>NC_045174.1:23909955-24042455 GCF_900700415.2 Clupea harengus | reverse complement strand
CTCTTCTGTGTTATGTGAAAGAGATGCACAGGAATGGACCGACTTCTACTCATACTTTGGCATCACAGCTGACACAAACACAAACAAAACCAAAGATGAAGACAGAAAAGAATGCTACAAGAAGGACGTGGTCTTCGGAACAATCGAAACCTTCGCTGCAGATCACCTTCGCCAGATATTTGAGATGAAGGATGTGAGGCCTGATCGCAGCTATCAGTGCATCATAATCGATGAAGTGGACTCACTGCTGCTGGATCAGGGAGTGCAACTGACCTACCTGTCCAGCCCCATGGTCTCCATGCAGCACCTGAACATCATTCTGGCCATGATCTGGGGACACGTCAGCCAGTATGGCTTCCTGTCAACAGGACACCAGACATTCGTGCAGGGTCCCCCTGCTTCATTCTTCAAGGCCATATTTGACTCAATTGACACAGAAGGAACTGAAATGAATGACCCCATGGACATTTTATGTATCGCTGAAGAATCAGAGATTGTGCCAAAAGGATTTACAGAGGATTTCTGCAAAAGTGAGAAAGATGAACTTCTCAGGAAACTGAAAACTGTGAGCCAGGACGCAGTGGTTGATTTTTTCCAAGAAATGGAGCACTATGTCCCCTATGGTTTTACTGTATACACATTAGATGACAATGGATTGCTCTGTCTTCGAAAGACCAGTACGTACAACAACCAGGACTTTCCAGACCTGAAATTTCTGGTTTTGGAAGAAGGCTTGTGTTGTGCTCTCTATGATTCCGAAGAAATTCTCATCAAGCCCATTGCTGAATTTATCTCAGAGAAGATTCAGTACACCCCATGTACAAACAATGAAGACAAAATCAGCATCCCTGGATTCCTGAGAAATCTGGTAGAGAAGAAAGTGTCAGTGTGGGTTCAGAATGCCTTTCTGGCAATGAGACTGAGGCAAGGACAGGAGTATGTTGTAGAAAACGACAGTGTCTGTCCAGTGGACTTCAGATCCACTGGTATTGTAGAACTGAGTAAGAAATGGGGTGATGGACTACAGCAGTTCGTTGAGATCAAACACCAAATCAAAATTAGCACCATTTCAACAGTGACAAATTACGTTTCTAACATTTCCTTTTTTGAAAAATACCATGGGAAAATATATGGAACCACAGGGACACTTGGGAGTGAAACAGAAATGCTGTTTTTGAAGAAGCTGTATCCTGATCTCTTGGCCTGCAAAATGCCAACTTTCAACCAGAGGAAATTATTTGAGGTCAAAGGTACTCTAAAGACTTCAACTGAAGAGTGGAAATCTGAAATAAAACGTGTTGTTATGGCTGAGATTACCCCAGTTTCTTACAGAGAGGGAAGAGCATCCTTGGTGATATGTGAAACTATCAACAGAGCCAAAGAGATCTATGAAGAGCTGAAAAGCATCATCCCAGGTGAAATCATTCTCTACTGCCGCAGTGACAAAGACAGTTTGAGCAAAATAGATAAGAAACTGCTACCTGGTGATGTCATTGTTGCCACAAACCTTGCTGGGCGTGGCACAGACATTAAAGTCTCTAAAGAGGTGAACAGCAATGGAGGATTATTTGTGGTCCTGTCCTTCCTTTCTGAGAACACAAGAGTGGAACTCCAGGCATTCGGCCGAACTGCACGCAAAGGCAAACCTGGATCTGCTCAGGTAGTCATGACCACTGATCATCTACAGGAGTCCTTCAGGGAGGTGTCTTCTCTGGAGGAGGCAAAGAAAACAAGGCATGGACTTGCAGCAGAAAAAGTAAATGACATGACGTACGATATCACTGAGATGAAACTGCGGGAGGACTTGTTTTCAGAGTACTGCAACACACTGCAAGACATTTACGAGAACACCGATGGAGCTGAGGAAAGAGCTGTTGTCGCCATCATGAATGAGTTCTGGGGGATTTGGCTGCAAACTAAATCAGAAGAAATTGATCAGTTGAAAAGAGATGAACTGCAAAAGAGCTTGAAAGCTGATTTGTCTCTGGCGAAAAGTCAAAGTGAAAGTCAGACTTCACCGTGTTCTAGCATTTACCATTACATCAAGTTTGGGAATATCGCACTGGGTGAAAAACAATGGGATTCCAGCTCCAGGCTATTTGAAAAAGCTATGGAAAAAGATGAGAGTTGGGCAGCCGTAGCTTTCTACAGTCATGCGTACTGCACTATGAAGCAGCAGAAGGGCGATTACCTCAACAAGGCCATAGGTGATCTCAGGAAAGCACAGGATTCTCTGAAGTACCTCAGTGAGGAATGCGTGGTCTGCCTGCAGTTTGTAAACATGGCATCTGTTCACTCAGCCAACAGTAACCCAACCAGCCTTGAAAAACAGCTAACAACCAAGTGCAACATGTTCAGTTGCTTCGATCAAAACATTAGCGAGGCCATCAAAAAGCTGGAGGAGATAAAAGAAAGAGGGAGGGATGCCAATGCCAGAAAATCACCCATGTTCTCCCTGGTGTCAAGTGCTGATGAAGATCTCCAAGCGGAGGCCTACAATCTGTACAGTCGAGGTCTGCAATATGTCTTTTCTGTCGAAGAGGCCCCTCGTTTCCCATGGGAAGCTTTGCTGGTGTTCTGTCTCGGAGTTCTGCAGATAACTGGAGGGATTCTCCTCACTGTATTTACATGTGGATCATTAGCTCAAGTCGGCATCGGGCTGATCGTCGAAGGAATATCAGACTGCATCACTGGCATCGAGTCCATGGTGACAGGAAAATTCAGTTGGGAATCGTGGGCTGTAGAAAAAGCCATTTCTATTGGTGTATCTCTTCTTGGGTTTGGTGTTGGAAAGCTGTTGGCAATGGCTAACAAAGCTTTTAAACTGGCGGTGAAGGGATTAAGCAAGCTGAAGTCGATGCCAAAGTTTCCGTCCAAACAGGTTAAAGATGGCCTCAGTGTCGTTACGAAGACAAATATGAAGAATGCAGTGAAACACAGCGCAAAAAAAATGGTAGAGGAAATCGTTGGTTATGGACTTGGGAAGGCAGAACAGGCAATACTGAAAGAAATACTAAATAGTATTAAAAATAGGGTGAAAAACGGAATTGTCGATGAGGTGAAATCCAACTTAAAAAAAGAGCCCTTGGCTGCATTAGTGGACTCCATTATACTCTCACACCTCGATGATAAACTACAAGTTCCTGATCTCCTACAGGACGAGGACGGAAAGAGAAAACTTCTGGACACTTTCAGCGAGTTAACCAACACTGCACTACAGCTATTCTACACAGACCTCAGCTGGCAGAAAAAGCTTAACTCCTCCTTCACCAAAGTGATTGACGGTGCTAAATCACAGGTCAAAAACAAAACGCAGGCCATTCTGACAGCCATCCAAGCCGCCCATATGGTGCCACTGGCAGCAGATGCCATCAGTACGGTGCTCAGCCTCTCAAACGAGTTTTTCTCAAACCTTCAAGAAGAGCTGAATACATTTACAAATGAAAGAGTTTTTTCAGAGAAAGTAAAGCAAGATGAGCTGTGTGCTTCAGACACCGAGATGCTGAATGAATTCAAGCAGGATTTAGCCGACACCATCAGTACTTTATTATCCGATGCTTTCGTAGAAGTGTTCCAACAGAAGTTCTCCAGTCACATTGTTGCTCGTGTCCAAGGCAAAGTAAATGGCATGATTGGCGGTTATGTAAGAAATGGCTTAAAGAGTGGCAAAACAGAGGAAAAGCTCAAAGCCGGACAGACCACCTCCACCCTCCTACACCGCCCCAACCCCTCTACTCGATCTACACACCCCAAAACACCACCTCCACCACCTCCACCACCTACACACCCCACCACACCACCTCCACCCCCTCAACCATCTCCACACCCCACCACACCCCCTCCACCATCTCCACACCACACCACCCCACCAACAGCACCTCCACCACCTCAACCACCTCCACACCCCACCACCCCACCAACAGCACCTCCACCCCCTCAACCATCTCCACACCCCACCACACCCCCTCCACCATCTCCACACCACACCACCCCACCAACAGCACCTCCACCACCTCAACCACCTCCACACCCCACCACCCCACCAACACCACCTCCACACCCCACCACACCACCTCCACCCCCTCAACCATCTCCACACCCCACCACACCACCTCCACCCCCTCAACCATCTCCACACCCCACCACACCACCAACAGCACCTCCACCACCACCTCAACCATCTCCACACCCCACCACACCCCCTCCACCACCTCCACACCCCACCACCCCACCAACACCACCTCCACCACCTCCACACCCCACCACACCACCTCCACCCCCTCAACCATCTCCACACCCCACCACCTCCACCCCCTCAACCATGGCCGACACCCTCCTGAAACACCCAGACCAATGGGAGCCTTTCATCAAGCGCAAAGAGTGGACAGACGACATCAGAGGAGGGGACTGGTACACGGCAGAGGGAGCTGCAAACACAAGAAAGATCGTAAAAGAAAACAAAATGGTGCTCAAGAACGAGGTTGGAAAAGTACAATTCTACAAAGAATGGAATACAGTATTTAGTTAAAATACCCTATCTTGGTAAATACAGTATTTTATTAAAAGACCCTTATCTTGATAAATACAGTATTTTATTAAAAGAACCTATCTTGGTCAACCTAATTAATCGGAGTCTTAATGCAATTTTATAACCCGTTAGGTAGACTAATTGCTAAGACTGATTGGTCTATGGCAGGGGTTTTCAACTGGTTTTGTCCCAGGGACCACCATTCTGACTAGAAAGTAATTTGCGGCCCACTGATGTGCCTGCACGCCTGTGCGTGTTTGTAACTGCCGCCGCCACGCCCCCTCCCCCTCCCCCTGCACAGATATTCTGCCTATGACACTTAAATATGTGCAGTTATCAGGGTAGATCACTAACCGCCCTCGCCACGCCCCCTCCCCCCGCGCACATATTCCGCCTGTAGCACTTGTCAGTGTAATTTCTTCGATATTTTTTACGATATTTAAGAGTAATTTGGAAATGTGTTGAAATATAAAAGCAAATTTATAACAATAAAAAAATTCAATGGTGAACTGATCAACATAGGCTCATGTTGCGGACCCCCTGCAATGCTGTCGCGGACCACCAGGGGGCCACAGACCCCCGGTTGAAAACCCCTGTGCCAGAGTGTGATTATAAGTGTGATATTGATTATGAGATATTGTTGTGAAAGAGCGATCATGTTTTCTTTGTCATTTTGGAACTGAATCACTTTTTATTCTTTTAAGTTGCCTACACTTACAAGTGTATGATATGTCCACACCATGTTTAATGTCTTTTAAGATGCCTACACTTACAAGTGTATGATATGTTTAATGTGTAATCAAGGGTTTGATCATGAACGTATATTTTTGATGATCAAGGGAGAGGAATGAGGGACTTTAGTTAGTTAATGTAAAGTTTTAAGTGAGTATCTGTATGTAATGTAAGGATTTGGGTGAAAGCATTTCTACTTCTCAGTGTGACTAAGTTTCAATGTGAGGGAGTTCTCTCGTAGATTGTCACTGTGGCTTGATTTACAACATCGCAAACAGACATTGCAAAAACAGCTTGAAGCGATGAGCGGGAACATCTGGAAAGACACAGAGACTCTCCAGCCAACATGGACACCTGATGGCACAAGAAGACTTTGAGACTGATGTTAGCTTCACAGTTATTCTGTAGCCTGTGTAACTTGTGTAATTGTGTCATGTTAATCATCATTTTAATCATTTTAATCATTGTAATCAGCCAATAAATGTTTTCAAGATTTTACTCCAGTGTCATCTGAAGTCAAGTCTTCTGTTCAGGGAAACAGTCATGTTTGTTTTCAGTATAGCTCATTTCAGAAAAACAACAATTAAAAACGCCAAAATCTAACAAAACTGACCATCGTTGGTGCAATGGTAAAATTCAAGTTAAATGGTGCCAGGAACTCCAAAGACATTCAAAACAACCCAAAGAGTTTGCCAGTTTTGAAACACCTTTCCAGCAACATTCGGTAAAGATGGTACAGGAATAGTTCAACCCACTTCAAGGCAAGGGTGTCATGGCAACTGGCGATCTCAACACCCTTACAGCATGGATCATCAAGCAGGGCTACAAGAATCAAACCGATCCACACAGGAACCAAGCCTCCAATCTCCTATAATGAAAACGTAACATGACATTTGATATTAAACAGCTGTGTTTATGGCAGGAGAAGAGTGAGACATTAAACAGCTGTGTCTATGGCAGGAGAAGAGTGAGACATTAAACAGCTACAGCTGTGTCTATGGCAGGAGAAGAGTGAGACATTAAACAGCTGTGTCTATGGCAGGAGAAGAGTGAGACATTAAACAGCTACAGCTGTGTTTATGGCAGGAGAAGAGTGAGACATTAAACAGCTGTGTCTATGGCAGGAGAAGAGTGATACATTAAACAGCTACAGCTGTGTCTATGGCAGGAGAAGAGTGAGACATTAAACAGCTGTGTCTATGGCAGGAGAAGAGTGAGACATTAAACAGCTGTGTCTATGGCAGGAGAAGAGTGAGACATTAAACAGCTACAGCTGTGTCTATGGCAGGAGAAGAGTGAGACATTAAACAGCTGTGTCTATGGCAGGAGAAGAGTGAGACATTAAACAGCTGTGTCTATGGCAGGAGAAGAGTGAGACATTAAACAGCTGTGTCTATGGCAGGAGAAGAGTGAGACATTAAACAGCTACAGCTGTGTTTATGGCAGGAGAAGAGTGAGACATTAAACAGCTGTGTCTATGTCAGGAGAAGAGTGAGACATTAAACAGCTGTGTTTATGGCAGGAGAAGAGTGAGACATTAAACAGCTACAGCTGTGTCTATGGCAGGAGAAGAGTGAGACATTAAACAGCTGTGTTTATGGCAGGAGAAGAGTGAGACATTAAACAGCTGTGTCTATGGCAGGAGAAGAGTGAGACATTAAACAGCTGTGTCTATGTCAGGAGAAGAGTGAGACATTAAACAGCTGTGTTTATGGCAGGAGAAGAGTGAGACATTAAACAGCTACAGCTGTGTCTATGGCAGGAGAAGAGTGAGACATTAAACAGCTGTGTTTATGGCAGGAGAAGAGTGAGACATTAAACAGCTACAGCTGTGTTTATGGCAGGAGAAGAGTGAGACATTAAACAGCTGTGTTTATGGCAGGAGAAGAGTGAGACATTAAACAGCTGTGTCTATGGCAGGAGAAGAGTGAGACATTAAACAGCTACAGCTGTGTCTATGGCAGGAGAAGAGTGAGACATTAAACAGCTGTGTCTATGGCAGGAGAAGAGTGAGACATTAAACAGCTGTGTCTATGGCAGGAGAAGAGTGAGACATTAAACAGCTACAGCTGTGTCTATGGCAGGAGAAGAGTGAGACATTAAACAGCTGTGTCTATGGCAGGAGAAGAGTGAGACATTAAACAGCTACAGCTGTGTTTATGGCAGGAGAAGAGTGAGACATTAAACAGCTGTGTCTATGGCAGGAGAAGAGTGAGACATTAAACAGCTGTGTCTATGGCAGGAGAAGAGTGAGACATTAAACAGCTACAGCTGTGTTTATGGCAGGAGAAGAGTGAGACATTAAACAGCTGTGTCTATGGCAGGAGAAGAGTGAGACATTAAACAGCTGTGTCTATGGCAGGAGAAGAGTGAGACATTAAACAGCTACAGCTGTGTCTATGGCAGGAGAAGAGTGAATAAAGGGGTGAGTGGTTAATGAAGAAGAGCCACATGTTCATAGAGCAGCTTTGCATCCCATGTTGTAGTCATGCCTGTGCCAGGAGGTGCATCCCATGTTGTAGTCATGCCTGTGCCAGGAGGTGCATCCCATGCTGTAGTCATGCCTGTGCCAGGAGGTGCATCCCATGTTGTAGTCATGCCTGTGCCAGGAGGTGCATCCCATGCTGTAGTCATGCCTGTGCCAGGAGGTGCATCCCATGTTGTAGTCATGCCTGTGCCAGGAGGTGCATCCCATGCTTGTAGTCATGCCTGTGCCAGGAGGTGCATCCCATGCTGTAGTCATGCCTGTGCCAGGAGGTGCATCCCATGTTGTAGTCATGCCTGTGCCAGGAGGTGCATCCCATGTTGTAGTCATGCCTGTGCCAGGAGGTGCATCCCATGTTGTAGTCATGCCTGTGCCAGGAGGTGCATCCCATGTTGTAGTCATGCCTGTGCCAGGAGACCCAAACTAGTGAGGGAACAACGGGCTCAGCCTCACCAGGGAAACACACAGGCTGAGCTGACTGCACCCATCAGCCCATAACTCACAACTGTCTTGGGTAACAACCTCTCTTGGCTGACTGAACTCATCAGCCCATAACTCACAACTGTCTTGGGTACCAACAGTGGTGTATAAAGAACCCAAAAGCCATACTTGAGTAAAAGTAAAGATACCTTACTGGAAAATGAGTAAGTAACCTTTTAGAAGTTATCAAAAGTATCAAAAGTATCAAAAGTAATTTTCTGATATTAAATGTACTTAAGTATTGAAAGTAAAAGTACAAGTAAATGCTGTTAATAAAAAAGCAAAGGGTCAGAATTATGAGAATTATGAAGTTTATTCCGACTAGAATGAGCATACTTATAAACTGGGCCTTATTTGAACACAATTTTAACACCATAGGCAATACTAAAGCAGCACCGAAAGTAACAACCCAGTCATTACTTGAAACTGAAAAATGTTTTGTTCATCTTCAAACAAAACGTCCCAAAAAGCCATTTACATTTTAATCCTTGTAACATTTTGTGAATGGGCTCCTGAGTATCCCAAGGTATGCATAAGGCACAACCTGAGAGCAATAACCTGGCGATCTGATACAAAGCCATAGCATTACATCAGGATCATCAGTTTTACAAGCAAGTTATCGATACAGTGACTGTGAAATACTTTCAGCAACATGCACACACATCCCTTGAACAATAACGTTACTAGCAGCTATTTTGCTCCACACTCAGGGGCGACGCCAGGGGGGGGGCTAGGGGGTGCTCTAGCTCCCCCTGGATTAGCCATAGCACCCCCATAGCACCCCCAAGAAAATAATGGTTTATTTATTATTGTTATTTAATTTCATTCTGCGTTATTTATTGTGTGATAATAATATTTCACTCACAAAAGAAAACAATAACAGATTGAAATTAACAGATTGTTTTAGACACAGAGCAATCATTCTGTCATAACCTTTGACCCAATTTTCACGTCACACGGACAGTTGAAGGAAAAAGCGAGCTAGTGCCTGGTAGTTTCAAGTTAACATCAACAATGCATCGGTTTTTGTCCACGTTTGGAAGAACGATTAAAAAAACGAGAGTGACGTAGAAGAAGAAGAAATGCCAGGGGTATCTGGTGTGGATTCTTAAGGAGAGGAACGTTGTGGTCAAGGAGGTCAACCCTCCACCACTACTGAGGGTGCTAACCATGGTGCTAGCAGCATCAGTGACATTAGCATGAACGCTCAGGATGGTCCGAGAAGACCAAAACTCCAAAAATATCCACCTCGCATGTTTGGAGTCTAACAAAGGAGTTTTTGTAAAAGCTGGTTGGAACAGTTTGCGTGGTTGGAGTACAATGTAACTAAGGTATTGTTTGCTGTATAACATTAATGAAAGCTGTCTGATCTGTTGCATGCTTTGATTGCCCTGTGTCGCTAAAGACTCGTTTCGGTTGATTAGCAGTGAAGATGCCCTTTTTTGCCGAAGATTTGAACTTTTTGCCTTTTTTCTCTTTTTTGTATTTTCTTTGGAGCCGCCTTAAAAAAACAGAGACTCTTTAGCCTAGGGCAAGCAGTCTGTCTGTGTGCTATACATAAGGTTCTATGTGATTATTGATGATTGTGAACTGAAATAATATATACCTTTTAAACGCATTTCTGACTCCTTGACTGTTTTAGTTCATTCTATCTGCTATTCCAAGATTAATTTCACTCTGTCTGATATGGTAGTGGTCACCTAGCGCCCAACTTTAACCCTCACTACCACAAGTTTTTTAAAGTAAGTTAAGTATTTGGGATTGCGGACTCTATAACATGCTGTATGCCTTTTGTCAGTGACCGTCGCGGATGTGGGCGTCCGTCGGAGGTAGCCTAGATAATGATAATAATAATAAAATAGGTTTGTTTAGCGCTTTTCATGGACCCCAAAGACGCTTCAGAGAGCAACCATGTAAACACATGATAGACGATATGGTGGGGAGTTGTAGTAGTAGAGAACCATGTGACACATAGGCCATCACCCTCATTTCATAGCACCCTCGCTAAAACGCCGAGCTCCCCCATAGCACCTGCAGAAAAAAATGTCTGGCGCCGCCACTGTCCACACTGCTACGTTACTGTACTGTACTTTAGATTGTCACCACTGGGTACCAACCTCTCTTGGCTGACTGCACATGCAGGGCTGTCGACTGAACATATGCTGACTTCTCTTCCCTCAAACAGCATCAGCAACACTATTTAACCACCACATGGCTTTAAAACAACACAATTGGGGTTGTTCTATTCTATTCTATTCTAGTTAATTCTATTAGATTCTAGTTGATTCTAATCCATTCTAGTTGATTATATTAGATTTTAGTTGATTATATTAGATTCTACGTAGTTGATTCTAATCTATTCTAGTTGATTCTATTAGACTTTAGTTCATTCTATTCTAGTTCATTCTATTCTATTTTAGTTAATTCTATTCTATTTTAGTTAATTCTATTCTATTTTAGTTCATTCTATAGATACTGTTGCCACCGGGTCATGCTTGAAAATGAGGTTCCAGGCTCCCTTATGGCATGGATGCTTTCTCTGCTTCTCCCTTAGGCTCCCAAGCATGGATGCTTCTCCACCTGTCAGGATCTGAAGAGCAGTGGGAGAGACATTGGAGTGGAATATGGCTTCAGCAAGTTTCTCAAGTTTGCCAGAGTTCATGCTTGGATTCTGAAGGAGAGAGGCATCACTGACCTACGCTTTAGTTCCTGCTTGAAGGAGCATTTCCACATGTCTCACATTAATCAGTGTGTGTGTGTGTGTGTGTGTGTGTGTGTGTGTGTGTGTGTGTGTGTGTACACTCACATTAATCAGCATGTGTGTGAGTGTGTGTAAGAATGTGTACACTCACATTAATCAGCATGTGTGTGAGTGTGTGTAAGAATGTGTACACTCACATTAATCAGCATGTGTGTGAGTGTGTGTAAGAATTTGTACACTCACATTAATCAGCATGTGTGTGAGTGTGTGTAAGAATGTGTACACTCACATTAATCAGCATGTGTGTGAGTGTGTGTACACTCACATTTACACTCACATTAATCAGCATGTGTGTGAGTGTGTGTAAGAATGTGTACACTCACATTAATCAGCATGTGTGTGAGTGTGTGTACGAATGTGTACACTCACACTAGAACATGGGATGCAAAGCTGCTCTATGAACATGTGGCTCTACTTCATTTACCACTCACCCCTTTATTCACTCTTCTCCTGCCATAGACACAGCTGTTTAATGTCTCACTCTTCTCCTGCCATAGACACAGCTGTTTAATGTCTCACTCTTCTCCTGCCATAGACACAGCTGTTTAATGTCTCACTCTTCTCCTGCCATAGACACAGCTGTTTAATGTCTCACTCTTCTCCTGCCATAGACACAGCTGTTTAATGTCTCACTCTTCTCCTTCCATGGACACAGCTGTTTAATGTCTCACTCTTCTCCTGCCATAGACACAGCTGTTTAATGTCTCACTCTTCTCCTGCCATAGACACAGCTGTAGCTGTTTAATGTCTCACTCTTCTCCTGCCATAGACACAGCTGTTTAATGTCTCACTCTTCTCCTGCCATAGACACAGCTGTACCTGTTTAATGTCTCACTCTTCTCCTGCCATAGACACAGCTGTTTAATGTCTCACTCTTCTCCTGCCATAGACACAGCTGTTTAATGTCTCACTCTTCTCCTGCCATAAACACAGCTGTTTAATGTCAAATGTCATGTTACGTTTTCATTATAGGAGATTGGAGGCTTGGTTCCTGTGTGGATCGGTTTGAGTCTTGTAGCCGTGCTTGATGATAAGGGTGTTGAGATCGCCAGTTGCCATGACACCCTTGCCTTAAGCGTGTTGAACCATTCCTGTACCATCTTTATCGAATGTTGCTGGAAAGGTTTTTCAAAACTGGCAAACTCTTTGGGTTGTTGTGAATGTCTTTGGAGTTCTTGGCACCATTTAACTTGAATTTTACCATTGCACCAAGGATGGTCAGTTTTGTTAGATTTTGGCGTTTTTAATTGTTGTTTTTTTTAAATGAGCTGTACTGAAAATAAACATGACTGTTTCCCTGAACAGGAGACTTGACTTCAGATGACACTGGAGTAAAATCTTGAAAACATTTATTGGCTGATTAAAATGATTAAAATGATTAAAATGATGATGAAAATGACACAAAGTTACACAGGCTACAGAATAACTGTGAAGCTAACATCAGTCTCAAAGTCTTCTTGTGCCATCAGGTGTCCATGTTGGCTGGAGAGTCTCTGTGTCTTTCGAGATGTTCCTGCTCATCGCTTCAAGGTGTCTTTGCGATGTCTCTGTGGTCTCTCTCTCTCTTTCTCTCTCTCTCTCCCTCCAGTGTCTCTCCATCTCTCCTTCTGAGTCTCACACCTGAGTGTCCCAGAAGCCCTCAGTTCTACCACTAAAGAGACGTAAATCATTTGTCCAACAGCTGCACACAGCAGACACAGATTTGGGAACTGACCATATGAGGGAGTCGTGAAAACAACAGCACAACAGATGTGATGTTTACTCTGAAGACCAGTGTCTGCTGGTATAGTCAGACGCTCTAACCAGACCCAGGTGCCCAGCAAGGCCAAGTGACCCTCAGACCGGTAGATCACTGATGCAGAACATGTGCAGTGAATATTTAGTCTTAGCAGCATGGTGAATCAAGCCACAGTGACAATTTACGAGAAAACTCCCTGACGTTGAAACTTAGTCACACTGAGAAGTAGAAATGCTTTCACTCAAATCCTTACATTACATACAGAGTTCACTTAAGACTTTACATTAACTCACCAAAGACCCTCATTCCTCTCCCTTGATCATCAAAAATATACGTTCATGATCAAACCCTTGATTACACATTACACATGGGGTTAACATATACTGTATATCATACACACAAGTGTAGGCATCTTAAAAGAATAAAAAAGAGATTCAGTTCCATGCAACAAAAGACAAAGAAAACATGATCCCTCTTTCACAACAATATCTCATAATCAATACTACACACTAATAATTACACTCTAGCATAATCAATATCACACTAATACCGTAAATCCTCAAATAAAGACCGGGATTCAATTAGAGGCCGGGCTTCAGATAGTAGCCGGGGGCGTGGTCGATACGGACAAATAAAGGCCGGGCCCCGAATACAAGCCGGGGGTAAAAAAAGGTACCGGTAGCCTATTTTACTGTAGCCTACCAGCATCAGTCCATCAGCACAAAGCAGACATCACAATTTAATTGAATGCATTTCATAAATACATGTTCTCCTCATGTTTAATGTTGTTGGCTAATTTCATGGCTGTTTGCAAAAAAAAATTAAAATCTTTCAGCCTACAAGGCGAATTTGTTATTATACAGTTACTTGCCTAAACGATAGAAGACATTCCTCCAAAATACCTATTTTTAATGATTTTGTTGCCGTTTCGTGATTTCCGCTAAGAACTTTTTTTTCTTCAGGCTAATAGAACTTTAACGTTCCAGGTGTTGCGTAGCAACCCATTACTTGCTGACTTCAAGTTACAATGACTTTCTGCTACGTTAAATGACCGGACTTCTTGCGGAATGATATGAAATATATGAATCAGAAGCACAAAACCCGTTGCCAATGACAGCGGTCATTAACTTTTCGCAGTGGTGAATATCAAGAAATTACAGACCTGCTAACGTTTGGGTGCCCCATTCAAATCAACAGAACTTTTTGGAACATTCTGAAGAGCCGTATAATAAGTAAGAAATAAAGGCCTGCCCCTAATACAAGCCTGCCCCAAATACAGGCCGGTGCGCTGTGCAGCCTAAGTAAATAAAAGCCCCGGCCACAATTTGAGGATTTACGGTAATTACACTGTAGCATAATCAATATCACACTAATAAGCACACTCTAGCATAATCATTGGAATTAATAATGGCAGAATCATAAGGATATCTTTTAAAAACAGACCCACCCCAAGACCACAGCCAGGAACCCATAGACCAATCAGTAACCCCCCCCCCCCCTTATTGGCTAGGACTATGTCCATGTCATTGTTGATTTCCTTAAGAGCAACTGTTGTATCATTAGCAATCGTATCTATTGCATCACCAGATCTCTTATCTTATCTGTTCAGGAGCTTCTGCTAATTTATCCATTTCACTTTACCCTAAAACTTGGACCTTCAGCTAATTTGCTATTCTGGTTATATTGTCTGGCTTAAAATACACTATTCACTATTCACGGTTGGTGATCTGCATTGATGAATCAATCAGTACCAGGAATTTGATTTGCTGATTTTTTTCCAGTTTAGGAGATTTGTTTATTTTTTTCCAAATCCTGGTTTAGATTTCCAGACCTAATGGGTTGGGTCCATACATTGCTACTTTTGCAGCCCGATTTTGTTTTCTTTTACGATCTTTTTTGTGTTTGCAGCTCCCTCTGCCATGTACCAGTCCCCTCCTCTGATTCCTTCTGTCCACTCTTTGCGCTTGATGAAAGGCTCCCATTGGTCTGGGTGTTTCAGGAGGGTGTCGGCCACCACGGATCGGAGGCGGTCTGCTTCTGATCTGATCTCCTCATCACCGGCTTCTGGTTTCATGCCCCGTGCTAAAGCGTTAAACAGGCAGCTCTTGCCTTCGCTGGTTACCCTCACTGTCTGATTATTGATGCGCACATCGTAATGGCCGTCAGGGTACTGCTCACTCTTTGGTCTGTAGATCAGTGTCACAGTTTGACTGGCACGTTTAGTGCCTGGGTCCAGCTTCTGCATCTTGGCAAGCTTGCCATGGCTGTCCTGTGTCAGGACAACAACCTTAATGCCAGTGGTTTCTGACAGGACTCTGATATCGACAATGGTGCCTGCTGTTGTTGGGTCCCTGATCTTCTCAGCATGTGACTGTGAGTGTTTACCTGACTCTCCTGCAAGTTTATGTTTAGAACTCAGGTCTACTGGCATGTATGCAATGAATGTGTTGTTTTGTCCGGCTTTGAGCTTTTCCTCTGTTCTGTCACTCTTTAAGCCAGTTCTTACATAACCGCCAATGATGCCATTCACTTTGCCTTGGACATAAGAAACAATGTGACTGGAGAACTTCTGTTGGAACACTTCTACGAAAGCATCGGATAATAAAGTATTGATGGTATTGGCTAAATCCCGCTTGATTTCATTCAGCATCTCAGTTTCTGAAGCAGACAGCTCATTTAGCCTCACTCTCTCTGGAAAACCTCTTTCCTTTGTAAATGTATTCAGCTCTTCTTGAAGGTTTGAGAAAAACTTGTTTGAGAGGCTGAGCACTGTAATGATGGCATCTGGTGCCAGTGACACGATATGGGCGGCTTTGATGGCTGTCAGAATTGCCTTTGTTTTGCCTTTGGCCCCTGATTTAGTACTGTCAATCACTTTGGAGAGGGAGGAGTTAAGCTTGTTCTGCCAGCTGAGGTCTTTGTAAAATGGCTGTAATGCAGTGTTGGTTAATGCTCTGAAAATGGCCAGAAGTTTGCTCTTTCCATTCTTGTCCTTCAGGAGATCAGGAACTTGTAGTTTATCTTCAAGGTGTGAGAGTATAATGGAGTCCACTAATGCAGCCAAGGGCTCTTTCTCCATGTTGGATTTCACCTCATCAACAATTCCCTTTTTCACCTCATTTTTAATACTATCTAGTATTTCTGTCAGTATTGCCTCTTCTGCCTTCCCAAGTCCATAGGTAACAATTTCCCCTACAATTTTTTTTGCAGTGTTTGTCACTGCATTCTTCATATTTGCCTTCGCAACAACACTAAGGCCATCTTTGACCTGTTTGGACAAAAACTTTGGCATCGACTTCAGTTTGCCTAATCCCTTCACCAACAGTTTAGAAGCTTTGTAGGCCTTTGCAACCAGCTTTCCAACACCAAACCCAATGAGAGATATACCAATAGAAATGGCTTTTTCTATAGCATATGATTCCCAACTAAATTCTCCTGTCACCATGGACTCGATGCCAGTGATGCAGTCTGATATTCCTTCGGTGATCAGCCCAATGCCGACTTGAGCTAATGTTCCAAACGTAAATGCAGTGAGCAGTGTCCCTCCAATTATCTGCAGAAGTCCGAGACAGAACACCAGCAGACCTTCCCAACAGAAACGAGGTGCCTCTTCCACAGAAAAGACAAATTGCAGACCTCGACTGTACAGATTGTAGGCCTCCGCTTGGAGATCTTCATCAGCACTTGGCACCAGGGAGAACATGGGTGATTTTCTGGCATTGGCATCCCTCCCTCTTTCTTTTATCTCCTCCAGCTTTTTGATGGCCTCACTGATGTTTTGGATCGAAGCAACTGAACATGTGACACTTGGTTATTAGCTGTTTTTCGAGGCTGGTTGGGCTACTGTTGGCTGAGTCAACAGAGGACATTTTTACAAACTGCAGGCAGACCATGCTTTCCTCATTGAGGTACTTCAGAGACTCCTGTGCTTTCCTGAGATCATCTATGGCCTTGTTGAGGTAATCTTTCTTTTCTTTTTTCCCTCCCTTTATAGTGCAGTACGCATGACTGTAGAAAGCTACGGCTGCCCAACTTTCATCTTCTTCCATAGCTTTTTCAAATAGCCTGGTGCAGGAATCCCATTGTTTTTCACCCAGTGCGATATTCCCAAACTTGATGTAGTGGTAAATGCTAGAACACGGTGAAGTCTGACTTTCAGATTTACTTTTTGCCAGAGACAAATCAGCTTTCAAGCTCTTTTGCAATTCAGTTTTTTTCAACTGATCAATTTCTTCTGATTTAGTTTGCAGCCAAATCCCCCAGAACTCATTCATGATGGCGACAACAGCTCTTTCCTCATCTCCATCTGTGTTCTCGTAAATGTCTTGCAGTGTTTTGCAGTACTCTGAAAACAGGTCCTCCCGCAGTTTCATCTCAGTGACATCGTATCTCATGTCATTTACTTTTTCTGCTGCAAGTCCATGCCTTGTTTTCTTTGCCTCCTCCAGAGAAGACACCTCCCTGAAGGACTCCTGTAGATGATCAGTGGTCATGACTACCTGAGCAGATCCAGGTTTGCCTTTGCGTGCAGTTCGGCCGAATGCCTGGAGTTCCACTCTTGTGTTCTCAGAAAGGAAGGACAGGACCACAAATAATCCTCCATTGTTGTTCACCTCTTTGGAGACTTTAATGTCTGTGCCACGCCCAGCAAGGTTTGTGGCAACAATGACATCACCAGGTAGCAGTTTCTTATCTATTTTGCTCAAACTGTCTTTGTCACTGCGGCAGTAGAGAATGATTTCACCTGGGATGATGCTTTTCAGCTCTTCATAGATCTCGTTGGCTCTGTTGATAGTTTCACATATCACCAAGGATGCTCTTCCCTCTCTGTAAGAAACTGGGGTAATTTCAGCCATAACCACACGTTTTATTTCAGATTTCCACT
The DNA here is from genome assembly GCF_900700415.2 of Clupea harengus. Taxonomy (NCBI): domain Eukaryota; kingdom Metazoa; phylum Chordata; class Actinopteri; order Clupeiformes; family Clupeidae; genus Clupea; species Clupea harengus. Next base: position 24,024,846 of record NC_045174.1, on the reverse strand, counting down.
CTTCAGTTGAAGTCTTTAGAGTACCTTTGACCTCAAATAATTTCCTCTGGTTGAAAGTTGGCATTTTGCAGGCCAAGAGATCAGGATACAGCTTCTTCAAAAACAGCATTTCTGTTTCACTCCCAAGTGTCCCTGTGGTTCCATATATTTTCCCATGGTATTTTTCAAAAAAGGAAATGTTAGAAATGTAATTTGTCACTGTTGAAATGGTGCTCATTTTGATTTGGTGTTTGATCTCAACGAACTGCTGTAGTCCATCACCCCATTTCTTACTCAGTTCTATAATACCAGTGGATCTGAAGTCCACTGGACAGACACTGTCATTTTCTACAACATACTCCTGTCCTTGCCTCAGTCTCATTGCCAGAAAGGCATTCTGAACCCACACTGACACTTTCTTCTCTACCAGATTTCTCAGGAATCCAGGGATGCTGATTTTGTCTTTATTGTTTGTACATGGGGTGTACTGAAACTTCTCTGAGATTAATTCAGCAATGGGCTTGATGAGAATTTCTTCAGAATCATAGAGAGCACAACACAAGCCTTCTTCCAAAACCAGAAATTTCAGGTCTGGAACGTCCTGGTTGATGTACGTACTGGTCTTTCGAAGACAGAGCAATCCATTGTCATCTAATGTGTATACAGTAAAACCATAGGGGACATAGTGCTCCATTTCTTGGAAGAAATCTACCATTGCGTCCTGACTCACAGTTTTCAGTTTCCTGAGAAGTTCACTTTTGCAGAAATCCTCTGTAAATCCTTTTGGCACAATCTCTGATTCTTCAGCGATACGTAAAATGTCCATTGGATCATTAATTTCAGTTCCTTCTGTGTCAATTGAGTCAAATATGGCCTGGCAGAATGAAGCAGGGGGACCCTGCACGAATGTCTGGTGTCCCGTTGACAGGAAGCCATACTGGCTGACGTGTCCCCAGATCATGGCCAGAATGATGTTCAGGTGCTGCATGGAGACCATGGGGCTGGACAGGTAGGTCAGTTGCACTCCCTGATCCAGCAGCAGTGAGTCCACTTCATCGATTATGATGCACTGATAGCTGCGATCAGGCCTCACATCCTTCATCTCAAATATCTGGCGAAGGTGATCTGCAGCGAAGGTTTCGATTGTTCCGTAGACCACGTCCTTCTGGTAGCATTCTTTTCTATCTTCATCTTTGGTTTTGTTTGTGTTTGTGTCAGCTGTGATGCCAAAGTATGAGTAGAAGTCGGTCCATTCCTGTGCATCTCTTTCACATAACACAGAAGAGCTGGACACCACGTCGACTTTCTCTCCCCTAAGTACACGCAGCACTGCAAACATTGCTATGACGCAAGACTTCCCTTCTCCAGTTCCCATTTCCAGGAGCTTTCCGGTGTCAGACAAGGCCAAGAGGCACCAGCTTATCATTTGAGTTGCTCTGGGCCACCACTTTCCTTCATCCTTGCACTGGTGTACAGCATTGCATAAGACTGCCAGGATCTCCTGGAGGTCTTCTGTGTCTGTGCTATGACTCAGACTCCTAGCTTGTGGTACATCTGTGTGGTTTTTGATTTCACCAGATTCAATCAGGCTTGTCACAGTCTTTACTATACAGCATGATTTCTCCAGTGTTTGCTCATCAATGTCTTTCATCTGCCGTATTTCATCAAAAAGACAGTCAATGCTTTTTCCTTTCTCATCTCTGAAGCTCTTTTCTAAGCGCTGTATCACATTCTCTGTTTCATAGGAGTTCAACAGCGTAAGGAGAGACTGGCTGTTCTCATCTGTCCAATCAGAAGACACCTGATAGGTTTTCATCAGATGTAAAATCTTCATGATGGAAATACAGTCTTTATCATGATGGTGATCAGTTAATCCTACAAGGAGGTTTAAGGCTTCTTCTGGTGACCAAAGGTGTTGTGCTGCAAGATTTGACACCATCTGGAAAAGTTCTTTGGTTTGATCTTTTGAGGCTTCAAATTGCACAGCACAGGAAAATAAAATCTCCAAAAACAGTTTGCCCACACTGTTGTTCTCTCTTTCTGTTTCTCCAGTAAACACTTTAAGGAGATTCTCAAGAAAGGCCAGAACGTAAACCTCATTAGAAGGCAGTTCATTTCCAGTGAGTCTCCGTGAGATGGTTATGATTTTATCGTCAGCGTCTGTGCGTTTGTTTAGGTCAGTGTGGAGCAGCTGAAAGAGAGCCTTAATAAACCTGCGCCTCAGTTCCCTATCCTCACTTTGAAAATTACCCATGAAGCTTTGCAAGCTCTCCGCAGCAAACACCAGGACATCATTTCCCTTGAGCCTTGAAAGTTCCAGATTATGGCAAGCGCTGAGACTTCTTTCATCAATGATGAATCCTCGGCTGAGGTGAGGGCTCCCTCCTTCCATCCCGTCTAGGCCATATTGAAAGTAATCAGAGACAAAGTCATCCATGGTACCATACACAATGTCTGCTTCATAGACATCCCTCTGTGATGCGTCAGTTTCCTTCACGTTTGTGTTGAAAGAAATTCCCAGGTGCTTGTAGAAGTCAGACCACTCCTTAGTTTGCTTGTGTGAGTGAACGTCAGAGCTCAGAACGAGGTCCAGTTTGTTTCCCATGCAGACTTGTGTAGCTGCAAACATGGCTGTGACACAGGGGTCCTCTTCCACACCAACCAGTTCTGGCGCTCCACTCTTCTCAGTCAGTACCAACACACACCACCTCAGCATCTGATGTACTGTGGGCCACCAGCCTTTTGTGTCAAAAACAGCTTTGCAGAGCTGAGACAGAGTGTTTTGGATGTCATCTTCGTTCAGGTTTGGACCTTTGAAGGAATCTTTCATAAATGGTTCATCTTTTGGGCCATTTTCTGAATATTGTAGGACACCAGTGGTAATATTTTTGATCGTATCAACAACAGAGTCATCCAAATTCCTGAACTTCTTTAATTCTGCTAGAGCTGAATCTAGACTACTCTCATCCTGCTTTCTAAGGGTCTTCTGGAAATCCAGTTGGAATCTATCAGAGCCACAGAAGTGATCCAGAGCCTGGACGAGAGAGCGCCCGGAGTCATCGGTCCACTCTGTTGATATGTCATACACTCGTATCAACGTGAGCACTTCCGTTATTACAGCGTCCTCTGCACATCTCTCTGACAGCGCTTTGAGCAGAGTCACTGCCTCTGCCGGGGTCCGCTGGTTTGTTTGCACAAGTGTGAGGAGCATTTCAGTGGATTCCGTGTGGCTTTCCTTGCCGTTTAGATGTGTAAGCGTGAGCAGGAGAAGCTTCAAGCACTGGATTTCCATCTGAAAAATGGACACGGAATCTCTTTCAACCGCATCATGTATTGATGATGTGAGGATGCCGAGGAACTCTACAAGAAAGAGATCCTCCGTGGAAAGATCCTCCTTGGCCCATCGTTTGGCTATGAGAGCTGCATCGCTGTCACAGCTGCCATGGTCATTGAGGAAGTGCATCAGGTTCAGATACAGGGCTTGAGTCAGCAGGAAACTCTCAGAAACATTACATGCTGATTGGCTGATGGACTCCACCTGGGACTGCACACGATTGGAGATGCTTTGCAGGGAAAGTCCCTCAGACATCTCCAGAGACAGCGCACACAGCTCGGTGATGAACACTTGAGTGTGCTGCAGAGTGCTCAGGGATGGAGGGGCGCTGATCCAATCACCAAACAGGAGTTTGTCCAGCGCTGACAGGATGTTCCCCAGCTGATCCGCAGTCAGCTGAGCGAGACTGAGCTTTGAAAGGGGGATGTTGCATTTTGACGAGAGGGTTTCTAGAAGCTCATCACGGTCACTGCCTGATTCATAATTTGGCTCAAACTCATTCAGATGACTTTTTAGAACATGTTGCTTGGACTCGTGTTCCTCTGTCATGTCACTGATCAGTTGTGTCTCATGCTGCTCTTGAGCTCGCTGGTGTGATTCCTCCAGTCTTTGATTCAGTTCTTCTCGTCTCTTCTTCTCTTCAGCCTCTCTTGCCCTTTGCTGTTCTTCTTTAAGCTTTCGCTCTGCCTCTCTTCTCCTCTCCGCCTCTCTTCTCCTCTCCTCCTCTCTTCTCATCTCCTCCAATCTCCTCACCTTTTCTAGGTCAAAGCACTGTCTACACTCGTAGGCATTATCTTGTCCAACTGGTCTGTAGTATTCTCCATTATTGTAAACATATACATTCCGCTCATTAACAGTATTTTGGTAGTAATTTGAGTGGTTCTGGCAAAGAGGCAGGACTTTATAACATTTACAGCATCGCAGCGCAGTGCCCATATTACTCTCTGACGGTGCGTTCCCCATTTTTAATGAATCCTTCAGTATCTAAGCAGTGATGTTCAAGTTCAATCAGTTTTGCCCTAAAAGATAGACAGACAAAAATAGATAACACGTAATTACTTAGTTTCAGTTAATTTTGATACAAAATATGAATTTAGATGACATCATAACATGAAATATTCCACACTTTGATCCACAGTTTACATTTCTGTTATGTTATGTTATACACAACACCCCAAGAGTTAAGAACAGAAGGTGATTTATTGATTTGAATTGATTGATTGATTATCTGAAACTTCATCAGGGTCTGGGAGTTGTGCTGTAGGAGAAAAAAAAGGCCACCACGATGCTGGGCTATTAGGGTCAATATGAATTAAAGGTTATATTAGAGTTATTCAATTCAATTCAATTCAATTTTATTTATATAGCGCCATAACAATACAATTGTCTCTAGGCGCTTTATACAGTTATACAATCCCTGATATCACATTTAAATTACTATGTGTAGCTATGGGCACATTGGTATGTTATATGTATTGGTGTTGTATTGGTTTGCCACTGGTGTGGAATGTTCCTTTCAATTTTACACACAGCTTTGTGATCTTATCTAGATATTGTGCTGCTGCTCTGAAGAAGACCGACAATTTTGAAAGATATGTGTTGCTAAATGTTTTGAGCATTGTGGGAATATTTTTGTATGAGTAAGAAGGGTTTTTTACCAGATAACCCATTTAATTAGTTTAAGGTTTAAATGTGGGTTAGATTCACACGCAGTTCATAAGATGACCGTTGCAATTTGAAGTAAGAGGGCGTAACCTCAGTTGACCCAAGGGAGAAAAGTGGGTGGGGTATTAGGTACAGTATCGCCTTCTGATTTGTGTGGGGTCAGACGAGGGGTCAAACCTGTTCGATTTAGGTGGTTTCATATCAGACCATAACTTTACCTACCAGACCAAATGTCAACTAAGCCCCCACACGCTAGTTTGCATAACACCAGGCCAGAGCCATCAAGCTTGGCTCCTGGCCTTTTGTCTATGTTGAGGAGCCATCAGAAATGGTTCCTGGCTTTTGTGTGGCTTTTGTCGACAAACCGCACAAATGCTAAAAGCTGAGCCTCGTTTGACACAGCAATTTTTACATTATGTTTATGTTTATGTAACCTATTGGACATTTTTTTATTTTTGGAAGAGGGAAAAAATGCTTCAGATGAAATAATTTGGCGGACCCCCTGGAGAGTGGTGGCAACCCCATTCTGCAACCAGGTGATTGAGTTGGCAGTATTTTCACCTCCCCCTTTCGCGTCAACGGAGGAGGAGCGTTTGAACAAGCTTTGCCCGGTGCAAGCTCTCCAGTGTTATGTGGAGCGCACTGGGGCTTTCAGACAATCTGATCAAGGGGCAGACCTCTGTCGAAACTGAGCCTCTCCCTTTGGATAGTAGAGGCTATCGTGTTGTCTTATACAAGTTTGTCCTTAGAACCCCCAGAGAGACTGCGTGCACACTCTACTCGGGGGGTCTCTTCTTCCTGGGCCTTATTGAAAGGAGTCTCAGTAGAAGAGATTTGTAAAGCTGCAAGCTGGAGTTCTCGCCACACTTTCATTAGGTTCTATATGTTAGATGTGGCTGAACCTAGTTTCTTACAAGGTGTTCTACAGGCAGGCGATCTCTAAGTCCCCAGAGCCTGAGAATAGATAAATGATGTATGTGTTCATCAGCTTCTATGTGTTAGATGCAAAATAACCGATCTATGGGCAGTTCTGCAGGCAGGTGATCGGTGATCCCCGTAGTCTATGTGAAAAGTAAATGCCCTGTGATGTTCACCACTAGCTGTTGTATGAACCTCTTAGGAGGGCAAAGGATGGTTGAGTTGGTGTGTGTTTGGCTGGCACTGTAATTCACGCGTGATGGGATACGGTCCCATGTGTTATATCACAGTCCACTGTGATAGGGAACGTCTCGGTTAGTGGATAGATGGGGTGCATGTGGTGTTTAAAATAAGGTTACAAATTTGGTTTTGTTGTATAGGAATTCTATTGTATTTGTTTTATCGTATAGGATATTGATAGCGTGTACTTGTTATAGTTATGGGAAAAATATTGTTTAGTGTGTCAGCTCGAACACAAAGATGGGAATATGTGGGAATATGTTTGTATGAGTAAGAAGGGATTTACCAGATAACCCATTGAATTAGTTTAAGGTTTAAATGTGGGTTAGATTCACACATTAGTTTACAAGATGACCGTTGCAATTTGAAATAAGAGGGCAAAAAGATATAAAGCAAGAGAAACATTTTCTAAGAAGGGCAATTCAATCGGTTCCATGAATGAACTTTACGTTAAGAGGAACGACAGAAGAGTAAGTTAGGAGGAACAACAGAAGAGTAAAGCCATGGTTCAGCCGAGGGTTTTTTCTCTAAATCACAATAAGATACAAAAAGGTCTGAGGTCTATCAGCAAATAAGTGTTAATGATCCTGTTATGACTTCACACACACACACACACACAGACACACAGCCTCACACGCTCACGCACACCCACACACACACACACACTGTTATTACCAGTGGCGGCTGGTGATTTATTTTTTGGGTGGGGCGCAATCATAGACATATATAGACTATGGGCGCAGTTGGGCAGTGCGGTTTAAATAGCACTCCACAATGAGAAAACAAAAACACAAGAGAGGTTTTGAGTAGAATATATTAACACAGTGCTCAACACTGTCCACTAACAACTCTCAACAAACTGTAAAATTGGGCATGAGAGGTTTAGAGCAGAATGGTTTAAGAAACATTGGGTTGGGTTCCAGAGGTTTAAATATTGGGTAGTAGAGGTTTAGAGTAGACTAGATTCAGAAACATTGTGTACAAGAAGTTTAAAACAGAGTAGATACATTTTTTTTTTTTTAAAACACAGGGTGTAGAGGTTTAGAGCAGAATAGAGTGAGAAAAACTGAATGATACCAGTAGTTTAGAGCAGAATAGATTCAGAAATACTGGATGATACTACATGTTTTCGAATGCCAATTCGGTACCCTTCGTCCAACTGCTCTGCAACACTCAGTCTTCCAAAGAGGCTTAGCTTCAGGCTGTTAGTTAGATGGCTGCGGCAAGTTTCGTGCTTCTTACATTTATCGTTTAAGTGCTTTAGATCCCTCATCCCTGTTGCAGTCCAGATTGGACATGGAACGGCGTTACGTAATTAGGATACAAAAAAAAGATAACTGTATTCTGGTACAGTTACATTAAAAAAGACGTAATTAGATTTGTGAGGGACAGAGGCGGTCACCCCACGTTATTGGTATGTGGACGACTGGACTTACAAAGGGTCCTCAGATATTGACCCTTGAAACATGTGCCCTCAAAACACACAAGCATAAATCAACAAATCAAAGATACAGGCCGTACTCACAGGAACTCAAGAGCCTGGCACCCTAGGTACCTGCTTTACCGATTTAGGCCCAAATACCGGCACCTTCTCGGGGCACAAGCCAGGCTCCAAACTAGACCCAGGCACTAAGTCCGAAGCTAAGTACATTAATTAGCCACATAGAATATAGGTGAACACAACAATAAATAAAGAAATAAAAAAATACAGACTGTACTCACAGGAACTCAAGCACCTGGCACCCTAGGCACATGCTTGGCCCATTTAGGCCCAATGCTGGCACACTCAGGGCACAAGCCAGGCCCCAAACTAGGCCCAGGCACTAAGCCCGAAGCTAAGTACGTAATACTAGTAACACAGAAAATAATCACATACATTAGGCACACAAACAGGGCATAAAGACAAAGCACAAAACAAAGCACATAAACTAGGCACACAGTGTCCACACAACTAAACAACCTTTTTTTTTCTCCCAGTGCTCTCCAATGCCTATCTCAAAAAGTCTTTCTTCAGTGCTCTCCCTCATGAAAATGAGGCACCCTTAGAATAGGGTAGCCCATTGGGCTTAACTAGTCCAATTAGCTTTCCCGGTTCCTACCTCATGGAGGAGCCCGGACCCAACCATTGCCTCACAAGATTACTTTTGGCAAAAAATGTGATTATTAACAGGATATAAAAAATTCAGAACATTAAATTATCATCCACATGCGCACTTAACAGCACTTCACGAGAAGACAACAGAGAAACCTACAAGTCCATATGATGACCTCGAGTTCAAAAAATGCTTTCCCTGGCTGGAAATATTGACACTATTTTGTCTTCAAAGCTGAAAGTGTGAAGAACATAACAGTGCAGTCCATACCCCCCCACGGCGACCAACACTGCTAACGTGTACACAGATATTCAGTTAGCTAAGGTTAAGGTTGGTTAGCTAACCTTGCCTACTAACGTGATAAAAAAAGAGGATTGTGATAACTGGGATGATAACGTGTGGATAAAACACAAGCACCTGACCGAAATTATAATAATATTCGTGGCAGTTTAATTGAAGTTTCAGCGTGAAGTGTGAGTAACATCTTTTAATTAAAAAAGCATGTTTTGCTCAGGGGCGGAGATCCCATTTAATTGTTGGGGGGGACAATAAACAGTACAATTTCAGAGAGTTATTGCTGGGGGGGACATGAAAAAATTGCTGTCTGGCCATATCTCCCTCTCTCTCTCCCTTACACTCCTTTGCAACTTGCCTCACATCATGTCAAAGCGGAAAGCGAACAGCGGTCTGTTATGCCGTGTAGTGCATTTTAAAATACTATTCTCACACAGTCAGAGTGGGTTTTGCTTAGACTTTACTGGAGTGACTTTCTACATGTAACCTAACTTCACCGGTGCAGAGGTGGAGGTACTGTTGCAGAATGTAGATGTGTCCATTCTATTCCACCATGGCTATATCCACGCGATTGAGTTTAGTGCTAATTTATTTATTCAATGCCATTTTTGAGTGTTCGTGTAGTGCTTTTATTTATGTAAGGACATCACGATGCCTCGTAGAATCATGACTGAAAATGTGAAACGTAATTGTTTATGATACAAATATTCTCGTATTTATTATTATTATAATTATTTAAATCCGAGGATGTCTGTTGAATTGGTGTGAACGCAATCACCAACAATTTCTCACAAATTCATCCCTCAAGAACATGGGCCGATCTGGCCGATTTACAACTGTAAGTGGAGTTAAGAATAAATTTCTTCTTAACATGTTCTTAACTGCGTTCGAGAATGAGGTCCTGTAGCCCCGCCCGTTGGAAACAGAATGTGAACCAAACCGCTTTGAGGAATAGGGGGGATCTTGATTTTTCAACACTTAACAAACACATTGTTTTACGTTTAGAATTCATTAGCACTGCTTGTGTTGTCGTGTTTTTATTGATTTGTGTTTACAATGATTGTTGGTGGGACACCTTTATGGTAGGGGGGGACACGTCAACCCTGTCCCCCCCGGATCTCCGCTAATGGGCTACATAAAAGTTAAATGCACACCTTTTCCAGGACTATCACTTAAACAACATTCAAACAGCATTTGTAAACTATACTACTATACTACTCTGTAGTCAAATTTAACCCGTTGGCCTACTGTCAGTATTTCTTTGACAGTTCGGAAGGTGGAACCTTAATTCATAAGAAATACTGTGGATGTTCTAAATCTTTGTTGTAACCAAAGAAGAAGATATTGTCTTCCTTGTAGAAGAAGCAGATTTTATTAGCCTCTGCTTTGTAAACTGTGGTGTTTTGCACTTTCATTGTAGGTCTATAGGGTGAATTTGCATAATGACACGCAGATTTTTTTTTAAACAATCACTGAGCAGAGGGCAGGTTTAATTCTTAACTTGATTTCCTCATTTTCATTCCTAAGGTTACAATGTGCTGTTGACACAGAATACGCATCTTATTGATGTCTCTTCTGATTTTTTTATTTGCACATTTGGAATTGAGGTAATCAGAAAGTAATGCAAAGTAATCAAGTTACATTACTTTAATACTGTGACACTTGGATTAGGTTACTGAATTCATTTTTGTACAGGTAATTAGTAATTGTATCTGAATAATTTTTTTAAGTTACCCTCCCAACCTCGCTTGAATCACGTTTCCTCAGTGTAGACTATATTAGCTTGTTAGCCCTAACTAGCGAGACCCAACCATGTAACTACATTAGCCAACGCTACTGCGCCTTCCAGCAGCACACCGCAGCCTAAACTGCAAGACAAAATGTAAGACAAATGGGATACAGTAAAACGAGGACGTAGTAGAAAAAAAATCGATGTCTGTGACTCACTCACATCCCATCTCAATTTCAAACCGTTTCTCCCCCATTAATATCACCGATGCTGATTCTATTAATTGGCGATTCTACTCTGAGAAATATTAAGTTAGCAACCCTTTCACAAACAGTGAACTGTATAGCCGGAGCTAGAGCATTGACATCGAAGCTCACCTAAAACGAATCGCTAAGATACACACAACGCAGATACTCTAAAATTATCATTCACATTGGCGTAAACGATGTCCGCCTACGGCAATCAGAAATCACTCAAACTAAACTTTGTGACATTACTTAAAACAACTAAACAAATGTTAGACTCAGTAGTGTGTTCGGGTCCCATACCCATTAACTGTGGTGATGAGATGTATAGCAGATTATTATCACTTATCAATTGGTTATCAGGTGCCCATGCATCAACAACTGGCCAACATTTTGGAGGAAACATGGGTTACTACAGAAGGATGGTATCCACCCCTCCTGGGAGGATGCAAGCCCCCTTTCTATAAACTTAATGCACCACCTTGCCAAGCCTGACTGCTGACAACCCATAAATTAGCACTAGGAGGCAGGACTATTACCCCATACTAACCTCTGCTGCATCAATAGAATCATGCCCATATTTAATCATATACAAACTGTATCCCTACCCAGAAAGTCTAAGCCGACCGTAAATCACACTGATAGAGGTTTTAGAGAGGAAAATCTGATAAAGATAAAAACTCTATCAGCACATATAATAAGCTGGGCCTTATTAACAAACGGTCCTTAGAACAGGGCTTAGAAATTGACCATAGTAATATATAATATAATATAGTTCTACCCCAAAATACTGCCCTTTCAGGTGACCAGCTAATTACATTCAACATATAATTGGAGCTCTGCGCAACATCAGAATCAACCCACTTCTACAGCCGTTGTTTATCTGACAGGACTACAACAGAATTCATGTCAAAACTACCAGCCCCACTTACTCCTGAAGTCAAAGCAAGAAGGGCAGTTTCCAGGGTGGGGAATATTAAATTAAATAAGATAAAAAATGTGGGTTTATATATATATGTAGCAAGTGTATTTGTATGGGTGTGAAGTACAAGGTGATGGCGACTGTTCAGTGTTGCTGATTCAGCAGCCTAACAGCCTGGGGGTAAAAACTGTCCTGGCACTGAAGGTGGCATAAGCACATCCCCACCTCATATTGACCTACTAACAGATGGCGTCATATGTACACTTCACTCAACCCTCGACACTGCACCACTGAAAAACAGAATAAGAAAACAGAAAAGACTCGCCCCATGGTACACTGATCAGACTTGTGCACTTAAACAAATTACACGGAAACTAGAAAAAAAATGGTACTCCACCAAACTTGAGGTATTCCACCTGGCGTGGAAGTATAATCTTCTAAACTATAAACAAGCACTTTCTGAGGCAAAATCAGCTTACTATCCTTCATTGATTGAAAATGATATAAACAACCCAAGGTTTCTCTTTAACACCATTTCTAGACTAACAAAAAAATGCTATATCAATTGAACATTCAGTTACTATAATCTTTAACAGTAACAATTTCATGACCTTTTTCAATAACAAAATTCTAACAATAACAGAAAAAATGCAGTCTCCTCCCCCTCCGTGACCCTGCAACCATTCAAGGATGCACTATAACTATCTCTACAACACCCCCACAACCTGGTGCACTCCTTGAACCCCTTCACACCCACTGACCTCCCTGAACTGAATTCCCTGATCCTCTCCACAATCATTTAAAATAGCAGTGATCAAACCATATCTCAAAAAAGCTAACCTTGATCCTGATAATCTGGCTAACTATAGACCCATATCTAATCTACCTTTCTTGTCAAAAATACTTGAAAAAATAATAGCTAAGCAACAAACGGCCTTAGTCAAAGTTCTAATCGCATCCGATCATGGGTGCACCTCAATACTTCCTGATGGGGTCCAGAGCTGGCATATTCCCCTCACTCTCAGGACTGCTAATTGCTCACAAGAATTCAGCAATAAAACACCAAACATGAAACACAACTGATAATACTACATTTGTTTCATCAGTATACACTGAACTTGATAATAAGTTAACTCTTTCCTAACCTCCTCATCATAATGTTGCACTAGGAATATGTCCACAACAATTCAATACTATGATTTTAAATGCAATACCGCCATCATTATAAAATGAGAAAAAATAAAGATGAAAATTGTCAAGTGTATGGAAATGCTACAGGGTAATCAAAAGGAAATTATTTTTTGATTTCAATCAAACTCTCCCATTTTTATAATATGTTCTGAGCCACAAAGACTCAGCACCTTCAGATATATAGACCTCAATATGTGAGGTCTGGCTTTTTTTCTGGAACTGTCAGTTTCACGTGTTTTTGCAGCACTGAGTTGGTCTCTGTCTCAAGGTGCATTTGAGGGGGAAAACATTTTACTTCCATTTCTGTGAGACCTGAAGTTCAGCATGTTCCGATTAATGTAAAGAGTCAAAACAGTGTTCAGGACTTATATTTATAAACATAAAGATCGCTTTAGAACCTTGTAAATAAAGTGTGTAAGCAGAAAATGTATGTAGCCTATCGATATCACTATTTTGAACAAGTTTCACACTATTACAGAGGACCACTGTGACCTCTGCCAGTCAAAATGTCAGTAAGTGGAGGTTCTAAGAGGGCGTGGTCTCCTCTCTTCTGGACAGATGAAAGCGAGCACACTGTACTGTTTACATGACTCTGTTTCATCTCATTAGACACATGCTGAAGTCTGTTAGTCAGCCAACAATCCAAACAACATCTCTTTTAACCCACAACTCATCAACACCCATCAACATTCATTCATGATCCACCTTACCTCAGTGTCCAAAGGAGTCGTCCCTTAGCCACTCCTCAACGGCCGCTGAGGACACAAGAATGTATCTGATGAATATGTGAGAACAGCAATTGAACATGAAGTAAAAGGACTGAAACACGTCTCTTTTATAGTAAGAGTGACCGGACAAACGGTTTGTAGAAAATACAGGAAGGCTGTGGTTTTGACTACGCTTGCTTTCGTTTTGAATGTTTTTTGACCGTATTCTGTGCATACAGTCACGTAGTCAGCCCCATTGGCGGCTATTACAATCTCCACGCATAGACTGTAGATAGATGTAATTATGTTGTGTTTATTGTCCATATTCCCCTCACTCTCAGGACTGCTAATAGTTCTCAACAATTCAGCAATAAAACACCAAACATGAAACTGACAACTGATAAAATGTTTTTTGAAAAATGTTCACTATTCATCAGTATACACTGAATTTGATAATAAGTGACTTTCATAACATCCTCATCAACATTTTGCACAGATAATATGTCCACAACAATTAAATACTATGATTTTGAAGGCAAAACTGTCAAGTGTATGGACATGCTATATAGAGTAATCAAAAGGAAATCATTTTTTATTTCAGTTAAACTCTACTACATTTTAATATGTTCTGAGCCACAAACACTCAGCACCTTCAGATGTTTGGACCTCAATATGTGAGGTCAGGCTTTTTCTTCTGTAACTGTCAGCTTCACTTTTTGTCAGGAGTAAGCATTTGTGTTTTTGCAGCACTGAGTTGGTCTCTGTCTCATGGTGCATTTGAGGGGAAACAATTTCACTTCCATTTCTGTGAAACCTGAAGTCCAGCATGTTTCGATTAATGTCACGGACAAAGACTCCGAGAGTGAGGGGAATCTGCCAGCTCCGGTCCTAAATCAGCCTCTCTCTGGGTCTGGGCCATGGCTTTGGAGTGCACTTATTATCAAATCCACCATGAAATGACATTTTCACAGCACTGACAATAAACACAACATAATGACATCTATCTACAGTCTATGTGTGAAGATTGTAATAGCCCACACTGATGGGGCTGGCTACGTGACTGTATGCACAGAATACGGTCAAAAAACATTCAAAACGAAAGCAAGCGTAGTCAAAACCACAGCCTTCCTGTTTTTCTACAGATATTATTCTAAACGTGCTGAACTTCAGGTTTCACAGAAATGGAAGTGAATTTTTTCCCCCTCAAATGCACCATGAGACAGAGACCAACTCAGTGCTGCAAAAACACAAATGCCTACTACTGACAGGAAGTGAAACTGACAGTTCACATATTGAGGTCCAAACATCTGAAGGTGCTGAGTCTTTGTGGTTCAGAACATTTTAAAAAGTAGTAGAGTTTAGCTGAAATAAAATATTATTTTCTTTTGATTACCCGTGTTAGATTTAGGTGTTTTGAAACTTAACTTCATAACTTCACATAACAGAACACACCTCCATTCGACCCCCACAAGTTAGTTGCATAGCACCAGGCCAGAGCCATCAAGGTGGCTTCTCGCCTTTTGTCCATGTTGAAGAGCCATCAGACATGGTTCCTGGCTTTTGTGTGTCTTGGAGCCAGAGCTATCAGGTGGCTTTTGTCTACAGCCACAACAAGATGGCTGAAGCCAAAGATATTAGCAGCTATATGGCCATACCTGGTATGACCATATATGGCCCTTGGTCAAGGTAAACCTCCCCATTGACCTCCAGACACACCCATCCCCTCCCCTACACACATATGTTAATTCTACAATATAAATGTCTGTACTTTTCTGTAATGTATTAGAAAGAAGACCTCCTCGAATCCAGAAGACCATTTCCTGGCAGCAGACATGCCTCATGCATGCAAGTGCTGTGTCGAGCTGATCGCGGCTAGTGGCTGAATAAACACATTCTTTCGCTAAGCCGTCTTCAAACAAGTCTCTTACTCTGAACAAGCTAACTTGAACCAAGTATATGCCTTCGACTATTTTGCCGAAGCAAAGCAGATTCTTTCACCCTATAGCATTTCCATACACTTGACAATTTTTATTTTTATTTTTTCTCATTTTATAATGAAGGCAGTTTTGCCTGCAAAATCGTAGCATTGAATTGTTGTGGACATATTCCTAGTGCAACATTATGATGAGGTGGTTAGGAAAGAGTTAACTTATTATCATGAATAGTTTATACTGATGAATAGTGAAAATTAAAAAAAAAAAACATATCAGAGCTGGCATATTCTCTGGCACATAACCCCATATCAGAAGAAATTGTGACGGTATGTTAAATTTAAATTAAAACTGAAAACAGTGATTTGTAAATTCTCTTTGACTTGTATTACATTGAAAACAATACAACAGCTCATTATTTGATGTGTTACCTCATGATTTGTATTGTTTTTTCAAAATAAACACTTAATTAAATTTCGATTTTTGCAACATTTAAAAAAAAAGTTGGGACAGTAAAGCATTTACCACTTTGTAATGTTGCCATTCCTTTTCACAACACTAAAGATGTTTAGGGACTGAAGACACGAAGGCAGCATATGTTGCTCTAAAATCTCTATGTACTTTTTGGCATTAATGGTGCCATCACAGAAGTGTAAGTTACCTTTGCCAAGGGCACTGACACAACCCCATACCATGACAGACCCTGGCTTTTGAACTTGTTACTGGTAACAGTCTGGATGGTCCTTTTCTTCTTTGGTCCGGAGCACACAGCATCCATTTCTTCTAAAAAAAGACCTGAAATACTGATTTGTCTGATCACAATACACGTTTCCACTGTGTGATGGTCCAACCCAGATGCCTCCAAGCCAAGAGAAGTCGACGGCCCTTCTGGACACGGTTCACATAAGGCGTCCTTTTGGCACAATAAAGTTTTAACTGGCATTTGTGGATGTAACTACTGTGGCATCACGATGGGCCAGTTAGTAGAGGGATGTGGTTTTCCTGTGGAGGTTTGGCTGCCACACCACAAGATGGCTGCCATTCGCACTACATCTCCCAGAATGCAGCAGGACCCTATCAGGTGTAGGTGCTTAAGACACCTAATTGAAGGAACACTTAAGAGTGGTGGTGCATGTTGTGTGAGAGGGAGCCACAGTAGAGGACATAGAGATCCTCTACCGCCCTTGCCCTTTAGGCACTGAAATTCCTCCATATTCCTTAAATCTTTTAATTATGTTATGCACCGTGGAGGGTGAAATATCAAAATCCATTCCTATCTTTCTTTGAGAAACATTGTTTTTAAACATTTCAATAATTTGCTCACGCATTTATTGGCAAACTGGCGATACTCTGCCCATCTTGCTCCTAAAGGACTAGGCTTGTCCTGGATGCTGCTTTTGTCCCAAATAATGATTACAATGACCTGTTGACATCACTAGTTTGAAATCATTATTTAATTATTCTACCTCATTACTACCCCTAAATTGCCCCCGTCCCAACTTTATTTGGAATGTGTTGAAGGCCTGAATGGCAGGAATAGATGTATATTTACAAATACAATGAAGTTGACCAGACAAAACATGAAATATCTTGTTTTCATACTGTCTGCAATGAAATACAAGTCAAGGTATATTTATAAATTACTGCTTTCTTTTTTTATTTGCATTTTCCATACTGTCACAACCTTTTCTGATTTGATATAGTATTAGCAGTCCTAAGTTATTATCAAATCCACCATGAAATGACATTTTCACAGCACTGACAATAAACACAACATAATTACATCAATCTACAGTCTATGCGTGGAGATTGTAAGAGCCCACACTGATGGGGCTGGCTACGTGACTGTATGCACAGAATACGGTCAAAAAACATTTAGAATGAAAGCAAGCGTAGTCAAAACCACAGCCTTCCTGTTTTTCTACAGACTCTTTGTCCGTGACATTAATCGAAACATGCTGGACTTCAGGTTTCACAGAAATGGAAGTGAATTTTTTTTCCCCTCAAATGCACCATGAGACCGAGACCAACTCAGTGCTGCAAAAACACAAATGCTTACTCCTTACAAAAAGTGAAGCTGACAGTTACAGAATAAAAGCCTGACCTCACATACAGTGCCTTGCATAAGTATTCACCCCCTTGGGTGTTTTACCCTTTTATTGCTTTTATAAATCAATCTAGGTCAATATAAGTTGGCTTTTTTGACAAAAAAAAATACAAAAAAACCCTCTTTAATGTCAAAGTGAAAACATATTTCTACACAGTAATGTCAATTAAATAAAAAATATGTAAGGTAAAACAAATGATTGCATAAGTATTCCCCCCCTTCAAGTCAGTATTTAGTAGATGCACATTTGGGTGCAATCACAGCACTGAATCTGTGTGGATAGGTCTCAATCAGGCTTGCACATCTGGACACAGATGCAATTTTACTCCATTCTTCTTTGCAAAACTGCTCAAGCTCTGTCAGGTTGCGCGGGGATCAGGCGTGAACAGCCCTTTTCAAGTCCAGCCACAAATTCTCTATTGGATTTAGGTCTGGACTTTGACTCGGCCACTCCAGAACATTCACCTTGTTGTCTTTAAACCATTTCTGTGTAGCTTTCGCTGTTTGCTTCCAGTCATTGTCTTGCTGGAAAATAAATCTTCTCCCAAGCCGTAGTTCTCTTGCAGACAGAATTAGATTGTCCTCCAGGATTTCCCTGTATTTTGCTGCATTCATTTTCCCCTCTATCTTTACTCTATATCTTTACCCTCTATCTTTACAAGCCTTCCAGGGCTGGTTGCCGAGAAGCATCCCCACAGCATGATGCTGCCACCACCATGCTTCACAGTGGGGATGGTGTCTGTGGTGATGTGGTGATTTTTTTATCCTTCCCCTTACTTGTGCTTTTCAATAACCTTTTCTCTGAGTTGCTTGGAGTATTCTTTTGTCTTCATGGTGTAACGGTAGCCAGGAATACTGATTAACCAGTGAATGGACCTTCCAGACACAGGTGTCGTTGTACTACAATCACTTGAGATACATTCACTGCACACTGATCCCCATTTCACTAATTGTGAGACTACTAGCACCAATCGGCTGGACCTCTGTTGAATTAGGTCAGTCACTTTAAAGGGGGGGGGGGGTACACTAATTTTACATTACATATTTTTATTTAATTGACATTACTGTGTGGAAATCTGTTTTCACTTTGACATTAAAGTGCGCTTTTTTGTAATATCTTTGTCAAAAAAGCCAATTTATATTTGCCATGATTGATTTATAAAAGCAATAAAAGGGTAAAACATCCAAGGGGGTGAATACTTATGCAAGGCACTGTAACATAATTACATCTATCTACAGTCTCTGCGTGGAGATTGTAATAGCTGCCAATGGGGCTGACTACGTGACTGTATGCACAGAATACGGTCAAAAAACATTCAAAGCGAAAGCAAGCGTAGTCAAAACCACAGCCTTCCTGTTTTTCTACAAACCGTTTGTCCGGTCACTCTTACTATAAAAGAGACGTGTTTCAGTCCTTTTACTTCATGTTCAATTGCTGTTCTCACATATTCATCAGATACATTCTTGTGTCCTCAGCGGCCGTTGAGGAGTGGCTAAGGGACGACTCCTTTGGACACTGAGGTAAGGTGGATCATGAATGAATGTTGGTGGGTGTTGATGAGTTGTGGGTTCATAGAGATGTTGTTTGGATTGTTGGCTGACTAACAGACTTCAGCATGTGTCTAATGAGATGAAACAGTCATGTAAACAGTACAGTGTGCTCGCTTTCATCTGTCCAGAAGAGAGGCGACCACACCCTCTTAGAACCTCCACTTACTGACATTTTGACTGGCAGAGATAACACTGGTACTCTGTAATAGTGTGAAACTTGTTCAAAATAGTTATATCGATAGGCTATGTATATTTCTAAAGTAATCTTTAGGTGTATAAATGTAAGTCCTGAACACTGTTTTGACTCTTTACATTAATCGAAACATGCTGGACTTCAGGTTTCACAGAAATGGATATGATATATATTTTCCCCTCAAATGCACCATGAGACCGAGACCAACTCAGTGCTGCAAAAACACAAATGCTTACTCCTGACAGGAAGTGAAACTGACAGTTACAGAATAAAAGCCTGACCTCACATATTGAGGTCCAAACATCTGAAGCTACTGAGTCTTTGTGGCTCAGAACATATTTAAATGCTCAAAAATCATCAAATGCACAGCACCCTGATGTTTTTATTGAAGGAGAAAAGCTCACAGCTGTATCTGATTTTAAATATCTGGGGATTATTTTAGATTGCAATTTTACATTTTACATGACATTCTGTCATGTCCTGCCAAGGGACAATGGATAAAAGCTAGCTAACCTGGCTAATTCCGGAAATGTTTATCAATGTTCATGTCCCTTTTTAAATGAACGCATAAATAAATTAAAAGTAGTAGAGTAGAGTAGTAGAGTTTACGTAGTTGCAATAAAAAGATAGATACTTGATTTTTCTGTGGACATATTCCCAGTGCAAAATTATGATGAGGAGGTTATCAAATTCAGTGTATACTGATGAATAGTGGAAAAGAATTATTAAATATTATCAGTTGTCAGTTTCATGTTTGATATTTACCACTGTTCTACTGGTCTCACACTGTCCATTTCTATCAAAGTCGTTATTCTTCAAGGCTGTCAGTCCTTGCGGTTCTACTGAAGTCATAACAGTGTGTGTGTGTGTGTGTGTGTGTGTGTGTGTGCTGTTTTGTTTGTATTGTGGGTTCTTCAATAAACAAACCGTGAGGTAACTTGAAGAGAATGTTCTTTATATATCACGTCCAGTATGCAACAGGCTTACAACATGAAACATGCAACTTCATCAGTTAACATCTAGTATAGCTCTGCGCATGCGCCATCTAGCTGATGGTCATAGGCTTAACTGAACATAGCCAAATCATTATATGTTCATATCATTACATGTGTGAGTGAGTGTGTGTGTGTGTGTGTGTGTGTGTGTGTGTGTGTGTGTGTGTGTGTGTGTGTGTGTGTATGTGTGTGAGAGGGGGTGTGTGTGTGTGTGAGGGTATGTGTGTGTGTGTGTGTGTGTGTGTGTGTGTGTGTGTGTGTGTGTGTGTGTGTGTGTGTGTGAGGGTATGTGTGTGTGTGTGTGTGTGTGTGTGAGGGTATGTGTGTGTGTGTGTGTGTGTGTGTGTGTGTGTGTGTGTGTGTGTGTGTGTGTGTGTGTGTGTGTGTGTGTGTGTGAAGTCATAACAGCTATTTGCTGATAGACCTCAGACCTTTTTGTATCTTGTTGTGATCTAGAGAAAAACATCTCAGCTGAACCGTCGCCTTCATATTCTTTTACTAGTCCAATCTTGCATCATCCTGACTTTAGAATTTAGAATTTAGACTTCTGTCGTTCCTCCTAATTTAAGTTCATACGTGGAACCAATTTAGTTGCCCTTATTTATACATTTTCTGTTGCTTTATATCTTTCTCTTGGAGCAATGCCAAGATCTTCGCACAGTACTCTAAATGTTGTCAAACTGTGGTATTATATACCATCTCTTTAACTGGATTTATGCTGAAAAGATTTAGCAGCACATATCTCACAAAAATGTTGGTCTTGTTCAGAGCAGCAGCAGCACAGTATCTAGATCATCCTAAAACAACACAATGTGGAACAAATTTGAAGCTTTGTGTAAAATTGCAAGGAACATTCCACACCAGTGGCCTTTCTTTTCTCCTACAGCACAACTCCCAGATCCTGATAAAGTTTTCAAAATATAAATCAATCCATTCAAATCAATACATTTCTTACCCCTTGGGGTGTTGTGTATAACATAACTTAACTTGTGCCAGTATGTGCATGGCAGGTACTGCATTGGTAATTCAAACATACGTATATATATATATATATACAAGTTCAAGTGTAATTCTAAATAGACTGATTAATAATTCAATTCAATTCAATTTGATTTATATAGCGCCATAACAATACAATTGTTTCAAGGCGCTTTACAGAGCCCAGAGCCTGAACCCCCTTAGTGCAAGCACAATGGCAACAGGGGCAAGAAAAAACTCCCTGTTAGTCAGGAAGGAACCTTAAGCAGAACCACGGCACATAAGGGGGGACCCATCTGCTTGAGGTTGGCCGGGTGGAGATAGAAAGGGGGGATGGGGGAGGGTTGTGTGGCAGAAGGGGAAGGGAAACAACAGGTGTTGTACACAGCCTGCATTTGGTAGATGTACATCATATATATACAGACATCCGGTGGTAAATACATGATACAAACAAGACCAGTTTAGTGGGTATTCACAGTGCTCATAGGTATACTGTTACGGGGGTAAGGGGAGTAGGATCAGAATCCCCCATTCTGCTGATTTTATTGGGGTTCATTAAATAAATATTTATTTCTGAAACCTGAAGATTGTTTGCCAAGTCTCTAGGATTAAGGAATGACATGGAAGTCTTAAATTGAATGAAACTTGTATTCTTTTAAGGAACATCAACAGATTATTTGTTTTTCACTTTCATTGAAGTTACCCCCAAGGCTCTGCCTCATTTTGCCCCACGTCCACCATTTGGGGCAGAGTGCTAACACGCCAGAGCTGCACTTTCACTAATTCACTCACATGTTTTTACAGACTGTCAGGTCATCAACATATCTGATACAACTGTTTTAACTGAGATTAATTACTTTTGATGCAATCTGATCTAATTATACCTAAAAAACGCAGACAACAGAAAAAATCCTATTTTAGGGTCACATGGCAAACTTGTGTATGAACTTACCCACTGGCTCATCTTACCCCCTACCCCCCCCAAAGCCTAATTGCTTCAGTAAATATCCAGCTGGATGAATAAATATGGTGTAGAAATGTAAACTGTGGATCAAAGTGTCTGCTCAATGCTGGATGTGTCATGTCATTTCATGTTATAATGTCATAAAAATTCATATTTATTTTCAACAAAAACGTTATTAAAGATTGTGTCTGTGTTTTTCTGCCTTTTTCATCTTTCAGGCCAACACAGGCTGCACTTGAACATCACTGCTTAGATACCGAAGGATTCATTAGAATGGGGAACGCACCGTCAGAGAGCGGCATGGGCACTGCGCTGCGATGCTGTAAATGTTATAAAGTCCTGCCTCTTTGCCAGAACCACTCAGATTACTACAAAAGTACTGTACGTGGGCGGAGTGTATATGTTTACAATAATGGAGAATACTATAGAGAAGTTGGACAAGATAATGCCTACGAGTGTAGACAGTGCTTTGACAAGTCGTAATAAGGACTGAAAGAATCACACCAGCAAGCTCAAGAGCAGCATGAGACACAAATGATCAGCGACATTAGCAGAAGCTGGTCTGAGATCTGGTGATGTAATAGAGACGATTGCTAATGATACACAGATCTGGTGATGTAATAGAGAAGATTGCTAATGATACACAGATCTGGTGATGTAATAGAGAAGATTGCTAATGATACACAGATCTGGTGATGTAATAGAGACGATTGCTAATGATACACAGATCTGGTGATGTAATAGAGAAGATTGCTAATGATACACAGATCTGGTGATGTAATAGAGACGATTGCTAATGATACACAGATCTGGTGATGTAATAGAGAAGATTGCTAATGATACACAGATCTGGTGATGTAATAGAGAAGATTGCTAATGATACACAGATCTGGTGATGTAATAGAGAAGATTGCTAATGATACACAGATCTGGTGATGTAATAGAGAAGATTGCTAATGATACACAGATCTGGTGATGTAATAGAGAAGATTGCTAATGATACAGCAGAAATTGAAATCAACAATGACATGGACATAGTCCTAGCCAATAAGGGGGGGGGGGGGTTACTGATTGGTCTATGGGTTCCTGGCTGTGGTCTCGGGGTGGGTCTGTTTTTAAAAGATATCCTTATGATTCTGCCATTCATAATTCCATTGATTATGCTAGAGTGTGATTATTAGTGTGATATTGATTATGCAATATTGTTGTGAGGTACACATTCTGGATCATGTTTTCTTTGTCTTTTGTTGCATGGAACTGAATCTCTTTTTTATTCTTTTAAGATGCCTACACTTGTGTGTATGATATGTTAACCCCATGTGTAATGTGTAATCAAGGGAGAGGAATGAGGGACTTTGGTTAGTTATTGTAGAGTTTGAAGTGAATCTCAAAGACACCTTGAAGTGATGAGCGGGAACATCTGGAAAGACACAGAGACTCTCCAGCCAACATGGACACCTGATAGCACAAGAAGACTTTGAGACTTCACAGTTATTCTGTAGCCTGTGTAACTTGTGTCATTGTGTCATGTTAATCAGCTTTTTATCATTTTAATCATTGTAATCAGCCAATAAATGTTTTCAAGATTTCCAGTGTCATCTGAAGTCAAGTCTTCTGTTCAGGGAAACAGTCATGTTTGTTTTCAGTATAGCTCATTTCAGAAAAACAACAATTAAAAACGCCAAAATCTAACAAAACTGACCATCCTTGGTGCAATGGTCAGATTGAAGTTAAATGGTGCCAAGAACTCCAAAGACATTCACAACAACCCAAAGAGTTTGCCAGTTTTGAAAAACTTTTCCAGCAACATTCGATAAAGATGGTACAGGAATAGTTCAACCTGCTTCAAGGCAAGGGTGTCATGGCAACTGGCAATCTCAACACCCTGATTTAAATATACAGGCCTAGAAAATCCTAGTTTACTAGGTGAGGTTTAATCTTCGGTCACCCAGTTAGAAGAATTTCCCCTTGGGAAGATCGAGAATACAAACGCAAGCGCTGGTTTGAACAATGTAGATACTCAATCAGTATCCAGTGTTTCCTTATCCTCCTTATGCTTTAGTGCAGAGGCAGAGAGAGAGCAGCTTTAATGGCCTAAGCTTCAAAGCTGCAGGAAAAACATGCCATTGAAGAGCAGGAACAAGAGTTAAGAAAAAGGAGAAAATGTTGGAATTGCATAGAGAAATAGCAGCCACCAGAACTGAAATAAACTATCTAAAAGAGGCGGAAATGTCAATGCTTAACCCCAGGGATGGATTAACGAACTGGCCTACCGGGCCCATGAGGGAAGGTTCCGTATAGGCAAAGCAGACCCTGCTTTCTAAAAAATTTCGAACATATAGGTGTGAAAGTGTTGATAGTTTAATGCGACAGGGATCAAGAATAGTTTGTATTGACCAGCTAAGATCCCTTATGCTATATATTCCCTCAAAATGGCAAACCTGTCTCTGTCATGGTTTTCATATTTTTTAGTAGTAGTAGCAATCTATAACACAATTATATGCTTATCGTACATACACTATATAAACTATTAAAAAGCCGATTCAATTAAATAAATAATTTCTTATTTAATTTGTTATTTTTGTCATATACAGATATGCAATGATGATTGCTGGGTAATATGTATCTTGTTCGCCAATGTCAAGTCTCTATTTGATCATGTGAGTGACGAGACGATACGATATAGCTAGTTTAGGCGCAGAATCTGAACGCAAAGACCTACAAGTTGACTGAGCACAGCCAGTACACAACGCCTTTCAAACATAAAAGTGGTGATGCATGATTTGCTCTTTCAATAGACAGGATAGCCAGCCCATTCAGCCTCTCCTGCCCCATGCTGCTCAGGTAGGTCTTAATCAGTTTCAATTTGGAAAAGAATCACTCGGCTGTTGCCCTGTCATGTAATGTCAGAAACAATAGCAGGGCAGTGCACCGAAGGTGGATGTTACGGAGTAAACTTTGACCTGTTAACTTTCCCAATACAATAGCCAAAGTATCTAATTCGACTGTTAAATCCAACACATTGTTGGTAAAATATATATATACGCCTAATGGTGTTTGGGTGTGCGTGCGTGTTTTGCAAGCGCACAATACATTTTTTTCCGCTAGGGGGGGGGGGCCTTTAACATGTCCAGGCCCAGGGGCCGTGGTTTCTTAGTCCATAGAAGAGCTGGACAAAGTATCAAGCATGAGAAGCATCGTCCCTAAATGACCAGACAAGCTCAGGGAGAAATGGCGCAACACGGCTTATGAGCTGCAAAAGAAACGCAAACTCGAAAAGAGTTCGAATCTTGGACCTTGTCCATTCTGTTGAAAAACAAGCTCACATGGATGGATGGATGGATGAATTTATTGTCATTGCACAGAGTACAACGAAATGCAAAGAGAGGATGAAAGATTACAGCATAACATGAGGGGAGAGAGGAGAGAAAAAAGACAACCCCCAGACTATGCTCCTAGAGGAGTACAGTGTGGGAGCATAAAAAAAACACCTCAGCGCATAAGCACATACATTTTAAACATGACTTGCAATGGGGAGGGGGGGGGGATGGAGGTAAGCCAAAGACTGGGTGATCTAAGCCCAGCCAGTGGGGGGAAGAAGGTAAGCCAGCACAGACAAGCAGCCAGCTGGCCCAGCAGCCCGTTGAGGCGCCAGTCACAGACCCTGTCCTGTCATACTGGGGGGTACGAAGCAGACGAGGCGAAGGCGTGGGATGGGGGGTGGGGGAGTGGTGCATATCTGTGTGTAGTATGTACGTGTATATGTATGCAAAGTTCATGTATGTATGTAAAGTTCATGTAAAGTTCATGTATGAGTAGGCCTGGGTTGTTCCTTCCCCCAGGCCACAATCAGACAGATTCTCAGTTCGCAAGATTGTCGTTGCCATGGAGACAGCCTTGAAGGGTCCTGGACAGAGACAACAATCCACAGGTGTCTGTGGAAAGGGGGAAGGGAATGAGAGAGAGTCTCACTGCAGCAATCTTCAGGGGAGTTGTTTTTCCAGCAACGGCCTTGGCCAAGGCCCGTTCCGGTTGAGGGAGCCGAAAGCAGATAAGATTGGGATTGTTTGGTCTTGCAAGTAGCTGCATTCAATTTGCGCCTCTACTCTTGAGACCTTTTATCCCATTTTTGTAAGAACTTTTTGTAGCAGGTCTTCAATTCGATCCAATTTCATTTGCATAGCCGTGAACATCTCCTTGTTGTTATCAATCTGGCGGTTTGAAACCACAGTCTGAGTGCCCACAGCTCTACCCAGCGCATCAATCATTTCGGGCAGCCTTAGGGGGCTAATGACAGCTGTCGCCGTTTCCTTAATTTTCCGATAAATCAGGGTAGCGCCTAATCCAAACAGCAGAAATCCTGTAATCATAGTTCCGAATAGGTAGATGTCTTCAACGTCCTCCACGGAAAGGGCTGCTAGGCACACAACACGCCACTGCTCCCACGCGTCCATCATGTAGCCAGCTGCGAACGTCCCAGGAGGACAGACAGGTTCCCCCGAACCCGAGCTTCTCGTTGAGAAGATGGTGTCAATTGCATTGAGAGACCAAGTGATCAAATCCATGGTTTTTAGTTCGAAGAGCGATGCGGAGAGAGTCTCTCAAGTATAGCACAAGACAAGACAAGACGATAGAAGCCAAGCAGGGAAGGTCAAGGGGAGGAGAGGGAGAGAAAATGCGACCGCCTTCGAAGAGAGCAAGTTCAAAGAGCAGCCGATCCAGTTTTTGGTGACCTTCAAGATCAGTCGGCTAGTAGAGAGGCTAGTTCTCCAGTCAAGTTGCAGGTCTCAAGGTCTTCTGGCAGTCTTGCCACATAGCTATTGACCAAAAAGAGACAAAGCCTGAACCTTTTGTCCCTTTTGTAGATCTAGACACGTGCTGGAGTTGTGGAAGCAACTCTTAAAAGAAAATGCACATAGACAAAGATAGATAGATAGATAGATAGATGGATACTTTATTAATCCCGAGGGAAATTTAGGTCATCCAGTAGCTTATACACATACACATATACAATTATACATCTCACCGACATACATACATCAATCACATATATACTAGTGCTGTCAAACGATTAAAATATTTAATCGCGATTAATCGCATTCATGTCATAGTTAACTCAAAATGAATCGCGATTAATCGCAAATTTGTATCTATTCTAAATGTCCCTACGTTTATTTATTTTTTCCATAATTTAATTTTTTATTTAAATGCCCTTATCAACATGGAAAAGTGGATTGGCTTGCTTTATGCAAATGCTTTATTTGATTGAAAACCAACATTGCCAAACAGGGCGGTACAAAATAAAATTATAAAGTGCACATTTCAGGTAAACAAGGACTCAGCCTATAGTGCAGTTAAACTATGGCTTAATATTTTCTTTTTTCCAAGTTTGCTGGGAACATAGCAGTCAGGCCTCTTATTTCAGAAACAATGAACTGTAACAGTTAGGTTACCAATAAAAGGTAAGCCTACTACTTTTTTGCTTTCAGCCAGCTGCCTGTTGACATTTTCAGACAACTGTGAAGAAGCTACCTTCTTTTGCACAACACAACTTTTAAAAGTAAACTTTCCATTCAGAAGCTTTTTATCATCCATTTCGCCGTATCGCGCTCACCATTCACTGAAACCGTAACGTTAGCCTACTACACAGTTTGCGAGGCCAAAAAGAATGTTAATCTAAAAAAAATCGCGTTAATCTCGCGATAAAAAAATTAACGGCGTTAAAATGGGTTTGTGTTAACGCCGTTAATAACGCGTTAAACTGACAGCACTAATATATACATACCCATAGGGATAACATATTCACACAGAGTGTTTTCAGATACAGGAAGGGTCTGACCCTATTGTACAGGGTGCAATGATTTTGACAGTGTCGGTGTCCTGGAGGAAAGTGAAAAGTGATCTTGTGCTGCTGGTGTGGATAGTGCAAAAAAATATAATGTTCTTGTGCTTGTGAGGATGGGCAGTGCAAGATAGTGATCTTGTGCTTGTGTGTGTGTGTGTGTGTTTGGAAAGTGCAAAGAGCAAAGTGATAGTGCAGAATCTGTAAGTGGTAAAGTCTGTGCATGGGGCTGAGATGAGCAGGGGAGGGCAGACTGAGGTAGACTCATGCAGAGAAGTCCATCTCCCTCCCCCTCCTCTTCTGTGTGGCATTAAAAAGCTGAATGGCCCTGGGGACAAAGGACTTCCTCAGCCTGTCCGATGAGCATGACAGTGACAGGAGTCTGCCACTGAATATGCTCTTCTGTCTGTTGACAGTACTGTGTAGTGGGTGGTGGACATTGTCCAAGATAGTCAGCAACCTACTCAGGGTCCTTCTTTCCGCCACCATTGTGAGGCAGTCCAGTTCGGTGCCCACAACAGCTCCCGCCTTCCTCACCAGCCTGTCCAGTCGCCCCGCATCCCTCTTCTTTATGCTGCCTCCCCAGCACACCACAGCATAAAAGAGGACGCTGGCAACCACAGACTGGTAAAACATGCGCAGGAGTTTGTTGCAGACATTGAAGGACCTCAACCTCCTCAGGAAGTAGAGCCGGCTCTGACCCTTCTTGTAGATTGCATCAATGTTGGCTGACCAGTCCAATTTATTGTCCAGATGCACTCCTAGGTATTTGTAAGTGTTGACCACCTCCACACTGACCCCCTCGATGGAGCCTGTTAGCAGAGGAGGCTGAGACCTCCTAAAGTCCACCACCATCTCCTTGGTCTTAGAGGTGTTCAGCTGCAGGTGGTTGTGTCTGCACCACTGAACAAAGTTGTCCACCAGGCTCCTGTACTCACCCTCCTGTCCATCCCTGATACATCCCACAACAGCAGAGTCATCAGAGAACTTCTGGATGTGGCACGACTCCGTGTTGTAGGTGAAGTCCGATGTGTACAGGGTAAACAGGACAGGTGAGAGCACAGTCCCCTGTGGAGCGCCAGTGCTGCACAACACAGTCTCAGATACGCAGTCTTTCAGCCTGACAAACTGTGGCCTCTCCGTCAGGTAGTCAGTGATCCAGGATAGCAGGTGGGCATTCACACCCATCTGCACAAGCTTGTCACTCAGTCGGAGGGCTGGATGGTGTTAAAGGCACTGGAGAAATCAAAGAACATGATTCTCACAGCACCCTTCCCCTTCCACAGGGATAAGAGTGAGCCCTGTGCATTAGGTAGATGATGGCATCTTCCACGGCCACCTTCTCCTGGTAGGCAAACTGCAGCGGGTCAAGTGCATGGCATACCTGAGGTCTGAGGTTGTGAAGCAGCAGTCGTTCCATGGTCTTAGATATGTGTGATGTAAGAGCGACTGGCCTGAAGTCATTCAGCTCACTGGGGTGCGGCTTCTTCGGGATGGGGATGAGGCAGGATGTTTTCCACAGAGCAGGCACCTTCCCCAGTTGGAGCCTCAGGTTGAAGAGATGCTGCAGAGGCTCACCCAGTTCCACCGTGCATGCCTTGAGGAGTCTTGGACAGACTCCATCAGGGCCGGCTGCTTTCCTGGGGCGCAGTCTCCTCAGCTCTCCTGTGACCTGATCCGCCGTGATGGTGGGGGGGAGAGGGGGGCTCTGTGTGGTCGCCTGGGGGAGGGGTGCAGCTGTGGAGCGTGGCACAGGGCTGGAAGCTGGAGGGAGTGGGGCCACACTAGCTGTGGTCAGAGCAGGGGGGGAGGGGTGGGGTGGTTGTGGCATGCAGTGAGCAGTTAGCAGCAGCTGATGGGGGGGATGCAGGAATAGGTGTTAGACAGTCATTACCACCTGGAGCTGGGTTGTCAAACCTGTTGTAGAAGTGGTTAAACTGGTTTGCCCTCACCACATCCCCCTTAACAGTGCTGCTGCTCTTCTTGCAGCCTGTGATGGTTTTCATGCCATCCCACACCTCTCTCATGTTGTTCTCCTGCAGCTTCTGCTCCACCTTCCTTCTGTATGAGTCCTTTGCCTCTCTCAGCATGGTCTTCAGCTCTCCCTGTACGCGCTTCCGCTCTGCCTGGTCCCCCTCTTTGAATGCCCTCTTTTTCATGTTGAGGAGATGTTTTACATTAGAGGGCTTGTTGTTAGGGAAGCAGCACACCATTTTAGTGGGAGCGACAATGTCCATACAGAAGTTCAGGTAGTCAGTAGTGCAGTGTGTGACCCCTTCAATGTCCTCCCCAAAAGAGTCCTGCAGCACACTCCAGTCAGTTGACTAAAAGCAGGGCATCTGAGGGCATCCTGAGGGCATCCTCTGCACTACTGACTACCTGAACTTCTGTATGGACATTGTCGCTCCCACTAAAATGGTGTGCTGCAGTTGACTCGAAGCAGTCCCTGAGGGCATCCTCTGCCTCAGGAGACCATTTCCTGAATGAGCGCGTGGTGGTTGGTTGCCTGCGCACTTTTGGTGTATATTTGGGTTGTAGGAAAACCAGATTGTGATCGGATTTCCCTAAGGGAGGACGTGGTGTGGCTTTGTATGCATCCCTCACGTTAGCATACATTAGGTCAATTTTCCTGTTCTTTCTTGTTGGGCAAGACACAAACTGGTGAAAAGCAGGCAGAGTTGAGTCCAGGGTAACATGATTAAAGTCCCCCGAAATTGCAATGAAGGCCTCAGGATGTTGAGTTTGGAGCCCAGCGATAACAGAGTAGATGGTGTCACACGCGACTTCGACCGTAGCTCGTGGAGGGATGTAAACACAAACAACAATGGCTTGCGAGAATTCCCTGGGCATGTAATACAGACGGAGGCTAACGGCTAACACTTCAATGTCTGGGCAACAAATGGTCTCTTTTACAGTCACATGCCCTGGGTTGCACCACCTAATGTTGATATGAAGTGCACTTAGCTTAAGGTCTCTGTCCGCTCTCACCGTAGTAAAGCCGGGTAGTCCTCCGGTATGGGGTAAACTTTGCCGGCATGATTCCTCGCCCGCAGTGCGATCAGCTGATCCCTCGAGTAAACAAAGTTCTGACTGCCCTGTTGCAGTCGATTAATGCGTGTATCCATAGGATATAAAGATATCCACACAGTGCCTATGAAAAGCAAAGTGTAAACAGGACAAACAAATTTAGAAAAGCGAAAAAGACACGCGACAACGGAGCTACTTGGAAAGGCTGCCACTCGCGTCGGCGCCGGAAGCTAACCTTTTTGAAAACTAAGGGCACATGCTTTGGCCGTCTCTCTGTAAGCCGCATTAGCAGAGACTGCAAAAGGCGTCTCACCTGTAGTGTGTGTAGGCAAACTCACCCAAGCATCCTGCACATTAATGTTGAAGATGAGGTCAAAAAAGCAGAACGCCCCTCTGATGTAATAGCCAGCAAGTGTTTTCATTTCAAGTTGTCATCATACGAACTAAGCTTTAACTGTCAATTCGCGTGACCCGTATAATATGTGGGATATTTTAATATGATTCAGGAGGAAGGTCAGATAATTCATTTAATTCGTTTTTAAGATCAGATACACTCTCAACACGATGTTAGAAAAGGGGTTTGGCCCACCGGGTAGAGGATGGGTCATGATACACATTTTAAGCTTTCTGATTGGATGGAGTCAGGTTAGAGGTTAATGATTTGGTTGGTTACAGGGTCAGCCAGTCATGGCTGAAGTGGGAGTGTCAGAAGAGGTTTAAATGGCAGCGCGCGACGCTAGGCAGACAGAAATATTTCTAGGACTTTCTCTTATTGTGGTTTAAGATCTGCAATAAACCCTGCTGAAGAATTCACCATCTGCTGTTCGACTCCTGCTTAAATGGGACCGCGTGTGTGTATATTTTAGACACGACATAATTGGTGACCCCGACGTGATCTTGAAAAGACAGAGAACAATACACATTCCACTCCTGAATTCGCCTGTGTTATGCAGAAGGCCTCTGTAGTAAATTCAAGGTAAGCATACTTTGCTGAGTAGTGAATGCTGGGTGATTTAGGGTGGGGTGTTGGTATTCTCAGTCTTCATTAAAACGGACCGCACGGAGTTGGAGGGTAGATGGGAATTCTTTAAGTACGGTATAGTCGCTATTTTTGGTTCGCAACCAATGTTTTTAGAAGTTCACACAATGGGGAGTGAATTAACCGTTGTCGCATGTTCTGGCTTTTATGGGAGATGTAGCAGTTCAAATAGAACTAAGCAGTGCGGTGCTGTTTTATCGCATGTTCTGGCTTTTTAAGGGAGGTTTCTAAGTTGTTTTAGCAGTTCAAATAATCTGAGTGTTAAATCACTGGTTTATCGCATGTTCTGGCTTTTATGGGAGATTTAGCAGTTCAAATAGAACTAAGCAGTATGGTGCTGTTCTATCGCATGTTCTGGCTTTCTCGGGAGTAAGTTGGGTTATTTGAAACAGTATATTGAAGCAGTAAGGTATTGGGTATTGAGTGAGCTGTGTTTCATGTGTGAGTGAGTGAATGCAAGGGTCTGAAAAATGGAAGAAATGGTGTGTACGGGATTTGTGTGATTTGGAGTTTGGATCACTGTTATGAGATAATTAAAGATCTCTTTAAAAATCAGTGTTTAATAAGGAGCATATAGGAATTGCTTCAGTAGTGTGCACGTGGGTGAATGAATGTTAAATGTATTCCTAACTTGCAGTTTAAGTTTAACGAACGTACTGGTGGATTACAGACGCCGTGAAGACTTAATCTGGTAATTACAGTAATATCACATCGCCTTATATTGCAGTTAATTATGATAAACTTACTGTATGGATACAGGAGCTAAGTCACTTTTGACTGTTATTAGATATTTTGAACACATATTAACGCGACGTAGTTTCGTTTCACCTCAGGTAAAGATCTGGGTGGATGGCTAGTTGAAGTGAGATCGTAGATTGCAGTTGTAATCCTTATTGAAACCATAGAATACAATTTAAACGAATTCATCTTATTGAAGGAGACGGGTCGGCTGATTCCGCTGTTCTTAGGACGAAGGCGTTTGACGTTGTAGTATTTAATACAAGCAACATATTGTTGATTGTGTTATAATTAATGAACAGGAATATTTTAGTTCGTTGACATGCATTGAAAAATCCGTAGTATACGGAGGAGAATAGATGTGTGGAGTAGAACGTAATATCTTTTGCGCATACTGAGTTTGGCTAAATGTGCATGGAAAGTTCTGTGTTTACACACGTGGTTGAGGCGTGGTAACAAGATATAACTAAAGTGGGGTAAAAGTTAAGGTTAAAATTCATACCATAGTGAATACATAGACGTGAGAATTTCGGGGGATTTAATGTATTGTTAGTGAACAGAAAGACTGGTTGGATTCATCCTTTTGTCGTCGAGAACAAGAATTGATAGAAGGGGAAGGACAGTGCAATGGAGGCAGAGGACATGTTGCCTGGCCAGGTGTTTCAAAGTCTTAAGAATGTTAATTCAGCAGTGGGGGAAGTTCCTTTTTTTGTCAGGGATGGTAGAGGAAGCTGAAGTAGAGGTGATTGAGTGAGAGAGGATAGAGGAGGAATATACAGTGGGTGACTTTTATCAAAGTCAAAGTAGCTTTATTGTCAATTACTTTGCATGTTAAGACATACAAAGGAATCGAAAAAAACGATATGGGAATCCATACGGCATATATGATGGGTATGAAGGAATAGGTATTGAAATGTTGAATACATGGGTGTTGCTTGAGGATTGTAGCTTGGTGGAAGTGAGTGGAATTAGATTGTGTATAGGACTTAGTGGGAATAAATACATAAAGTAATTGACAAATGGAATAAAGCACAGTTATATGTATATTGGATAGCATATAATACATTTTGGCAATTGCTCCTGGCTGGTGGTAATCTGTGAGTTTCACACATGGGATTATTTACAGTTTATGAATATGAAATTGGGTTTGCTGGTGAAATACATGTGTGATACATATTGGGTTGAAAGGTTGATTAAGTAGTGGAGGAATGCTGAGAGTTGGATGGTTGCAGCTAGAGTGTAAGAATGTTATTCTAACAAGGATATAGAATAGGTACTTGGTTGATTACTGTTTGATAATGATCTGCATTGGACGTTCTTTGTTTGCAGGCCAGCCGCAGGAGAGAGAGTGGAGGAGATAGCACAGAGGGTTAAGGAATGTAGTGGTTGGTGCAGCTGTTGTTGAAGAAAGGACCCCTGCGTCCCCTTCTGGTTCATACACAAAAGGCCCTTGTGTTAGAAGTGATAAGACTGTTGGCCCAGGTGAGGCACTGGGCCCATGGGAAGCCCCCTCTGTATTGGGGTTGGGAAGGAAAGGCAGGGGTAAATTAATAGAGCCTAGCGGGGGTTTAGAAGAGAGTTTTGGAAGTAATTAATATGACTAAGGGGTTAACTGATAAGAAAGAGCAGGAGGCAAAAGGGGTACATGGAGGTATGTTATGTTGTAATAAAAGTTAAAGTTAGAATGGGCTATAGATAAGGACTTTTAAATGAATAAATGAGGGTTTAAAACATTAGATAATTTCTTGAAATAAAATTTTTATATAATTACATATGCATTTATAGATTGAGGGAATAGGAAAATGGATAGACAAAAGGAAAGTGGTTTGAAGAAGGTACATGGAAAGTAAGAATTAGGAGGTAAATGGGAAGTTAAGTGTGTTGTATCGTGTTAACTGTTTTGCAGGACTTCAAGACCACTAGGCGGTGGGACTACCACAATTCAAGGGAGCTGAGTTGGAGTGGGGACCATTCAGATGTAGCAGCTGGACCTGGGTGAAGGGCTGCCAAGGTCATGGACATGCTGCAGTGGATGGATGTGTCTACCCTTGGGGGAAGGAAACTGATGGAGCTCAACATGGTCAGAGGAGGCTTTCCGGCAGACTCAGATGGAGGACCTCATCAGTGGAACTTATAAGAAGATGTTTGTTGTGGGACATCCATAACAATTCTACAACAGCACGCAGAACATTCATACATATTAGGACTGTACCACTTGCATAACATTGCATACATAACTGGATCTGTATTGTTTATATTTGTTGGTTGATAGTTCATATTGTTGGTTCTGTATTGTTTATATTTATATTGCTTCTTTTGTTTGTTTCAATGTTTGGTTTTTTGTATGTATTGTATTTTTCTATGTTTCTTTATATGTTACACAACACTGCATTCAGAAACTGATGGAAAAGAAGATGTGTATGGTCGCCTTTCGCAGCCTGCGGAATGCAGGTGTCGCTGTACAGGACAGGGCAGTGGGTTCAGTTTTCACCTTAAAATAAGAAGGTTTTTGCTCCCACCTGTGGGGATAGGGGCATGGCATCTCGGGAGTAAAGGAACACCAGAATGTGGATACTGATACTGATATTGTTACACCTAAGTTTATCCATGTGAATGGAGACTGAACAAAACACACAACACTGCATACACGATAAGATGGTTGTATTACATTTTGTATGTTCTGTAAACATTACTGTATGCTCATCTAGGACCACCCTAGTGAGACTGTTGTATTGTAAGGGGGTATTAATATGGAGTTAGATGAAGTGGATGGACTGTTTAAAATAACGCTAAAACTGGGTTTTGATGTATAGGAGTTCAAATGTACTTGTTTCATCATATGATAGATTGATAGTGTGTATTTGATAGAGTTATGAAAATATGGTTTAGTGTGTCCATATGGACACAAAGGGGGGAATATGTGGGATATTTTCATATGAATAAGGAATGGATTTATCAGATACCTGTTGAATGAGTGTAGCCTGGTTAAAATGGGTGTGGTATTGTATACCATGGAAGCTTTCTGATTGGATGGAGTCAGGTTAGAGGTTAATGATTAGTTAGTGATTGGATACAGGGTCAGCCAGTCAAGGCTGAAGTGGGAGTGTCAGAAGAGGTTTAAATGGCAGCGCGCGACTTTAGGCAGACAGAAATATTCCTAGGACTTTCTCTTATTGTGGTTTAAGATCTGCAATAAACCTTACTGAAATACTCTACATCGGCTGTCTCCACTTCGACATTTTCTGGTACCTCGCGGTAATTTGTGTTCGGACACCACATGTTGTAGACGGTAGGCTGTTATGTATGGAACGGTGGTCAGCCTATGGTAGCCTACGTACATTTCATTTGTAAGCCCCTTGCTTGGAAGTCTGTTAAAGGGATACCAGCATTGTGTTACCCTCGTGTGTGTGATCGCCCATTATTGCTGTGTTGCAGGTGAAATAAACTGATGACAGATAACGTCCACGACTCCGCTGCATGTATCTTTGACCACAGAGACATTTTATTTATAATTATTGTAGCGAGCTGGTTAGAGTGCGTTACAAAGGCAGACTCCATCTCTGCAGTCAGGCCACCAGGAAAACATTCTCTAAACTCTGATCCCCTCTCTCCTCTACAATGACCGTCTTGTGATTTAGGTGCAGTGGGACGTAGTTGTTATGCTTTTCCCCTCAACACACCCTGAAGGTTTGAAACGGAAAACAAGAAGTGCTGAATGGAGTTGTAGGCTACTGAGGAGGATTTACTGTGAGAAGGATTCATGATTTTTGGCAATAAAACCAGTTTACTTTTCTTGAAGTCAGCAATTTATTTGTCACAGACATAGAGGACACCTCCAAGGGAGAAATATCTGGTGTTGGGCAACTTCATACTACACTGACTCATGACACGGACGCCACATTTGATTTCAGAATCATGTTTTTATCTCATGTTCTCAGCCTAACAACCTTTGCAGCATCAATTCAGCCTGTGGAGGTCACTAGGCCACTAGGCCACACGCTTGAAAGGCTGGGTATGACACGCAGATGATAATTCCCCACTTTCTATTTCAGAATCTTGTTCTGTTACCTCTAATAAAGAAATATGACCCTTATTTTGAAGGGATTTTTCTTTTCTCAGCTATTATTCATACTATTATTTTGACTTTATGTGTAAGATTTCGGCCGGCAAAACCCGGATGTCTTATTCAAAACCAGATCGGTAGTCGTGCTCGAGCTGAGCGGGGCGTAACCCAGAGTGAAGGTTATGTCCACTACTCTATTGATAGTGTAAAACGTATTCCTGTGAAAATGTGTGAAAGAATCCAACTACTGAAAATAGATGTGAATGTAGTGGTGCTCAATCAGAGGGCAACCAATTCTAATCCTTTGTGAATGTGATCGTGTTTTCTGAAGCTACTGGGTGGAACTTTGTTTGTCACTCTTGACAGAAAGTAAAGTGTCACTAAGCTGCACTTAAAGGTCAGTTTACACTTTGTCAAATATAACCTGGTGTTTGTGCAGTCCTGGCTCTCATAATAGGTAAACAAACTAAAGTAGCTTGAACAATACACTATTACACTATTCCAGCCCAGCATTAAGCAGTACACCTTTAAAAGAGCAGACGATAATTCCCCACTTTCTATTTCAGAATCTTGTTCTGTTACCTCTAATAAAGAAATATGACCCTTATTTTGAAAGGAGACGTGCTCTAAACTCTGTCACACGTGGAAGTTTAGACACACCTTCTCATTCAATGTTTTTTTCTTTCTTTTTATTATTTTCTAAATTGCATGAAGCTGATTGAGAGAATGCCAAGAGTGTGAGAGCTGTCATCAAAGCAAAAGATGGCTACTTTGAAGAATCTAAAACATAAAACATATTCTGGTTTGTTTAACACCTTTTACTACATTATTTCATATGTTCATAGTTTTGATGTCTTCAATATTCATCTACCATGTAGAAAATATAAAAAAATAAAGAAAAAACATTGAATGAGAAGGTTTGTCCAAACTTTTGACTGGCACTGAATAGGAATGGGGACATTAAAATGAAGGATTCCGCTACACTATTGCAGCCAATCAACACGTTGCTTCAGGAACACAAAAGCGAGGAGTCTAGTTGAGCCCTTGAGCTCAAACATCAACTCATAAACTAATTAACACTTTTGTGTTTAACCCTGCTCAAATGCTGGGGATATAACCTCTATAACATCCCCTTCAGTCTCTCACCAGAGTTGCCAAGTCCGCTTATAATATGCGACTGGGCTTTATTATTTTGAAGTCGCTTGAAAGAATCATGGGTGGCGGGCTGCGGTGTTTTGGGCGTGTTTGAAAAAATATGGTTGGTTGTGAGGAAAATCTGACAAGCAACTTCGTTTTTTTACATTTATGGTCACTATTTCCCCCAATGAATTGATTGACACTCTGCTCACAGACTCACAGCCCCCCTTCTCCCCCTCATTGGAGATAATCAATGATCGTCGATCACACAGTAGCTGCATGTAGGCTAACCTACTATAATGTTCTCCTATCATAATTATCTTATGAAAGAACCCTGGTTTTTGGAAGTCGCGCCATGTTGTTGAAACGAGCCGGCATCCTCTTGATATCCACAAACAATGTGGTCCAACAAAGTGGTCCAAGTATGGAAAAAAATACAACAAAGATTGGGAGAAGTAAAAAGGACTTAAAGACTGGATACGTCCGGTGATGAAAGTAAAGCTGTGTGCTGGTACTGTAAGGTGGAGGTTCGTGCTCATCATGCAGACCTCCTGCTACATGCTAACACAGGGAACCTGGATGCTACATGCTAACACAGGGGCCCTGGATGCTACATGCTAACACAGGGGCCCTGGATGCAACATGCTAACACAGGGGCCCTGGATGCTACATGCTAACACAGGGGCCATGGATGCTACATGCTAACACAGGGGCCCTGGATGCAACATGCTAACACAGGGGCCCTGGATGCTACATGCTAACACAGGGGCCCTGGATGCTACATGCTAACACAGGGGCCCTGGATGCTACATGCTAACACAGGGGCCCTGGATGCTACATGCTAACACAGGGGCCTGGATGCACGGGATCAGGCAATCAACTTTCAGGAGTGGAAAACAAAGGATGACTGTCAAGCAGAACAGTTCTGGGTCGAAGTTCTGAACTACAAGGACAGCAGTGGGGAGCTGTGTTTTAAAGATCTGGCCCTGTTTGCGCTGTCCCTTCTGTTTGCACTGTCCCTCCTCACAACGCCCATGTGAAATCCAAACTGCGAGAACAGAATGGTCCAGAAGTCTCTCAGTAGCATACTGTGCGTTCGCTACGGCCTAAGAAGACTGGGGATTTGCTGCAAGGACTTTGTCCCAAGTCAGGAGATGTTGCAGCGCTTCAATGTGGGGATGAACAGAGATGGAGAGGAGACGGGGGAGATGATGGATGGTGCAGGGGACGAGAGAGATTACCTTATTTTGTAAGGTCAACATAATTACATTTTTAAATATATATATATATATATATATTTATAATGTATTCATTTATTATTACAGGTTATGACAAAAAACAAGCTTAACATACTCATATAAACTAATAGTTACTTATGGTTCTAATGTATTTTATTATAAATATGTGGCTACTGTATGTTATGCGCTCCCCCTTAATCAAATTGCCTTTCATGCATAACTGACAGCACAGGCGCTAGCCAATCAGATCCCGCTAAGTGCTTCTGTCCTTTTCCTTTTGTCTCCTTTTCCATCTCCGTGATCAGAGATGAGTGGATAGCGCCCTCTAGGGTTAGGGTAAGATAGCGCCTGCCCCCTCTATCTCCCTTTGCTTTTCAAACTCCGAGTGGTTTCAGTTTTAATATGTTGCAGGCTCATTAACTGGAGTGCTGATGTCATTCGATTTGGAATCAGGTCAGGTGTGAGGGATATCAACGTTCCAATCTTGCCATATTGTGTGTGAACTACAAATATGTAGTTGCTGAATTCTGTACAAACAACCTGAGTTGAAATTCCATTGATTGTTTTCTCTGTCTGTTTTGAAGAGGCTGGCTTGTCATTTTCCCTTTGACCCTGAAAAAAGTAAGAGGCGTGTAGATGAATAAATTGTTAAGAGGATAGGTGAATATTATCACATTTAATTTACGTTAAGCAGAGTTGAACGCCTCTCCCTCATTAGCAGGCTGGCTGCAGAAAAGCCTCAAATAATGTCATTTATTGAGCCTGTTCACATGGAGGCCGTGACAGGATAATATTGGGCTTGTTTTGGCGCTGCGTTTGCTTATTTGTCTCGCGAGAGTTGGCAACACTGTTTGAAAAAAACAGGAACAGAACCTGAAAGTTTTGTTGTGATTTGCTGTAGTTGGAAGTGAGCGTGTAGAGCCAATACTATACAGACCTTACATGTTTCAGTAGCCGTGAGTGTCTAGATTACCATTGGTATCTTGTTTGAATTTCAACTGAAACGTGTTTTCTGTTTTTTTCTCTCGTTATGTTTACCCACACACAAAATTAGCTGGTGTTTGTGCTGCTGTGTCTGCGCTAAGGTGTGGACTGTTTCTGTCCCGGGTCACAGCTGGGACGCCGAGGGGGAGGCCAAAGGCTATCGCTGGTGAAGTGCTGAGCTCTCTACGCATCATAAGCAGGGCCAGCTCGCCATCCTGCTGTACTTTGAGGTTTTCACGGGGTAAGCTTCTACCGCTGCTAGCTGGGCGTTGCCATCTATGTAGCGCAGCTTATTCAGACATCCCCGAACGAACTTTACAGAACCTGAGTGTACTGTACACAGAGCTGCCAACTTTTCAAAAAACCTTGGAGTGAGATTTTGTCGGGGGTGACCAACATTTTGCCGCGCACACAGCCACACACGTTTGTTGGCTCAAATATCAGGGAATTGGAATTAATTTGGCGTTGTACCCATGTTGTGCTCTGCATTCTGTTGGTTTGTGGGGCCCAAAGACGTTAATAGGGGCGGCCTACTGGAGATGGACAACACTGGTTACATTCTGTGAAGCAAAGACATAGCTGAAGGTCCACCCCCAGGACATTTTGGTTTAAGTAGATGTTATTTCCTGCATTCTAGTGGATTTTTGGGTGGTATGCTAAAGATGTGCAATACCTGAACTTATTCTGATTCATGTTCATCTGATCATGACTTTTAGACTTGAACTGAACATTCAACCAGAAAACTATTCTTGTGCCTCAATGACTGTCTATGTACCACAATATAGCCTAATTAATAGACCTGTGTTTAAGATTTTACCAAGGTAGGTTGATTGACATTTTTATTGCAATGGTATTCAACTAATTCTTAACTGAAACCTAACCTATATTGTTAATAATTGTATTTAATGATTTATGAGCACTTAATTTAAGAGCCTCCCACCACACATTCCATCAAACAAAAAAGTGCAACAAATAAAGTGCTTAAACAGTAGCCTTTTTAAGCAATAAAATGGATCAACACATGACTAAAATAACTAAAAATGAGGTATCAGATGCAGATCAGAACCTGGTTAGTCATTTTCTAAGATCTGTGGGCAAGGTTGTACTGGCCAGTGGCCTTCTTGGAGGCCCTGATGACCTCTGAGGGGGGCTCCCATCTGAAACAGGGCTCCAGGTCGGCCATCTTTATGGCCATTATTGAGGACAGGGTGCCATCCAATGCCAGGCTATTTCTGGTCTTAGTTTTGTTCAGTCCCACAACTGAAAACACCCTCTCAGCATCTGCATTCAAATGGGGCAACACCAGGATCAGCTTGGCGACGGCAGCAAGCCTCTCAAATTCTTTGGCTCCTGCCACTTATTGAAAATGAACAAAGAACAAAATGGAAAAACATACCATATTTAGTTTTTATTAATACTGTAAGTATACTGTAACAAAGTTCAAATACAACATGCATAGTTTGCATCATGTATGACACAATATATGCATGCATCAATAATAGCAACAGATGTAGCCAAGCCACACCTGCCAAAAAGAAAGCCAAAAAAATGTATACCTTATGTTTCCGTGTTGCCATTCCAGCCCAGAAGCTTTCCATCTCCGTTTCGTCCTGAAGGGAGGTTGCATGAAACATGCAAAAGCCTGTGTCACACGGTGAAACCGTGAGAGTTGGTAGCTCTGTGTACATACCCCCCTCCACTGAGCTGCCAACCACCAGCATACCTGGAGTAGATATAACGCGGGCGTGTCGATGACTGGCAGCGTGCCAGCAATCGATGGGCAGTTCACTTTCCCTCTCTCTGTCCCAACCTTAAGACCCAGCAGGTCGCTACAGTATTGTAAATACTCTGGATTACGTCAGTATTGTCTTACAGTTTATTACCTGTGGATAAAACGGTTTGTGTTGATAACTCAGACGTGTATTGCATGATTGACAGGTCAACAACCAATCACTGCATTCATATCCATTTGCACATGACTTGGAAGTCAACATACTTAGGTTTTCTCGGTGTCCGTGGGAGAGGTTGTAGCAAACAACCAGGTGTTAGGAATGCAGGATGTTATTAGGTCAACTGTGCCCAGGCCATGCTAATATGTCTGATAGTGCTCAATGCTAATATGTCTGATAGCACTCAATGCTAATATGTCTGATAGCACTCAATGCATGGGGGTTGCAGTGAATGCACATAATGGAGGTCTTTTACTGTGAGAAGATCAGAGAGGTTCTCTGATAAGATCCCATTTGGGGGAGAGATCTGGCCACACACTGGAAGTCTGGGAGTCTATTGTGCCGATTTGATCATTTTAGGGTCCAGTCTGAGTTGCCAAGACGTGGTATTAGTGGGGTCAGCTGGCTTGTGTCCAGTTATTGGATCAAGAAGGGTAGTACTGTCTCCAAGGTCATGAGGATCAAACAATGGTCAAGTGATTGTTTACTGATTTATTTATGAGGGGAAATTGTCCCTGAGCACCTTGGTAGTCTGTTTGATGAAATGCTGAAACTGAAGTATTCATTTTTGATGCTACTGCTACACCTGTAATGTGTGTGTGTGTGTGTGTGTGTGTCTGTGTCTGTGTCTGTGTCTGTGTGTGTGTGTGTGTGTGTGTTTTTGTTTGTGTTTCCCCAGATGAATGACCTCTGTCCTCATGAACTTCACTCAAGGGAAAAGAGATGCTACAACTGATTTTTCTCTGCTTCTTGTTGCCAGCGTCTGAGCAAAGTAGGTTTTAGTCTGCGTTTGTGAGGACTTTCCTGCCTTTCTAGTTGGTTGAAACAAATTCATTTCATATTTTGTTGGTCAT
Organism: Clupea harengus; assembly: GCF_900700415.2. Lineage (NCBI taxonomy): Eukaryota > Metazoa > Chordata > Actinopteri > Clupeiformes > Clupeidae > Clupea > Clupea harengus. The sequence continues at coordinate 23,981,939 of NC_045174.1, read as the reverse complement.
ATGCCATCACCAATCATGTTCCATTATAAATGTGTTTTCAGCTTTTTCTGAGGTCAACAACATTGACGCAGAACTCTATGAAAATGTCACTTTCATATGGAAGTTTCCATTTAAGTTAGAGCCAAACACAACTATATTCATAACCCCAGTCAATCGTGAATTTTCAAGTGACGTTATTAATCTACGTGGAGGCGTACCAGAAGTATTCCACCCCTATGAGGGAAGAGTTCAGCTACTGACACAGGGGTTCCCGGATGGGGTCGTCGCCCTTAAGATGAACTCCGTTCGCATCCCAGACGCAGGAATATACCAGTGTGTCATAAAGATGCCTACCCATTCGCCTTACCGTCTTTTAAATATAACACTCAGAGGTTAGTTATGTCACTCGTACACAATCATTTTCCAACCATGCATACTATTTATTCATGAGATATTGTAGCAGTACTAAAAATAGTGTTTTAAGGAATGAATCCATGCCTGTGTTTGTGTAGCCAAATGTCTCATTCCTAAAAAAGGACTTCTAAGTGAGGCATTATGAGTGAAATATAAAAGCATATATAAAAGCGACATTCAAAACTAATATAGCCTACATTATATCACTTTTAGGAGGAAAAAACAGATTTCAATTCACTGTTCACTGTTTTATCTGACATTCTACAGCCCCATGGAGAGATATAAAAAAGAGCATCTCTGTGAGTGGAGAAGAACGTGTCCTGTTCTGTGAGGCTGAAGGCTATCCATTAGCTGCTGTTACCTGGACAGATGAACATGGCCACAACCTCACTGTGGCCAATCCAACAACCTCCCGTACCTCAGAGCAGCTTTGGCACATCGTCAGCCAGCTGAACGTCAACATCTCCAGCAGCAGCAGCAGCAGCAGCAGCAGCAGCAGCAACTACACCTGCACCTTCACCGACGACAGAGGAGCTTCTCAGTCCGCCAGCTTTGTCTTTACAGGTGAGGGTAAAATATGAAAAACAAATGTTATCGCAGTGTTCAACTTCTAATAACATCACAGTCTTTTGAAAAAAGTTATGTGTATTATCATTACAGACAGGAAGCAGTCAAGACATCGGTACTTTTTAATACTCATCCTCGTACCCGTCCTCGTCCTCTGCGTGGCGTGGTGGTCATGATGAAGAAGAGACTTCAGGTAAGTGACACAGGTGAACAGGGTGGACAGGTGTGTAGGGAGGCCATCAGTGAGAGTGACTGAGTGAGTTGGCAGCCAGGTCTATGAGGCGTCATCTACAGCATATTCCCAACAGACCTAAATGGTTCTACAGTATATTCCCAACAGACCTAAATGGTTCTACAGCATATTCCCAACAGACCCAAATGGTTCTACAGCATATTCCCAACAGACCTAAATGGTGATTCTTTAAAAGAGGTAAACAAATTGAAGATTCAGAGGATCCATGTATCAGGGAGTGATGCCATGATTCTTCCACGGCTTTCCAGAGTACAGTGGAGTCATTTGTCCAGACGGCCATCAAAAAAAATACTTTTTAAGTAACTGCTTCCTACAGAATGTTTGTTCAGCCTATAGTTTTCTATGCAGTTGACAAAACAGTAAAAACTTCTCACACTCACAAAAAAATGAAATGTAAAAAAAAGGGGCTTCTGCAAATGGCCTACATATGTTTGTGTTTGTTGTTTATCCAGAAGCACAACAAGGATGACACCGCTGTGACTGAAGGCAACCAGCTGCACAACAAGGTGGTGACTAAAGACCCACCTTCAGATGCATGAAGAAACTGTTATATTTTTATTTTAATATTTTTTTGCATGAGCTAATGTTGTGTACTGTTTTACTGTTGTACACAACGGTGACTGAACACATGCTGCTATGGTATTCATGATGAAACCGTTATATTTTATTCATTTCTATTTTTATTTCTTTATTTTTGTATTTGTAATGTGTAAGCTAATACTGGTTTACAGTATTTACAGGTACTTCAAAACATGCACAACAGGTACCTCTAAACCAGAGGTTCTCAACTGGTCTGGGCTTTGGACCAACAATTACCCATAGTCTTTAGGTTGCGACCCACATTTTACACAATTCAGACCAAGCAAGTGTATTTCTCAAAAATAGGCTTGTAAATACTCATGTCTACATGATGTCATAATGACCTTTTAAACATTACAATTGACCGATCGCCAGGGCCCCGCCCCCTTAGTTACTGTTGCTACGTCCGACACAATTCCCGGAACTGTCCACCCAAAGGCCATGGCGAGTACGGGGACAAGCGCGATATCTGTCAGTGTGAGTGATTATTTTTGGAGTAATATCTCCGCGATATCCTCCAGATCAAGGCAAAAGGGACTGCAATATGCAGTGGAAGGATATATCCAAAATATTAAGATCAACAACGAAGGGGACACAACAATAATCGAAGCAAAAGCATACAGGTCTCAGTCGAAAAATGAAAAACCCCACGACCTCTTCATTAAATGCAACCAGCACAACCTTGTAGACTAGTCATGTTATTTCACCACCGGGTAAGATCTGTATATAATATTTCAAGCTAGCTAATAACCTAGAAGGATTCTTTATTCTTATTATTTATTCCGTCTCTGGCGAGAGACTGGAGAGGTATCTACGTGAAAATATAAGAAAAGCTTTCACAGCACGACATCGCCAACCACGTCGCCAAAAGACACCAGTTAGCATGCTAGCCTTTTCTCAGCGCTAGCTGTGTTGCTGATGTTAGCAAGTTTTTGCCTTTTATGTTAGATGACTAGTTCCAGACCAAAACTCCTAACCGCTGCTTTAAATCAAACATCAGATAGCTAAGCATTTTAAATATAATGAGTTTGACCACAATAATAATGAGTCCACGCCCACCAGGTGAGAAACATTAAAGGTACCTTTGCACATTTTGTTTTGTGGACCTGTGAAAATACAACAACAGCTTTACTCTTGCTTCCTGTTTGCTAAGCGTTAAGCTTTTTTTTTCAACAACGATAATCCCTTTTCCTTTCGGACTCACTTTAGGCCAGATCCTCCTGAGTCCTACACGGCAGTACAAACAACAGACACCCAGCGTTAACAAGAGACTGAAACTGAAACACTACAGTCCTCCATTCCAAGCATCTATTCCGGCCATGCAAGATATGTAAATAGGAAGTTACCCATAACACCAACTTAGACATGAATCAATCTGACAAACAGCAGCATTTGTGGGGTTTACAGTCCAACTGGCAAATTATACACAAAGGCAAGGCCTCCTATTGGCCCGTCTAGGCCACCTATAGGCCTGTCAAGGCCTCCTCTTTCATTCATTTCTTTTTTGGGTAGAATTTATTGAGTATATAACAGCTTTACTTTAAGCTTTACTCTTGCTTCCTGTTTGCTAAGCGTTAAGCTTTCTTTTCAACAACAGAAGTTTTCCTTTCTGACTGACTTAAGGGCCGGCTCCTCCTGTGTCCTACAGGCCAGTATATACTACAGACACCCATCATTAACTAGAGAAATGCCTGTAGCCAATTTACCCTTCAAACCCCCGTCACTAACACTAAAATCCTGTACTCCTAGTATAATGCCTCCAAGCAGCTACTCTGGGCTACGAGATCAGGCTCTTATGGAAATAGGAAGATACCCATAACACCACCCTAGACGTGATTCAATCTGATACCCATAACTCCACCCTAGACGTGATTCAATCTGATACCCATAACACCACCCTAGACGTGATTCAATCTGATACCCATAACACCACCCTAGACGTGATTCAATCTGATACCCATAACACCACCCTAGACATGATTCAATCTGATACTCATAACACCACCCTAGACGTGATTCAATCTGATACTCATAACACCACCCTAGACGTGATTCAATCTGATACCCATAACACCACCCTAGACGTGATTCAATCTGATACCCATAACACCACCCTAGACGTGATTCAATCTGATACCCATAACACCACCCTAGACGTGATTCAATCTGATACCCATAACACCACCCTAGACGTGATTCAATCTGATACCCATAACACCACCCTAGACGTGATTCAATCTGATACCCATAACACCACCCTAGACGTGATTCAATCTGATACCCATAACACCACCCTAGACGTGATTCAATCTGATACCCATAACACCACCCTAGACGTGATTCAATCTGATACCCATAACACCACCCTAGACGTGATTCAATCTGATACCCATAACACCACCCTAGACGTGATTCAATCTGATACCCATAACACCACCCTAGACGTGATTCAATCTGATACTCATAACACCACCCTAGACGTGATTCAATCTGATACCCATAACACCACCCTAGACATGATTCAATCTGATACCCATAACACCACCCTAGACAAACAGCAGCATCAGTGGGGTTTACAGTTATATTATATTATACACAAAGGCTAGGCCTCCTATTGGCCCGTCTAGTGTCAAAGCCTCCTATTGGCCCGTCTAGTGTCAAAGCCTCCTATTGGCCCGTCTAGGCCTCCTCTTTCATTCTCTGGCTTCCTAAAATCCTGTTGCTTTGAACGGTTTTCTTTTTTGGGTAGAATTTGTTGAGCAATGACCCTGCACTTTATCTTTGTTAAGTATACTGTATGTTTGCATATGTTCATGATTTCTCCTCCTACAGGGCCAAACACACAACCTAAAAGTATTTTATTTGTTAAAAGTGTTTTGCTCTTATTAGGATGTGAACAGTGCTGGAAATGTGTGAAAGAATCAAACTAACTAAAAATGTGAATGTAGTGGTGCTCAATCAGAGCGCTGGCTAAACCAATTCTAATCTGCCTCTCTTGTGAATGTGACCATGTTTACTTGTTTGCTACTGGGTGGAACTTCAAACCTACCACCTTCAAAAATGTGTTAATGTTACTATTTAGTGTTACACAAAAAAAGTGCCTATTTTAAAATGATGTGCCTGTTTCTCAATTAGTAAAACAAGCTGCACACTGCACCAAGATCTGGGTTCAATACTTGAATACTTTTATACAATTTTATATTTACACAATAAAAACTGTTTTTATAAATTCTCATCATGTTGTCCAGTGGGTTCATGACTGAGAGATGAGTGAATGTTCCGGTGAATGTCTCTGAGTGTTGGGATCCTACCAGCCTTCAGCCCAGAGTGCCAGCCTTAACTACCAGCCTTAACTACCAGACTTTACTGCCAGCCTTAACTACCAGACTTCATCCTCAGAGGGCCAGCCTTAACTACCAGCCTTCATCCTCAGAGGGCCAGCCTTTACTGCCAGCCTTCAGCCTTAACTACCAGCCTTTACTGCCAGCCTTCAGCATCAGAGTGCCAGCCTTAACTGCCAGCCTTCATCCTCAGAGTGCCAGCCTTTACTGCCAGCCTTCAACCTCAGAGTGCCAGCCTTTACTGCCAGCCTTCAGCCTTAACTACCAGCCTTCAGCCTTAACTACCAGCCTTCAGCCTTTACTGCCAGCCTTCAGCCTCAGAGGCTTCACATGAGAGGCACATCACCTCATTGACTCTCCTCAAGGCCAGACACTAAGGCTGAAGATGGGGGGTGGGGTGCTTCACTCCTGACAGAAAGTAAAGTGTCACTAAGCTGCACTTAAAGGTCAGTCCTTCTTTATAATCCATTACACTTTGTCAAATTCAGCTCATTTCTTCACAGCTTGCTCTGGCAGTACGTCCAATGAGAGCATGCCAACACAATAAATAACCTGGTGTTTGTGCAGTCCTGGCTCTCATAATAGGTAAACAAACTAAAGTAGCTTGAACAATATACTATTCCAGCCCAGCATTGAGCAGGACGCTTTTAAAGAGAGTGCATCAGTCTCCTGAGAGGATCTGTGGGTGAATGAGGCCCTCTAGTGGGCAGGTTGTGGTACTGTCCCCATGTGTTTACAGATGAGGAGCGTGGGAGTGTCCGCTAATTCGTTATTTAACACAATGTCACAGTTCAAACGTAATTAGTTACATATTTATTTCATGCAACACAGAGCAGAACAATTTTTACATACGTACATAAATACAACTGAACCATACTTTTGTGGGGAGTAAGAGTTAATCTGTGCCCTCCCTGCTCTCTGACACGAGAGTCTTTTAGTAGAAGTGAGATGGCAACACCAGGCTCATGGTATTCAACAGAGAAGTCAGACTCCATCTCTGCAGTCAGGCCACCAGGAAAACATTCTCTAAACTCTGATCCCCTCTCTCCTCTAAAATAACCGTCTTGTGATTTAGGTGCAGTGGGACGTATTTGTTATGCTTTTGCCCTCAACACGCCCTGAAGGTTTGAAACGGAAACAAGAAGTGCTGAATGTGGTTATACTGAGGAGGATTTCTGAGGAGGATTTACTGTGAGAAGGATTCATGATTTTTGGCAATAAAACCAGTTTACTTTTCTTGAAGTCAGCAACTGATGTCACTGACATACAGGACATCTCCAAGGGAGAGATATCTGGTGTGGGGCAACTTCATACTACACTGTGACAGTCCAAAGTGCTCATGACACACGGACGACAACACCCCACATTTGATTTCAGAGTCATGTTTTTATCTCATGTTCTCAGCCTAACAACCTTTGCAGCATCAATTCAGCCTGTGGAGGTCACTAGGCCACACGCTTGAAAGGCTGCGTACGACACGCAGACGACAATTCCACACTTTTGTGTGGGGAATCTTGTTCTGTTACCTCTAATAAAGAAATCAGACCCTTATTTTGAAGGGAGACGTGCTCTAAACTCTGTCACACGTGGAAGTTTCTTTCTTTTTATTATTTTCGATATTGCATGACGCTGATTGAGAGAATGCCAAGAGTGTGAGAGCTGTCATCAAAGCAAAAGATGGCTACTTTGAAGAATCTAAAATCTAAAACATATTCTGGTTTGTTTAACACCTTTTACTACATTATTTCATATGTGTTCTTTAGTTGTGATGTCTTCAGTATTCATCTACGATGTAGAAAATAATACAAATAAAGAAAAAACATTGAATGAGAAGTTGTTTCCAAACTTTTGACTGGCACTGAATAGGAATGGCGACATTAAAATGAAGGATTCCGCTACACTATTGCAGCCAATCAACACGTTGCTTCAGGAACACAAAAGGGAGGAGTCTAGTTGAGCCCTTGAGCTCAAACATCAACCACCATTCACCAGAATCCTGCATTTCCCTTTTACATTGTGCTTCTCATTGTTAGCCAATCACCGCAGTGAATGGGCACATCTAAGAATGTATTAGATATTATGAAGATTAGATTAGTTATTATGTGCAGGTTCTTGAATGACTGAGTGAGGTTAACCCGGGGCAATCCTCTCATAATACAAATAAACACTTTTGTGGTTAACCCTGCTTAAATGATCCTTCATAATACAAATACATACGTTTGTGTTTAACTCTGCTCACATGATCCTCTCCTAATAAAAATAAACACTTTTGTGTTTAACCCTGCTCAAATGCTGGGGATATAACCTCTATAACATCCCCTTCAGTCTCTCACCAGAGTTGCCAAGTCCGCTTATAATATGCGACTGGGCTTCATTATTTTGAAGTCGCTTGAAAGAATCATGGGTGGCGGGCTGCGGTGTTTTGGGCGTGTTTGAAAAAATATGGTTGGTTGTGAGGAAAATCTGATAAGCGACTTCGTTTTCTTACATTGATGGTCACTATTTCCCCAATGCATTGATTGACACTCTGCTCACAGTCTCACAGCCCCCCTTCTCCCCCTCATTGGAGATAATCAATTATCGTCGATCACGCAGTAGAAAGAACGCTGGTTTTTGGGTGTCGCGGGACAGCAGTGGGGAGCTGTGTTTTAAAGATCTGGCCCTGTTTGCGCTGTCCCTTCTGTTTGCGCTGTCCCTTCTGTTTGCGCTGTCCCTTCTGTTTGCACTGTCCCTTCTCACAACGCCCATGTGAAATCCAAACTGCGAGAACAGAATGGGCCAGAAGTCTCTCAGTAGCATACTGTGTGTTCGCTACGGCCTAAGAAGACAGGGGACTTGCTGCAAGGACTTTGTCCCAAGTCAGGAGATTTTGCAGCGCTTCAATGTGGGGATGAACAGAGATGGAGAGGAGACGGGGGAGATGATGGATGGTGCAGGGGAGGAGAGAGATGACCTTCTTTTATAAGGTCAACATAATTAAAAATGAAAATTACGTATATTTATTTTTTTATAATGTTTTAATTTATTACTACAGGTTATGACAAAAAAAACAAGCTTAACGTACTCATATATACTAATAGTAGTTACATATGGTTCCAATGTATTTTATCATAAATATGTGGCTACTGTATGTTACGCGCTCCTGTCCTTTTCTCCTTTTCCATCTCCGTGATCAGAGATTTACATTTACATTTACATTTACATTTAGTCATTTAGCAGACGCTTTTGTCCAAAGCGACGTACAAGGGAGAATGAGAGATGAGTGGATAGCGCCCTCTAGGGTTAGGGTAAGATAGCGCCTGCCCTCTCTATCTCCTTTTGCTTTTCAAACTCCGAGTGGTTTCAGTTTTAATATGTTGCAGGCTCATTAACTGGAGTGCTGATGTCATTCGATTTGGAGTCAGGTCAGGTGTGAGATATCAACGTTCAAATCTTGGCATATTGTGTGAGAACTACAAATATGTAGTTGCTGAATTCTGTACAAACAACCTGAGTTGAAATTCCATTTATGGTTTTCTCTGTCTGTTTTGAATATATAACTGAAGGGGCTGGCTTGTCATTTTCCTTTTGACCCTGAAAAAAATAAGAGGCGTGTAGATGAATACATTGTAAAGAGTATAGGTGAATATTATTGCATGGGTTATGTCACATTTAATTTACGTTACACAGAGGTGAACGCCTCTTCAGCTGCGTTTGCGTATTTGTCTCACGAGAGTTGACACTGCAGCTTCCTGGTTTGAATAGAAGAGGGGCAGAGCAATAGTCAGACATACACAAAGAACGGCGAAAGTTTTATAGGAATTGCTGAAGTTGGATTTGAGCGAGAAGAGTCAATACTATACAGACCTTACATATTTCAGTAGCGGTGAGTGTCTAGATTTCCGCTGGTATCTTGTTTGAATTTCAACTGAAACGTGTTTTCCGTTTTTTCCGTTATGTTTACCCACACGCAAAATTAGCTGGTGGTTGTGCTGCTGTGTCCGCTCTAAGGTGTGGGCTGCTTCCAAGCGATCTTGGAGTCTCCTGTTGTGTTCCCGTCCCGTGTCACAGCTGGAGCGCCGGGGGGGGGGGGGGGCAAAGTCTATCGCTGGTGGAGTGCTGAGCTCTCTACGCATCATAAGCAGGGCCAGGGTACTTTGGGGGTTTCACAGGGTTAGCTGCTACCGCTGCTAGCTGGGCGTCGCCATCTATGTAGCGAAGCTTATTCAGACATCCCCTAACGGTTGAAAGAGAGCAAACTTTTCGGAACCTGAGTGTACTGTACACACCCCCCTCCACTGAGCTGCCAACCACCAGCATACCTGGAGTAGATATAACGCGGGCGTGTCGGTGACTGGCAGCGTGCCAGCAATCGATGGGCCGTTCACTTTCCCTCTCTCTGTCCCAACCTTAAGACCCGGCAGGTCGCTACAGTATTGTAAATACTCTGGATTACCTCAGTATTGTCTTACATATTACCTGTGGATAAAACAGTTTGTGTTGATAACTCAGACGTGTATAGCGAGATTGACAGGTCAACAACCAATCACTACAATCATATCCATTTGCACATGACTTGGAAGTCAACATCCTTAGGTTTTCTCTGTGTCAGTGGGAGAGGTTGTAGCAAACAACCAGGTGTTAGGAATGCAGGATATGGTTATTAGGTCAACTGTGAACATGCCATGCTAATATGTCTGATAGCGCTCAATGCATAAGGGTTGCTGTGAACGCACTCAATAAAGCTCTTGGTGTGTGAAGATCAGAATGTAATGTGTTTGTGTGTGTGTCTGTGTCTGTGTCTGTGTCTGTGTTTGTGTTTGTGTTTCCCCAGATGAATGACCTTTGTCCTCATGAACTTCACTCAAGGTGAAAGAGATGCTGCAACTGATTTGCCTCTTGTTGCTAGCGTCTGGGGCAGGTAGGTTTTAGTCTGCGTTTATGATGACTTTTTTGCCTTTCTAGTTGGTTGAAACAAATTCATTTCATATTTGTTGGTCATATGCCATCACCAATCATGTTCCATTTTCAGCTTTTTCTGAAGTCAAAAAAATTGACGCAGAACTCCATGAAAATGTCACCTTGACATGGAAGTTTCGATCTACGTTGGATCCAAACACAACTAGAGTCCTGGTCACCCAAAGTCGTCCTCGACGTTTAAGGGACATTATTGTTCTACGTGGAGGCGTACCAGAAGTATTCCCCCCCTATGAGGGAAGAGTTCAGATACTGACACAGGGGTTCCCGGATGGGGTCGTCGCCCTTAAGATGGAGTCCGTCTGCATCTCAGACGAAGGAATATACCAGTGTGTCATAAAGATGCCTACCTCTTCGGATCACCGTCTTTTAAATATAAAACTCAGAGGTCAGTTATGGCCCTCGGACACAATCATTTTCCAACCATGCATACTTTATTTATTCATGAGAAATTGTAGCAGTACTGAAAATAGTGTTTCAAGGAATGAATCCAAGCCTGTGTTTGTGTAGCCAAATGTCTCATTCCTAAAAAAGGACTTGTGAGTGAAGTGGCATTGCAGAGTTTTTGTCAAAAATGAACAAGCTAACTAGCTAACAGCCAAGGGACTTGCCTTGCTAATACAAACAACAGCACAGTTGCTACACTGGTGCACTTTCTATATATATTAGGCCAGACTGATTGTGCTGTAAATATTACCAGAATACAACTAGTAGAAATGCTATCTATGTCTAAAAAAAAAAAAAAAAACATCAGAACTATCAGCCACATATGAAAGTGACATTCAAAACTAATATGACCTACACAATATCACTTTTAAGAGGAAAAACCATAGAGTTGAATTCACTGTTCAGTGTTTTATCTGACATTCCACAGCCCCATGGAGAGATATAAAACAGAAGAACATCTCTGTGAGTGGAGAAGAACGTGTCCTGTCCTGTGAGTCTGAAGGCTATCCATTAGCTGCTGTTACCTGGACAGATGAACATGGCCACCACCTCACTGAGTGGGCCAATTCAACAACCTCCCGTACCTCAGAGCAGCTTTGGCACATCGTCAGTCAGCTGAACGTCAACATCTCCAGCAGCAGCAGCTACACCTGCACCTTCACCGACGACAGAGGAGCTTCTCAGTCCGCCAGCTTTGACTTTACAGGTGAGTGTAAAATATGAAAAACAAATGTTATCGTAGTGAGCGTTAACCTTTTTAATAACATCACAGTCTTTTGAAAACACAAATGTGTTATGTGTATTATCATTACAGACAGGCATCACTACTTTTTGCTACTCTTCCTCCTCGTCCCCGTCCCCGTCCTCATCCTCTGCGTGGTGGTCATGAAGAAGAGACTTCAGGTAAGTGACACAGGTGAACAGGGTGGACAGGTGTGTAGGGAGGCCTTCAGTGAGAGTGACTGAGTGAGTTGGCAGCCAGGTCTATGAGGTGTTATCTACAACATATTCCAAACAGACCTAAGTGGTTCTACAGAATATTCCCAACAGACCTAAATGGATCTACAGTATATTCCCAACAGACCTAAATGGTTCTACAGTATATTCCCAACAGACCTAAATGGTGATTCTTTATTTAGACAAATTGAAGATAAATCAGAGGATCCATGTATCAGGGAGTGATGCCATGATGATTCCACAGCTTTCCAGAGTACAGTGGAGTCATTTGTACAGACGGCCATTCAAAATTCAGTTTAAATTTAGTTAAGACTTAACTAAAAGTAACAGCTCCCTACAGTATGTTTGTTCAGCCTATAGTTTCTACGCAGTTGACCAAACAGACAAAACTTTTTTTTTTTTTTTTAAAGTGGCTAAAGTAGTTTCTGCAAATGGTTTACATGTTTGTGTTTGTTGTTTATCCAGAAGCACAACAAGGATGACACCGCTGTGACTGAAGGGAACCAGCTGCACAACATGGTGGTGACTAAAGACCTCCCTTGAGATGCATGAAGTTTTCAGTCATATTTTTTTGTATGAGCTAATAATGTAGCTAGCGAGCTGTTTACCTTGTGGGTAGTAGCATGCAAACATTAGATAGCTGCTCAGACGACTAGCAAATCGATTTCTAAACGACTTCTCTACCTCGAGTACCACTGTCGCCCATAACCAAGTATGTATGTGTGTGAGATATGAACCTGTGACCTCTCTGTGCTGGGCTGCAGAGTTTTGTATAGAGTGAGTAAAGAAGCACTGTGTTGAGCAAACTCTCCTAGTTAGAGTGCTTCAGCTGGGTGGCTGTGCTGCCCTTCCATCGGAGCACTTGTTTGTTATTTTGCTTTGTTGTTTTGGGTGGTTATCCCGGGTGGGGGTACGCTTCAGAGTTAGGCGGTGGACTATATTTGTGGTCTGCTGTCTACTCGCGAGTTTAGCGTTTAAAGTCGCCTCGAGCCCGGTACACCACTGAAGACTAGAGAGGGTATAGTTTAGTTTAATCATAGGAATAGATTGAGAGTTGCTCATTACACTTAAACCAGTGACCCTCTGTTCTCATTCTTGATTGATTGATTGATTGAGTGTGTGTGTGTGTGTGTGTGTGTGTGTGTGGTTGTCACCACGGTGACAGAAGGGAAACAGCTGCACAACATGGTGGTGACTAAAGATGCATGAAGAAATATTTTTATTCCTAGCAAATCTGAAACAGTTACGATAACAGGGTTTTTATATTGTACAGTGTCTCGGTAACTTTTAAAAAGTCTAAGCAAAGTGTAGTGTACTTATTTATATTTATAAATCCCATGGATTTGGTGCTTTTAAAAGATGTTTTTAGTTGTAATTTGGGTCAGTGGTGGAGTGAAGACACTTTTTCAGTGGCGCGCACATACAGTATGACGCCATCTGTCAGTAGTTCGATATGAGGTTTACGCCACTTACAGTGCCAGAGGTAGCTGTGTCAAGTGCGGCTGGTAGTTTTGATATTAATTCTGCTGTAGTCTTCTTGTCAGATAGGCAACGACTGTATATGGTTTTTGTTTTTGTTTGTTTGTTATCAGTCCTCTGGGAAGCATACTGTACATAGCTAAGGGTTTACGAAAGGGGAATATTCGGATCTCCTTCGTGAGCAACGAATTAGGAGAAGTATCTCCGGTCTCCTTTTGAGAATACATTACCTTGTATGGATCATGTGCTTATGTAAGCAGAACTTAGATTATTAGGTGTTGACACCACTGACACCATATTTTTAAGAGCTATATGCTCTGACTTTAACATTAATGTATGTGTGTGAGATATGAACCTGGGACATCTCTGTGCTGGGCTGCAGAGTTTTGTATAGAGTGGGTGAAGAAGCACTGTGTTGAGCAAACTCTCCTAGTTAGAGTGCTTCAGCTGGGTGGCTGTGCTGCCCTTCCATCGGAGCACTTGTTTGTTATTTTGCTTTGTTGTTTTGTTTATTGTTTTGGGTGGTTATCCCGGGTGGGGGTACGCTTCGGAGTTAGGCGGTGGACTATATTTGTGGTCTGCTGTCTACTCGCGAGTTTAGCGTTTAAAGTCGCCTCGAGCCCGGTACACCACTGAAGACTAGATAGGGTATAGTTTAGTTTAATCATAGGAATAGATTGAGAGTTGCTCATTACACTTAAACCAGTGACCCTCTGTTCTCATTCTTGATTGATTGATTGATTGATTGATTGATTGATTGAGTGTGTGTGTGTGTGTGTGTGTGTGTGTGTGTGTGTGTGTGGTTGTCACCACGGTGACTGAAGGGAAACAGCTTCACAACATGGTGGTGACTAAAGATACATGAAGAAATATTTGTAATCCTATTTTCATTCATATTTTTATTCATATTTTTATTCCTAGCAAATCTGAAACAGTTACGATAACAGGGTTTTTATATTGTACAGTGTCTCGGTAACTTTTAAAAAGTCTAAGCAAAGTGTATTGTAGTGTACTGATTTATATTTATAAATCCCATGGATTTGGTGCTTTTAAAAGATGTTTTTAGTTGTAATTTGGGTCAGTGGTGGAGTGAAGACACTTTTTCAGTGGCGCGCACATACAGTATGACGCCATCTGTCAGTAGTTCGATATGAGGTTTACGCCACTTACAGTGCCAGAGGTAGCTGTGTCAAGTGCGGCTGGTAGTTTTGATATTAATTCTGCTGTAGTCTTCTTGTCAGATAGGCAACGACTGTATATGGTTTTTGTTTTGTTTGTTTGTTATCAGTCCTCTGAGAAGCATACTGTACATAGCTAAGGGTTTACGAAAGGGGAATATTCGGATCTCCTTCGTGAGCAACGAATTAGGAGAAGTATCTCCGGTCTCCTTTTGAGAATACATTACCTTGTATGGATCATGTGCTTATGTAAGCAGAACTTAGATTATGAGGTGTTGACACCACTGACACCATATTTTTAAGAGCTATATGCTCTGACTTTAACATTAATGTATGTGTGTGAGATATGAACCTGTGACCTCTCTGTGCTGGGCTGCAGAGTTTTGTATAGAGTGAGTAAAGAAGCACTGTGTTGAGCAAACTCTCCTAGTTAGAGTGCTTCAGCTGGGTGGCTGTGCTGCCCTTCCATCGGAGCACTTGTTTGTTATTTTGCTTTGTTGTTTTGGGTGGTTATCCCGGGTGGGGGTACGCTTCGGAGTTAGGCGGTGGACTATATTTGTGGTCTGCTGTCTACTCGCGAGTTTAGCGTTTAAAGTCGCCTCGAGCCCGGTACACCACTGAAGACTAGATAGGGTATAGTTTAGTTTAATCATAGGAATAGATTGAGAGTTGCTCAATACACTTAAACCAGTGACACTCTGTTCTCATTCTTGATTTTGTGTGTGTGTGTGTGTGTGTGCGTGTGCGTGTGCGTGTGCGTGTGTGTGTGTGCGCGCGCGTGTGTGTGCGTGCTGTGTTGAAGTTGGTAGACTCCAGTAACTTCTTGTGGTATGAGACCACTTTGTCTTTGACCTTTTTGTGGTGAGCCGGGGTTGACAAATTTGCAGGAAAGTTGCAATGTCGTCTCCCACAACTCCCTCCCTTCTACACCAAGGGCGGAAATTCTGCCCTGTGGACATGGTGTGGACATGGTGTGGACATGGTGTGGACATGGTGTGGACACTAGCAGAGTTCTAATCCGTTGTAAACAATGAGAATGGCTACACCAGACATGGAAACAGAACATACGCCCATGTCCAAACAGAAAACTCAGATAAAGATCTGGCTTCAATTTTTATTATTTTCCGCAAGGTTTGCGTGGCCCCTTTTACATAGAGTCTGGTAATAAATCTTTGAAATGTAATAAAAAATATATATATTTTGCTGTGAATAATGAAGGAAGCAATATATCCTATTATTTCCCGAACCCTCGAGAGCTGTTGCCATGGAGATTTAAAGTTACTTTCTGTTTGAAGATAAGGTAGCAGCTAGTGTTGAAGAATGGATTACTTGAAATTGGACGACTTTAAATTAATATATGAAATTGAACAACATAAACACCTATACCGATAAAATAAATCAACAAGGATAGCAAAACAGATTGATAACAGGCTGCTTTTTTTCCTTATTTGTGAAGGCTGAGACATTCCTAACATAGTATTCAGTCTTACTGGTGGTCCTATTGTATCAATGTAATGTTTGCAAATGAGGGATGAGAAGCCCCCCGCCCCCTTGCTAGTATTTAGTCTCCGCTGTTCTTCCAAAACCAAATCTATTCTTGAGGTTCCAAAAATGTTCAAAGTAATTTGACTTTAAATGTGCGTTTTGATGATTAAAGTCCAGTTTTGAGAAATGTTTAAGCTTAGCTATAGAATCTTCCATTTTCGCGGTCAAGTTCAATATAAGGCTCTGGCTCCCCTGACCGCACTTCGTTGTGGATAAGTAAAGCCTATTTTGCTAAAAAAAAAAATTAGTCCTGGTAATCTTTTGGTTGGCATGATGGTACGGTTATTAAGAGGACCATTTCTCAATGGTTTTGTTCTTTAATGAATGTTTGTTTATTAATTACTTATTTTTCAACAAATAACTCAATTATAATTACAGAGGGAAATTTGCACCTTAAAATCACAACTTTCACTTGCCCCCGCAACTTCAAGTATTTTTCTATATTTGGAAGGCCCATTTCGCCCTTATCTCGGGTAATATATAATTTTAATTATTGGTTTCTTATCATTCCAAATAAAGGAAGATAGTAGTGAGTTCATTTTCTTAAAATAAACTTTGTCAAAGGGTAAAGGAAGGGCATTAATAACATAGATTAAACGAGGAAGAACATTCATTTTAATTGTGTCTATTTTACCCCATAGTGAACGTTGTATGTGTCTCCATCTGTTCAGGTCTTCTTTAATTTTTGACATAAATATTGGTTATGTTCAGATTTCCAAAATCAGGATTTAAAATAATACCCATATATTTAATACCTTCTGGATACCATTTAATTGGCAATTTACTGTGTATAAAGTAAGATACAAAAATAGAATACATAATAAAATAACATAAGATAGAAAATAAAACTCTGCACAGATATAGTTTATCCAACCCCTTAATATCACAATGAAGATCAAAGTAAAACACATTAAAAAAAAACAGCTACACTTTTACTTAGGGCAGAGGACAGATAAAACTATGGCAGCCAGAGCTGACCTATGAGATATGCCTTTTACAGAAGTTGATTTAACTATGTTTGGTGATGGGTAAGCAACACTGCCTCAGCTTTCAAACCATATACATTTGCAGAATATATGGCAAAAATGTGAATTAGCAAAATGCTCTCAGAACTCTCTGTGCTCCGCAGGAACCTGTGAGGCTGAAACCAAGGTTGGGGCCAGGAGAGTGGGTCCTAATCAACAGCCTCAAACGGACCATACCAAGACACAGAGGATAGGAGCTGTCTCCCTCTACAGTTTCCCAGGGCCGGCCCACTGTGACAGGAAGTCCAACCTACAAAGGGGGGTGGTGTTTTTAGAGACCACCCGTCTCAAACGTTGGTGAAGAAAACAACGCTGTCCAGTGGGGTAGAAGAGGGCGGGGCGAGTTCCAACCACTACTCCTGGTGTACCCTGACCTTACTGAAGCCTGGAAGAAGTACGACAAATTACAATTGGATGCCAAGTGCACATGCGAGACCTGCCATCTACAGGACCCACCGCGTGACTATTCGCATGGCGGACTGTTCATCGCCACACAAACAGGGCCGTAATGGCACACCTCGTGTGATGTGTTTCATTTTGCTTTTCTCTCGTCTGTGGTTGTGTGCCTGGTTAGAGAGTGCTTTGGTCTGTGAGTGCACAAGCAAGATGTGAGACAATGTGACTGTGGTGGCTCAGGATGGCCTGTTTTAATTTGACATTTTGGAGATGCAATCAATGGCATCTGGGGCATGTGCTCCGTGTTTCTCTGTCTTTCTCTCCCTCTTTCTCCTTTGTCCTAGGTGTGGAGGGCTGAAGACTGGATGACTGGACACAGTAGAGGGGCTTTACCTTCAGTTTAAGGGCTCCTAGAGGAACCCTTTAAAGGGGGGAGGTGTCACGCCTCTCTGTTACGCCTGGCTCTCACTTTTGCGTTGCAATGCTAACTGGTGTCTTTTGGCGGTATGGTTGGCGATGTCGTGCTGTGAAAGATTTTACATTTTGTTCAACATATTTTTGCATACTGTTTATTATACTCTTATTATAGAGCTCTTCAGAATGTTCCAAAAAGTTCAGTTGATTTTTTTTGGTCCTCTTTACCCTCCTGGTAGCGCAGTTCTGATTAGTTTGTGCCTGCTCTTTTCTGTTTGATTAATAGGTTTCAGGTGCGACCTATGATCCCTTAATAAACCCTGATATTCCCACGGGTGTTGTTGCCTGCGCCACTCGGCCTCAGGCCTCGTGGCTACGGCCGAACACCACCCGTGGGAATATCCCTTACCTACCCCACTCGCACTCGTACTATATTGCTTAATCGTTTGACTTTTTTTTGCTTAGATTTTTATAAAGTTACCGAGAAATAGACACTGTACAATGTAAAAACCCCGTTTTTATTACTGAAGAATACGTCTGAGGTGTCTGAGCCAGCTATCTAATGTTAGCATGCTACTACCCACAAGGTAAACAGCGCGCTAGCGGTGTGATTGGTTTGTTGACCTGTCAATCTCACTATAACGGAGATGTTATCAACACAACCCCATGCGCCAGACACGCCCTCCGTCATCCGTTGATCAATGCATTGCAACGCAACAGTCTGAGCCAGGCGTTACGCCCCTCTACACCCCCACTGCAAACTTTTTTTGTTTTATTGAAATAAACAAAAAAATCTTTGTATACTTTGTGGTCTGTCTCCAATTTATGTTGTGACTCACGAGCCGGGTCATAACAGCTTCTCTCTCATCTGCTGCAGTCAGAGTGAGCCCGGTCTCCCTCTCTCTCTCTCTCTCTCTCTCTCTCTCTCTCTCTCTCTCTCTCTCCCTCTCTCTCTCTCTGAGAGAAAGCCTGTGCCTCTCTCTGGTCTGCCAGGACATGGGTGAGTCCAACAAGCTTGTTGTTTAATAAATACACTTATATGCAACTAATAAATACACTTATATGCAACACTTATATGATACTTTATGCTTTAATGTTCTACTATAAGCTCATCAGTGAGATGATACTTTATGCTTTACTGACTTCACTTCATTCATGTGAGGCTCCTACATCACCAAGACAAACAACTACAATTTGATAAAAACTTTAAACTTAAAAGCTAATATCTTTAGTCCTTTCACACTTCTTCCTCGCGCAATCACACTCTTAGGGCCGGGGGATCTCAGTCTATCCACAACTCTGTGCGGCATTCAGTGGGTGTGACGATGTGATCATCCCTACGGTTGAATATGCTCTCCGTCACAGTGGGCTCCTGGGGAGGAGGAGGGGACACTTCCTGTCGGTACAGACCACTTCCTGTGTATCACAACATGCTGTTTTCAAAAGAATACTCTTTGGCCTCACAAGTATTGAAACAGGAATCAATTTGGCCGCACACAACAGATACCCAGTTTTCAGTACAGTTCCAGTTGCCTAAAAACGTTGAATATGATAATATTGGTATATGTTTGGTATCTAGTGATTTACTTCCTTAACCCCAGGTAATCCTTGGCAGATCTCCACCAATCATTCCAGTTCTCACCCTATAATATATTTTCCCCAGTAGGGATTATATAAGGGGGGTCATAATCTTGAAGTCTTTATTATCCTGGCCCATCCAAACAGTGTTTTTATAACTGAGATGCTTTCTCACACACACACACACTCTCTCTCACAGACACAACACTCTCTCACACACACACTCACTCTCTCTCTCTCTCTCTCTCTCTCTCTCTCTCACACACACACACACACACACACACACACACACACACACTCACACACTTCTTGAAGTTCATTCCTTGGAACATTCATAAACACTCAAAAGGAAATGCAATCTGATACGTTTTTTTTCTCACAAAGCTTGCATGAACATAAAGGGGAGATCAAATAACCCACACACACACGTAAGATGTGAGGAATTAAATTCGTACAAAATGGACTCTGACGTATCCATGGTGACCCCCACCCTTTAGTTTTCCTTCTTGCTTCTTCGACGTCAGATACAAGAAATTCTGCTCTTTACCAACACTTCCCCTCTCTCACTTCCCCTTTCTCACTTCCCCTTTCTCACTTCCCCTCTCTCACTTCCCCTCTCTCACTTCCCCTCTCTCACTTCCCCTCTCTCTCTCTCCGTATGTCCCTCCCTCCCTCTCTCTCTCACTTCCCCTCCCTCTCTCTCTCACTTCCCCTCCCTCTCTCTCTCACTTCCCCTCACTCTCTCTCTCACTTCCCCTCACTCTCTCTCTCACTTCCCCTCACTCTCTCACTTCCCCTCTCTCACTCACTTCCCCTCCCTCTCTCTCTCACTTCCCCTCACTCTCTCTCTCACTTCCCCTCACTCTCTCTCCGTATGTCCCTCTCTTTCTCACTTCCCCTCTCTATGTCCCTCCCTCCCTCTCTCTTTCTCTCTTGTTCTCGCTCTATCGTTCTGTTTGGTCTCCTGTCTCTATTCTCTGGACTAGCAGTAAGACAGTTAGGCTACTTTAACACACTTCAAACCTCTTCTACAGTCGTGTGTGTGTGTGTGTGTGTGTGTGTGTGTGTGTGTGTGTGTGTGTGTGTGTGTGTGTGCACTCTCTGGACTAGCAGTAAGACAGGTAGGCTACTTTAACACACTTCAAACCTCTTCTACAGTCGTGTGTTTGATAGTAAAAGAAGTAGTGAGAGAGAGGAAGTGTGTCTCCGTGAGTGTGTGTCTCTGTGTGTGTGAGTGTGTGTCTCCGTGAGTGTGTGTCTCTGTGTGTGTGAGTGTTTGTCTCTGTGTGTGTGAGTGTGTGTCTCTGTGTGTGTCAGTGTGTGTCTCCTCGAGTTTGCTTGTGTCTCCGTGAGTGTGTGTCTCTGTGTGTGTTTGTGTGTGTCTCCGTGACTGCGCGTGTGTGTGTGTGTGTGTGTGTGTGTGTGTGTGTGTGTGTGTCTTGTCCTGAACAGACCTGTCTTGTTTAGTGAGAGATAAATGATAGTGGATCAGGTTTCTTTCTGACGGTGCACGTTATTGTGAGTGTGTTTGAGAGGGGCAGAGAAAAAGAATGCGTGTGTGTGTGTGTGTGTGTGTGTGTGTGTGTGTGTGTGTGTGTGTGTGTGTGTGTGTGTGTGTGTGATACAATCTTGTGTTTTCACAAATGTATCTTATTACTGCAGTATTTCTGCAAAAACAATGTAAAGTCATGGAAATTCTGCATTATTTGCCATAGACTTTATTCTACTCAAAATCACTGCGATTTCAACCATACCTGTTTAGAAGTCCGGCAGCAGATTGAGTCTCCTCTGGCTGTACTCATCACAATAAACCCTCACCAGACTCTGGACTCTGTTCAACTCTTCATGCGTTTAGAGCTGAGTCTAAGATGGACTGATAGACCTGTGATCTGAAAGCTGGAGGGAAAACAAGAACGTCTTCGAGGTCAGTCAACACGGAGCACTAATAAGACAAGAATGGTCAGGATTTGGCCAAGAAGCATGATATCCAGAGTGAAATGCAGAAGTTATAAACACTGTAAATATTGACTGCATAAATGTCATGTATTTGCCAATAAAAGCCTTTGAAACTTATGAAATGCTTTCATTGAGCTTCAGTATACCATAGCTTCACTCCTGACAGAAAGTAAAGTGTCACTAAGCTGCACTTAAAGGTCAGTCGTCCATTATAATCATTACACTTTGTCAAATTCAGCTCAATTCTTCACTACTTGCTCTGGCAGTACGTCCAATGAGAGCATGCCAACAAAATGGCTCACATAATAGGTAAACAAACAAAAGTAGCTTGAACAATACACTATTACACTAATACAGCCCAGTATTAAGCAGGACGCCTTTAAAAAAGAGTGGCATTAATTCTGCCACTGCATCAGTCTCCTGAGAGGATCTGTGGGTGAATGATGCCCTCTACTGGGCAGGTTGTGGTATTGTATTGTCGGTATTTAACACAATGTCACAGTTCAAACGTAATTAGTTATATATTTATTTCATGCAACACGGAGCAGAACATTTTTTTAACACAATGTCACAGTTCAAACGTAATTAGTTATATATTTATTTCATGCAACACGGAGCAGAACATTTTTTACATACAATGCAATTTTTGGTCGATAAATCCAACTGGACTATACTTGTGTGGGGAAAAAGGTTAATCCGTGCCCTCCCTGCTATCTGACACGAGAGTCTTTGAGTAGAAGTGAGATGGCAACACCAGGCTCATGGTATTCAACAGAGAAGTCAGACTCCATCTCTGCAGTCAGGCCACCAGGAAAACATTCTCTAAACTCTGATCCCCTCTCTCCTCTACAATAACCGTCTTGTGATTTGGGTGCAGTGGGACGTATTTGTTATGCTTTTGCCCTCAACACGCCCTGAAGGTTTGAAACGGAAACAAGAAGTGCTGAATGGAGTTGTACTGAGGAGGATTTACTGTGAGAAGGATTCATCATTTTTGGCATTAAAACCAGTTTACTTTTCTTGAAGTCAGCAATTTATTTGTCACCGACATACAGGGAGAAATATCTGGTGTTGGGCAACTTCATACTACACTGTGACAGTCAGAAGTGCTCATGACACGCTGGCGACAACACCCCACATTTGATTTCAGAATCATGTTTATTTCTTAAGTTCTCAGCCTAACAACCTTTGCAGCATCAACTCAGCCTGTGGAGGTCACTAGGCCACACGCTTGAAAGGCTGTGTACGCCACGCAGACGACAATTCCCCACTTTCTATTTCAGAATCTTGTTCTGTTACCTCTAATAAAGAAACCTGACCTTTATTTTGAAGGGATATGATTTTTATTTTCTCAGCTATTATTCATACTATTATTTTGACATGTTGTGTGTGTACGTTTTCGGCCGGCAAAACCCGGGTGTCTTCAAAACCAGAGCGGCAGTCGTGCGGAACCCAAAGCGAAGTTCATGTCCACTATTCTATTGATAGTGTAAATAGCTAAACACATTGGAGTATCTTCCGAATCCATCCGCAACCATGCGCAAAGCTATACAATGACATAAAAGGCTTTCTAATCAGGTAAGAAGGATCCTTGTTCTGTTTCCAAATCTTCCAACAGTGCCTACGCAGTAATTTTGCACATCGCTGGCTTCTTATACTCCCCCCATGTGCTAACAGGTATTGTATTGTGTCATTTGTTTGGCAGTCGGATGGCTGTCTGTGTGTGGTGTTTCTGAATTGGACCCATTACTGGTGGTGCAGAGGGGTCACGGTCACTACGGAGCAGGGACGTGCACGGGGGGGGGGCTAACTGCCCGTCTCGACTCAAGCTGCCCCTCCGAGGGGAAACGTTTTTAAATAGTATAACCGCTTCAGAATTTCATGTAAGGCTAGATAAAGAAAAATCACCACCCGAAACATTTCATAAAGTAACCTGTGGCCAAAGAGAGTGGAAGTGAATAGGGGGAGGGTAATGTAGCTAGTACTCTGTTTACTGAATGTGCGGTGCTAAACGCGAACGGCACCTGAGCGCCTGCATTTTTGCCTCGAGAGACGGTCACGGTTGTCTTGTGTGATTTAATCGATGCGCAACTGCTTTGACGTAGTAAGAAAAGGTGAGTTTAAGTTGTAGAAATGAATAACAAACGAACAATCATCATCAAGTTATATGAAATGAATTACAATCTTCATAAAGCCAGGCTCAGTTTGCCATGTTTAGCCTAAAGAATCAGGCAGCTAGCTTGCCTAACAGACAACCAGCCCTATGCAAATTATTTGGTAGGAAAACTAAGCTACATGTCTGCTGATGGTTAGTTTATAACATTTCATTTTAACAAGAAGAATAAATGATGGAAGTAATGCCTCACACGAATTATTTAATTCAAAATGATTAAATGCCTAAATCCTATCACTGTTTTGGGTGTTGTTAAGTGTAGAGTGCGGTAGAAGCTAGAATGCCTATGGAAAAGAGAAGGATTCAGGAGAGAGAGAAGCAGCTAAAGGAGGCAGCAAAGGGGAGCACATCTTTGCAGAGTTGGTTACAAAGAAGCAAACCAGCAAACCACCAAAAATGAGTGAATAATATGTGCCTCAAGTGACCCAGACCTTCTAAGATTGTTGTTTGCCAGCCATCAACAGAACAGAAGACTAAAAACATTATTCGCAGCTGATTGGGAAGATGAGCGAGTGAATGTGACGTGTGTCTGTGCGTTGACCAGGGGGGCGTGGCTGGAGCGGAGTTCAGCACAGACGTGACCTTTTCTCAGTGATTTTGTTCTTTAATTAATGTTTGCTCATCGTTGCGATCGTTGTTGTGTTCATTTGAAAGAAATGCAGGCTTACAGTCTGTAAGTTGCAATGCCGTTTTAGCGGAAAATCGGTTGGAAAAATATATATATTTTTTTATTTCGGGGTGGGGGCGCCAGGAGTGAAGCTTGCCTAGAGCGCCAAATGTGCTAGGGTGTGTCTGTGTCTGTATCGGGGTGCGTGTGTCCCAAGTGACTCGGTGTGTGACGTGAGCTGACGAAAAGGCGAATGTGTCGAGTTGATGTCGTCGTCGTCATCATCATCTTCATCACCATCATCATCATTATTTATTCAGGGGGAATTGACTGAGCATAGGGCTCTTTTGCAGCAATGCCCTGATTGAGGGTACATAATACAGATGAACAATAAATAAACAAACCATAACAAAACAAAAGACAAAATAAATAGACAAAACACATTAAACAATTAAGTATAAAAAAATAAATAAATAACATAAAGTAAAACAAATCAGAGAATCATTTAAAACAACAGCATTGAGGCACGTCCTTAACATCTAAAAGGCTCTTAAATTAGTTGACAGACAAATACTTGGTTAGTTTCAAATCCACTGTGCGCCTATTTGTTTAGAAAGATAGCTGATAATGCGTTTGACTCGTGTACGATAATTTTCCTCCAAATACGTTAATTTTGAGCCTTTGGTACAATACCCAGTACAATTTCAAGCACATGACCTGCAAGGACTTTCATGCCTACTTGAAGAGTAATCGTCGACTGTGGGGTAAGATTCAATTTTCTGAAAAATGTGACTCAAATCTAGATCCTTGCGGGTTCCTGTCCTCCTGGTGTGGTTGGGCTGGGCATATTTAATTTTTTATTGGCTCGTTGTAACCCGCAAGGATCTAGATTTGAGTCACATTTTTCAGAAGACTGAATCTTACCCAAAAGTCGACAATTACTCATCAAGTAGGCATGAAAGTCCTTGCAGGTTATGATCAAAGGATCATATTTTATAGCCTATGTCTGTGGGCACATTTCATTTGTGTCATTTGTATGCATTCACCTGGTCATGGTGCCACATGCTATACACTACCCATCCATCCAACAATCACCCCGCCCCCCAGCTGCTGCCGCTAAAGTGTCCTTTTTTTCACAAATTCAAATCTGGTCACCCATCAGGGTCCAACCTTCTGGTTATTGGATCAAGAAGAGTAGTACTGTCTCCAAGGTCATGTAGATCAAACAATGGTAAAGTGATTGTTTACTGATTTATTTACGAAGGGAAATTGTCCCTGAGCACCTTGGTAGTCTGTTTGATGAAATGTGACAAAGAACAGGGCTGAAACTGAAGTATTCATTTTTGATGCTACTGCTGCACCTGTAATGTGTTTGTGTTTCCCCAGATACATCATTTTTGGCCATGAACTTCACTCAAGAGGAAAGAGATGCTACCACTGATTTTTCTCTGCTTCTTGTTGGCAGCGTCTGGGCAAGGTAGGTCTGCATTTGTGAAGACTTTCTTGCCTTTCTAGTTGAGTGAAACTATTTAATTTCATATTTTGATCATCATATGCCATCACAAATCATGTTCCATTATAAATGTGTTTTCAGCTTTTTCATCTGTGGAGGTCAACAACATTGACGCAGAACTCCATGCTGATGTCATTATGATCTGGAAGTTTCCAGTGAAGTTGGATCCAAACATAACTGGAGTCCTGGTCACCCAAAGTCGTCCTCGACCTTCAAAGGATGTTATTGTTCTACGTGGAGCAGTACCAGAAGTATTCCACCCCTATGAGGGAAGAGTTCAGATACTGACACAGGGGTTCCCGGATGGGGTTGTCGCCCTTAAGATGGACTCTGTCTGCATCTCAGACGAAGGAAAATACCAGTGTCTCATAGAGATGCCTACCTCCACGGATTACCGTTTTTTAAATATAAAACTCAGAGGTTAGTTATGTCCCTCGGACACAATCATTTTCCAACCATGCATACTTTATTGTGTGTGTGTGTGTGTGTGTGTGTGTGTGTGTGTGTGTGTGTGTGTGTGTGTGTGTGTGTGTGTGTGTGTGTGTGTGTGTGTGTGTGTGTGTGTGTGTGTGTGTGTGTGTGTGTGTGTGTGTGTGTGTGTGTGTGTGTGTGTGTGTAGCCCAATGTCTCCTCCCTAAAAAGGACTTTAAAAAGGGCATTATGAGCAAAGTGGCATTGCAGAGTTTTTGTAAAAAAAAAACTATCAGCTAACAGCCTTGCCTTGCTAACACAAACAGCAGCACAGTTGCCACACTGATGCATTTTATCTATATATTAGAATAGAATAGACTTTATTTGTCATTGTGCATTAGATATTAGCCCACAAATATACACTTTCTCTATATATTAGCCCACAAAGATGCATTTTCTCTATATATTAGGCCACAAAGATGCCCTTTATCTATATATTAGGCCACAAAGATGAACTTTCTCTATATATTAGGCCACACTGATTGTGCTGTAAACATTACCAGAGCACAAAACTAAAGTGAATAATCTTGGCAACTCGTATAAATGCTATTTATGTCCCAAAACAAAACATCAAAACTATAAGCCACATATCAAACAGACTTTACAACTAATATAACCTACACAATATAACTTTAACCATAGTGAATTCACTGTTCAATGTTTTATCTGATTTTCCACAGCCCCATGGAGAGATATAAAACAGAAGAACATCTCTGTGAGTGGAGAAGAACGTGTCCTGTTCTGTGAGGCTGAAGGCTATCCATTAGCTGCTGTTACCTGGACAGATGAACATGGCCACCACCTCACTGAGTGGGCCAATTCAACAACCTCCCGTACCTCAGAGCAGCTTTGGCACATCGTCAGCCAGCTGAACGTCAACATCTCCAGCAGCAGCAGCAGGAGCAACTACACCTGCACCTTCACCAACGACAGAGGAGCTTCTCAGTCTGCCAGCTTTCACTTTACAGGCGAGTGTAAAATATGACAAACAAATGTTATCGTAGCGAGCATTCAACTTTTTACTAACATCACAGGCTTTTGAAAACACAAATGTGTTACGTGTATTATCATTACAGACAGGACAGTGATCAAGACATCACTACGTTTTAATACCCGTCCTCGTACCCTTCCTCATCCTCGTCCTCGTCCTCGGAGTGGTGGTCATGAAGAAGAGACTTCAGGTAAGTGACACAGGTGAACAGGTGGACAGGTGAACAGGGTGGACTTCAGTGAGAGTGACTGAGTGAGTTGGCAGCCAGGTCTATGAGGCGTTACCTACAGCATATTCCCAACAGTCCTAAATGGTTCTACAGCATATTCCCAACAGACCTAAATGGTTCTACAGCATATTCCCAACAGACCTAAATGGTTCTACAGCATATTCCCAACAGACCTAAATGGATCTACAGCATATTCCCAACAGACCTAAGTGGTGATTCTTTAGACAAATTGAAGATAAATCAGAGGATCCATGTATCAGGGAGTGATGCCATGATTCTTCCACAGCTTTCCAGAGTACAGTGGAGTCATTTTTAAGTAACTACTCCCTACAGTATGTTTGTTCAGCCTTCAGTACTTTCTACACAGTTGACAAAACAGTCAAAACCGTTTTTTAATTTGTAATGTTTTAAAAAAATATTTTTTTTTTATGAGTTTTGTAAAGTGGCTTTTGCAAATGGTCTACATATGTTTGTGTTCATTGTTTATCCAGCTGCAAAACATGCCTGCTGTGATTGAAGACAACCAGCCGCACACCAAGGTTGTCAATGTGGTGACTGAAGACCTGCTGCCATGAGATGCATGAAGAAACGTCTTTTCTCAGTGCTAACCGGGCTAGCGTTAGCAGTGTTTTGCCTTTTATAGAATAGAATAGACTTTATTTGTCATTGTGCATTGGATACACAACGGAATTTGTTTGTGCAACCACTAAAAAAAAAAGTGCAGTTGTGCTGGGTGGAGGGCAGTGGCGGTGCCAGAGATTTTTTTCTGCAGGTGCTATGGGGGTGCTCGGCGTTTTACCGAGGGTGCTATGAAATTAGGGTGATAGCATATGTGTCACATGGTTCTCTACTACAACATCTCCCCACCATATCGTCATATCTGTTTACATGTTTGCTCTCTGAAGCGTCTTTGTAGTCCATGAAAAGCGCCTTACAAATCGATCGTATTATTATTATCATTAGGCTGCTTCCGACGGACGCGCACATAGCCGTGTTCCTCTGCGACAGTCACTGACAAAATGCATGCAGCATGTTATAGATTCCGCAATCCCAAATACTTCACTTACTTCAGTGGGGGTTAAAGTTGGCGCCAGATGACCACCAGGTCACCACTACCATGTCTGACAAATTAAACTAAACATAAATAGTTCAATACATTCTAAACTAAAGAGGGCAAATTAGAATAGCAGATAGAATTAACTAAAACAGTCAAAGAGTCAGAAATGCTTTCAAAAAGTATATATTATTTCAGGTCACAATCAATAAAAACATAGAAGCTTATGTATACCTGGCTAGCACAGACAGACTGCTCGTCCTAGGCTAGAATCAGATTTTTTTTAAGGCGGATCCAGAAAAATGCCAAAAAGAGACCGCATTCATTATTGTTACACATCTAACAAGACCGTTCCACCTTAAATCTTAAACGGTGTAAAGATGCAGGCCCCTTTTAAAAGTGAATGAAACAAAACGGTAGGCACTCAAAACCACAATAATCAGAGCTAGATCATTGTACAATAAAACTCTTAAAGAACAGGCCAAAATGCAAAAAAAACTATGCTGGAAAAGCCATAAGCAAAACCAAAATCCGGGCAAGCCAGCAGACCAGGTGTAGCATGGCTAGCACCCTCAGTAGAGGTGTAGGGTGGATCTCTTTGACCACGACGTTCCTCTTCTTCTAAATCAGATTCAGATACCCCTTGCATTTCTTCTTCTTCTTCAACGTCACATGATTCTTCTACACGTGGAATTTTGGGTATCAAAAACCGATCCATTACTGTGAATTTGTTGATACTACAACAACGACTTTGACAGTGCACTAGCTCTCTTTCTCCTTCAATCGTCAGGAAACGTCAAAGTTCACGCATGCGACGTGTCTCTGTCGTGCTACTGAACAATCTGTTCATTTCAATCTGTTATTATTTTCTTTTGTGATTGAAATATTATTATCACACAATAAATTAAATTAAGAACGCAGAATGAAATTAAATAACAATAATAAATAAACCATTATTTTCTTGGGGGTGCTATGGCTAATCCAGGGGGAGCTAGAGCACCCCCTAGCCCCCCCCCTGGCGCCGCCCCTGGTGGAGGGTATGAGGGTTGTGTGATTGTTTAGTTCTGTGATGGCCCTGGGGATGAAACTGTTCTGCAGTCTGGAGGTGCGGGCTGTAGTGGCCCGGTAGCGCCTGCCAGAGGGTAGCAGGGTGAAGAGATGGTTTGCGGGGTGAGTCTCATCCTTCAAAATGCCACATGCTCGGCGGAGGCAGAGTGTCCTAAAGATGTCGTCCAGGGGAGGCAGTGAAAGTCCAATTATTCTCTCCGCAGACCTTATGACCTGACTGAGGGATTTCCTGTCCTTGTCTGTGCAGTTGACATACCATGCCACCGTGAGGACACTTTCAATGCAACAGTGGTAAAAAGACTTAAGCAGCTCGGGAGACAGGTTGTTTCTCTTCAGTATTCTCAAGAAGTAGAGCCGCTGCTGTGCTTTCTTGACTGTGGCGGTTGTGTTCATCACCCATTTCAGGTCCTCTGAGAGCATAACCCCCAGGAACTTAAAGCAGGAGGTCCTCTCCACTTCCTCACCATTGATGATGAGGGGTTGAGGGTTCGCCTTTTGCCGTCTGAAGTCGACTATGATTTCTTTTGTCTTTTTGACATTCAGGGTCAGGTTGTTTTGTTTACACCATCCTGTCAGTCTGTCAACTTCGTCTCTGTAGGCACTTTAATTTTCGTAAACATTTCGAGATAAACACTCCTGTTAGTTCATGGAGGAATATGGTCGTGTGAAGGACAGATAAACACTCCGGTTAGTTCCCGTGGGCCACCCAGACTAAGCACTATGTTCTGGTTTGGGTCTGACAAAACGTAAGAAAAGCTTTCACAGCACGACATCGCCAACCACATCGCCAAAAGACACAGTTAGCATGCCAGCCTTTTCTCACGCTAGCTGTGTTGCTGTTGTTAGTAAAGTTTTTGACTTTTTTGTAGTTAGCTGACTAGTTTCAGACCAAAAATCCTAACCGCTGCTTTAAGTCAAACATCAGATAGCTAAGCATTTCAAATATAATTAGTTTGACCACATTAATAATGAGTCCACGCTCACCAGGTGAGAAACATTGAAGGTACCTTTGAACAGTACGTGTTGTGGTCCTGTGAAAATATAAGAACAGCTTTACTCTTGCATTCTGTTTGCTAAGTGTTAAGCTTTCTTTTCAGCAACAGCAGTTTTGTTTTCTGACTCACTGTAGGAATGTACTTTATCTTAACTCTGTCTCAGTGCTGAAATGTGTTTTTTTAATATGTACTGTATGAAATGTGTTTCTTAAGATGTTCAGTACGGAGAAATGTTTTTTTAAGATGTAAATGTGTTCCTGTTACTCAGATCCAGAGGCATATCAGCATAGAGGACTTAAGCCAACCTCATTATTGATGATTTGTGTATAGATCCTTATTTGAATTTTGTTTCTATTTGTTTTTATATTTTATTGTGATTGCCTCTGATTGTACTGCACTTTGGTCAACGTGAGTTGCTTTATGTTGACTCTCCTCAAGGCCAGACACTGAAGCGAAACACTGTTAATGACGTCAGAATAGAGTGAATTTTCACCTAACAGAAGGCCTTTTTATGACGACATGACGTGGTTTTTATGACGACATGACGTGGTTAATTCTGCCACTGCATCATGCACATGGACACTTCACATGTTTTGTGTGCTACTACCTCTAAGAAGTTTTTTAAAGTATTTTTCTAATAAACTTGACTTGACTAATTTGATTCGTGTGTGTTTCTGTCTGTGTGCTTGCTCTGTGAAATGCTGCTCTCCGCTGTCCCTCTCTGCTCTGTGGGGCAGCGCGGGCAATCTTAAGACTGTTGCTATGGAAACCACATGTGAGCGTGTTTGACACATCCCAAAGTTTACATTGGGAGACGGGGCAGTCATAGTTGTGCCCCTTGAATTCTGCCTAGCAGCAGGTGTCCGCTGCTCGAGAAAACTGTACCGTGATCAAGAAAAAATAAATTAAAACAAAGACAGATCTACGCCAGTGACTTTACTGCTTGTTAGCAATCTTTCAATTATTCTGGAAGTTTTTTCATTTAGCCTATAATGAATAATGTAGACAATTTGTTGAGGGTGCAATTCAGTACATTTTGGTTGGAAGATAAATTAGAAATAAAACGTTTGGGGCCACACAGACCAGACGGCTTGATCCTGCAGCAGCCTGGTGAGAAAGTAACTCAAACTTTCAAAAAGGAATGTTATGATAGAAAGACATGGTTAACAGCTAGCACCTCAAAACGAGCTTGATAAAGCATGCACGTTATTTGAGCTATGTGTCTGTCTAATCTTTTTACTTTGTGTCGCGCTGAGGGCTGAAGCATATATAATGAACCAAGTTGCAGCCTGAAATAATTTATGTATATAAGCCAACATTATGTGTATCAATGAAATCTGCAAGGACGTGTTACAAAGTTTTGTTCATTTAGCAGCATGATTTGTTGCTGTTATTTGTTTCAGTTGTGACTTTCGCTTCATGTTGTATGCCACACGTGTGCCACAAGCTTGATAAAGCAGGCAAGTTATTTGAGCTATGTGTCTCTCTAATCGTTTTACTTTGTTGCTGTATAATAGGCAACATCTTTGTGTCACGCTGAAGCATGTTTTTGAAATAGGATTTCTGCCCCCTCTGGCACCCAAAATGCAGCCCATAGCAAATGCCTACCAGTCATATAGACCTACTGCTTAATGCCTACCAGTCATATAGACCTACTGCTTAATGCCTACCAGTCATATAGACCTACTGCTTAATGCCTACCAGTCATATAGACCTACTGCTTAATGCCTACCACTCATATAGACCTACTGCTTAATGCCTACCACTCATATAGACCTACTGCTTAATGCCTACCACTCATATAGACCTACTGCTTAATGCCTACCAGTCATATAGACCTACTGCTTATATCAGCTACCAGTCATATAGACCTACTGCTTAATGCCTACCAGTCATATAGACCTACTGCTTAATGCCTACCAGTCATATAGACCTACTGCTTAATGCCTACCAGTCATATAGACCTACTGCTTAATGCCTACCGGTCATATAGACCTACTGCTTATATCAGCTACCTCTATTTTTGTGACGGTGACATGAAATCATACAGAATTGCCCCACTAGAAATTTAAGGCTTAAATCGCCACTGGTGTGTCAGAGTCCATTTTGTATAAAGTAGGTATGCACAGTCGCTGTGTGTGTGATGGGGGTGTGAAATTGTAATTGAATTCCTCTGGAGGAGAAAAATAGTCACATGATCAGCCACTGGGTGGGGGGGGGGGGCTTCTCAGTCCGCCAGCTTCGACTTTACAGGTGAGTGTAAAATATAAAAAAACAAATTGACAAACAGCAGCATCAGTGGGTTTTACGGTCCAACTGGCAAATTTTACACAAAGGCAAGGCCTCATATTGGCCCGTCAAAGCCCTCCAATTGGCCTGTCAAAGCTTTGTCTTTCATTTTTTCCTTGCCAGTTTCTGCCGCATGTCTGCCTGTGTTACTTGAACCGTTTTCTTTTTTGTGTAAAATTTTTTGGTTCACCCTTTAGTGAACCGTCCAGAGGAATGGACCTGCACTTTATCTTTACTCTGTTAAAATAAAGCATACCAGCATAGAGGATTGAAGCCTACCTCATTATTGATGATTCACATACTTGCACTGTGTATGTATGCTTGTATGCTTTGTAAAGCACTTTGAGAGGAATTTTTTGCAAAAAGTTTTTATAAAATGTATATTTGCGCAATTAAAAATGTTTTATAAATTCTCACCATGTTGTCCAGTTGATTCATGACTGAGATGAGTGCATGTTCCTGTGAATGTCAGGACGCTTTTAAAGAGAGCGCATCAGTCTCCTGAGAGGATCTGTAGGTGAATGATGCCCTCTAGTGGGCAGGTTGTGGTACTTATTTAGGCCGGCAAAACCCGGATGTCTTCAAAACCAGAGCGGCAGTCGTGCTCGAGCTGAGCGGGGCGTAACCCATTGATAGTGTAAATAGCTAAACACATTGGAGTATCTTCCGAGGACGAATCCATCTGCAACCATGCGCAAAGCTATACAATGACATTAAAGGCTTTCTAATCAGGTAAGAAGGATCCTTGTTCTGTTGCCAAATCTTCTAACAGTGCCTACGCAGTAATTTTTCGCATCGCTACCGTTTGCCCTCCTCGACTCAAGCTGCCACTCCGAGGGGAAAATAAAAAGTTTTAAATAGTATAACGGCTTCAGAATTTCATGTAAGCCTAGATTAAAAAAATCACCACCCGAAACATTTCATAAAGTAGCCTATGGCCAAAGTGAGTGGGGGGAGGGTAAAGTATCTAATTAATTTGTTTCAACCAACTAGAGATTCGATTTGGAGTCAGGTGTGAGAGATATCAACGTTCCAATCTTGGCATATTGTGTGAGAACTACAAATATGTAGTTGCTGAATTCTGTACAAACAACCTGAGTTGAAATTCCATTGATTGTTTTCTCTGTCTGTTTTGAATATATAACTGAAGGGGCTGGCTTGTAATTTTCCTTATTTGTCTCACGAGAGTTGACACTGCAGCTTCCTGGTTTGAATAGAAGAGGGGCAGAGCAATAGACAGATATACACAAAGAACGGCGAAAGTTTTGTTGGGATTTGCTGAAGTTGGAAGTGAGTGAGTAGAGTCAATACTATACAGACTTTACATATTTCATTAGCGGTGAGTGTCTAGATTACCACTGGTATCTTGTTTGAATTTCAACTGAAACGTGTTTTACGTTTAATATGTTGCAGGCTCATTTATTGAAGTACTTATTTCATTTTATTTGGAGTCAGGTCAGGTGTCATATTGTGTGTGAACTTCAAATATGTAGTTGCTTAATTCTGTACAAACAACCTGAGTAGAAATTCCATTGATTGTTTTCTCTGTCTGTTTTGATCTGATAAGGGGTTGGCTTGTCATTTTCCTTTTGACCCTGAAAAAAATAAGAGGCGTGTAGATGAAGAAATTGTAAATAAGATAGGTGAATATTAGTTTTGCACGGGTTATGTCACATTTAATTTGCGTTAAGCAGAGTTGAACGCCTCTCCAACATTAGCTGGCTGACTGCAGCAAAGCATCAAATAATGTCATTTATTCAGCCTGTGTACATTGAGGCCGTAACAGGCTATGATAATATTGGCCTTATTTTGACACTGCGTTTGTTTATTTGGCTCGAGAGAGATGGCAACACTGTTCTGCTTCCTGTTTGACTAGAAAAGGGAACACGTCGTTGAAAATCTTGTTTGGACTTGCTGAAGTTGGAAGTGAGTGAGAAGAGTCAATTACTACATATTTCAGTTGCGGTGAGTGTCTAGATTACCACTGGTATCTTGTTTGAATTTCAACTGAAACGTGTTTTAAGTTTTTTTTCCTTTATGTTTACCCACATGCAAAATCAGCTGATTGTTGTGCTGCTGAGTCCGCGCGAAGGTGTGGCTGCCTTCAGGCGATCTTGGAGTCTTCTGTTGTGTTCCCGTCCCGTGTCACAGCTGCGGGCTCCGGTGTAAAGGCGGTTTTTTTTGTCGAAGACGACCTAGAGAATGACGTCTTTGTGTGTGGAAGTCGTTGGTTTGTTTATTTACCAGGGCTTGTTGTCCACACACACAGTTAATGAGAGATCATTGGGGTTGTATAAATGTTCATATCTCCTCACCTCTTCCAACTGGACCCGACCAGCCAGGCCGTCTCCGACAAATATTTAGAAATCATACTAGGGCTCAGGTCAGCCATCAGCACGATAAGGCATTGAACATTTCATATTTAAAATATCTTAATAAGAAGTGAAGTCAACATGTCTGCTTCACATGATGTATAAGTTCGTTTATTGACACATATTTTAAGGACAGCCACAGCGCTTTAAAACGACGTGTTTATAAGTTACATACAAACGAGAAAGATAAAAGGCGAGAGAATCGCCACCTTCTCATAATGTAGGCTATGTGTGTTTGTAATACAATGGTGTGGGCCGCAAGTTAACTCCACTTCACAGGTACACCGGGCGATTCTCTCGCCTTCTATCTTTCACCTTCGAATAATTTATCTTATAAACATGTCGTTTTAAAGCGCTGTGGCCGTCATTAAAAGATGTATCAATAAACGAACTTCTGCATCATGTGATCTGTCTTTTTCGCCACTGGTAGGAATTGCCAACCTTTGTATTTCGTGTAAAACACATGTATTCATAACATCAAGCCTTTCGACCACTACACTTTCATGCTCCGGTAAGTTTTTTTTTTTCCTTTGTCCCGCTGCAATAAATATGCTTACTTCACTCAAAATAAAACCTACAGTTCTGGCGTTGAATTGCTTTGCAACACGCACAACCCTTGGGGAACCATTTATGTATCTGCAAAGAAATCACATAAATTGCAACATACTACATTCTCAGAGGATGACATTCAAAAAACGTTTACTGCGTCTGTTTGGAGAGAACGCGCGCTAATTCACCGAACAAATACTTTCATACTCATTTTTCGCCACTTCATGTCATCCATTCATATCAATCAATACTACCTAATACAACTTTAACTGTGTTGGTTTTTGTTTCATTTCGCAACTTATTTACTGTATAATCCAAGACAGCAGGTGCCCGTTTGTAAATATTCCACATTTGATGTAGGCTACTGTCAAATCAGAAAGAAAATCAGCTGTCACTCTCTTACCTGACCAATAGGCTACCTTTCAAACTCGGTGATATTCACAGCTAATTTGTCCTTCATTCTACCTAATATGATTAAACGGCATATGTTATTGCACCCGTGAGACAAGCGACAGTTTTGTTCGGTTATCTGCCCTCTCTAGACCAGGGGCGGAGATCCCATTTCATTGTAGGGGGGGACAATACATGGTCAAATTTCAGAGTGTAATTCCGGGGGGGGACATGAAAAAATTGCTTTCACGAGAGCTAGCATAAACTGCTAAATACCGAATTCTCTTATCACATTTACAAACAGAAATTCGAAGTCATTTTAGAATTATCTAAACAGCATTAAATGTACTAACACGAAATATCTATTCACAGACAAATAATGTCCAAAGTTCAAGAGAACTTGATGCTCACAATAAGTTATAAAACAGCTCAACAGGGAATCGAACTAGCAACCATATGACTTACAATACGACTTCTCTACGTCCTACGCCACTGTCACTCCACATTAAAATTCCAGCATAGTTCATCGACCGGAGAAAAAGATGACATTAATTTAACTTCAGATATGTTAACAAATCCGGAGAGGCACTGAGATGTAGACCTACGTTTATTAACTAGCATTAACCTGCCCTGACAGGACAGTGTCCTAGACTGTCTAGCTAGCTATCTTAACTGTGTTAATTACCGGCATGCGTGTGTTATCGGCAAACGTTCACGTTGTCATGCCAATCCATTAATAAACTTATGTATACTTGTGCATATCGATTGGAACTTCGTAAATGGAGTTTAGAAAAAAACTTCTTCTTTACATGTTCTTACTGCGTTCGAGAATGAGATAAATCTCTTTACATATCGTGTATCATAGCGGCAGCGACAGGGGACAGAGGAGGAAACAGTCTGACAATCTGACCGTGTAGGCTACTGGGCTGATTAACTGAAACACGGAGCTGCCGGTAGCACTGCCCGTTGGAAACAGCATGTGAACCAAACCACTTTGAGGAATAGGGGGGACATGATTTTTCAACACTTAAAAAACATTTTTTTTTACGTCTATAATTAGCACCGCTTGTGTCGTCGTATTTTTATTTAAAAAAATATATATATATATATTTTTAATGATTGTTGGGGGCGACAACTTTATGGTAGGGGGGGACACGTCCCCCCCGGGATCTCCGCCTATGCCAGGGGTGGCTAACCAGTCCAGCTCAAAGAGCCTAAACAAAACCCAACACCATTTCGAAGAGCCACACGAATCTAGGTTCCCACTTTTGGTGAAGAAAAGCCCCTACTTAAAACCTATTATGTTCCCTGTGACCCAGCAAAACTAGGGGGGTCTGGGGGCATGCTCCCCCATAAGATTTTTTTGAAAATAACCTTTTAAATAGTGTCCTCTCGTGGGTTTTAGGAAGAGAAATAAACAAATTTTGATTTAAAATATGGCACAAAAATAAACATATTGAAGACATCTGCTGAGATAGGTGCTAATTATACTGTAGCATGGTAGGGATTTGCAGCTCAAGTGAGTAGGTTAACGTTGTAGGCTAGAGTCCACTAGCTAGTTATAGCTGGCGAAGCTACTGAGTAAGGTAGCATACCCGCCGGATCAATGAACCGGCATGATAAAAAAGAGCCACGACATCTATAATTAACTCGAGATGATTTAACCATTTCGTTTCTTTTACTATTTTAAACTTCATATATATTTTTCGGTGGGGCTAAGGAAACTTTTGGGGGGGCTACTGCAGGGATCACTTCTCAAGATCTGTACATAACTGTGTCTCAATTATGTTGTTAATGTCAGATATCCTCTGTTCAATTTTCGTGCCTGACAGCTGCAGGTCTGACACAGACCGCTATGATCCGTCATTTTCAGGGTTGAGGATAGCAACGACATCATGTACACAAGACCTCACAAACTCTACCTCACTATATTACTTTTTTGCTCGAGCAATATTGCATGACACCTGATACGATGCCAACGTGACCGTTTCAGAGTACTTCGTGAATTTCAGAAAAAGCTGAGTCTGACTGACGTTTCAAAGTATTTACCTTGTGCTTGCACAGCTCTGTGCCTTTAGGAACTCCTGGGCCATGTTAGCATGGTGTGTGGAGAGACGGCGCTCCAAGTTTGAGGCTTTAAAATGCGACAGTGACGTCTAGCATATTAAGCAGAGGTGTTTTCCATTTCGCTCCGCAAAGAATTCCTCCCATTCAGGCAAAAAACGTCCGGTGTTCATCTTCATATTTTCGTTTAGCTTTACCCTTTCCTGGATCCATGGCATTCTGTCAGTAGCTACTGCTAGTCTGGCTAGTAACTCTCTGAGAATGGGTGCACACATTAGAATGTTTCATGTTTGGAA
Organism: Clupea harengus; assembly: GCF_900700415.2. NCBI lineage: Eukaryota > Metazoa > Chordata > Actinopteri > Clupeiformes > Clupeidae > Clupea > Clupea harengus. Next base: position 23,943,814 of record NC_045174.1, on the reverse strand, counting down.
CATTAACGTTACTTAAAGACATCTCTCAAGATCGCGTGATGACAAAATATACATGAATAAATACCACATTCAAATCGGACAGCTTTTTGTCTGTATTGCCAAATATATGCATATGCATTTTAGATGTTTACTTTACAATATGAAAATTCTGTACACCAAGAGCAAAGTCAGTGAGCAGTCGAGCTGGAGCCGAGCCGCACGTCAGCCGGCAAAGAGCCGCATGCGGCTCGCGAGCCGCAGGTTCGCCACCCCTGGCCTATGCTCTAGACTGATTACTGACCAACCAAGCATGTCAATTTTTCTTTTAGGTTGATTTTTTGGTGGAACAGCTGTCTTTTTTGCCACTTGTAGCCTACTGAATCGCCAACCTTTGTATTTCGTGTGTATCCTAACGTCAATATTGGCCTTTCACCCACTTTCCTGCTCCGGTGAAAGTCCGTTTAGTTGTCCCGCTGCAATTCATTCGCCGACGTCAATTAAAATGTTCGCACTATGATTCCAGGGCACATTTTCATCCCGGTCCCCCATCTAATGTTAATACAGTGTTGGAGCAAAGTTATGTTGCTGTAACGTTGAACTCTGTGCAATTAATACAATACAAATAGGATAATTGAAACAATATCTCCTCATTTGAGTGTGGTTGTTTTAGTGCAATGGGAGTGTATGATCGTTATTATCTATAAAGAAAGGCATTGCAACGGGAAAATCTGTTTTTAAAAGGCAGCGCTAGATACAAAACCCAGCTTGCTTCACGGGTGCAATACCAAATTTCATCATATTTGATAGAATGAAGGACAAATTAGTTGTGAATACTATCACCGAGTTTGAAAGGTATTAGTCAGGTAATAGCCGAGTGACAGCTGATTTGACAGTAGCCTACTGCTGTGTGTTTTAAGCAAATGACACGTGGAATGTTTACAAACGGGCACCTGCTATCGTTGATTATACAGTAAATAAGTTGCGAAATGAAACAAAAACACATCACAGTTAAAGTTGTATGTCAACACAGTGGCATACCACATAACTATCGTCGGACAATAGCCTCTGAGAAGGTAGTATGTTGCAATTTATGTGGATTTCTTTGCACAAGTGACAACTTTCACCTCATCTTTTAATCCTCCGATTCATGCATTCATTTCAACTGTTCTATCATCTGAAATATCACGGTATGTCGAAAAACAAACCTTTGATCTAAACAGAATATTCAGTATGGAATGGGAATAGATCAGAGCAGTATGTTTTATCGCGTTTGACAAATATGCCCCGATTGCCATGCAGGTGAAGTCTCCTGCAAATGGGATAGTAGCCTATTCTCTCCATGAATTCGCGGTCATTTGAACGTCCTTATACATGTTTAAGGAGCGGTTGTAAAGGTGCTCATATCTTCAGACCTCTTCTGTTATGTTTGTTCATAATCAACAAGAATAAGCTTGTGAGAGTCTGCAGGATATTCATAAAAAACGTGTCATTAGTATGAACAGTTGAGACATTGACTCCGTCGGGCTCCGGTGGGTTTGGACAATATATTTGAATGGCTGTCGGGCTCGATCACTATTCTGTCAGACGCGGGCGGGCTCGGACAGAACAATTGGCCTGATCCACATTCCATCGGACACACACTATTGTTTATTCATGATTCAAATTCTTCTTGGGTTTAACTTGGCTTTTAAAAATGGCGGTATTCTGCTATGAAAACTGGAAATGTGAGACTCCAGAAAGGATGTAGTGAGGTCAAGCGGAAACGGCTGTATCACCACTAGTTGTAATGAAAACAGCGCCACCTATCGTATCGGATATGACATGCTTTCGATTTATTCACTGCCATGTATATTAGGATAATAGCAGTTGCCCCAAAAGATAGCATAGTCCGACTAAAGCAAGATTCGAATTATACCATCAGCCCTTTCTGATTCGAGTTGGGTCAGATGGGAGGTCAAATCAAATTGGCCGTAGGGGTCAACCAAACAGGACATAGGTGGGAGGTGTTAGATAACCTTTTAAGTATCTTGGCGCCAAGGTATTCTGTAGATTCTTTCCGGATTTAATCTCTTTATTGTGGCTTAAATAAATCTGTGAGAGCAACACATCATGGTTTCGAGTTTCTGATTGAGAAAGTGGCAGAAGAACTGCAAAAAGACACAACACAAACTTTACAGAACCTGAGTTTGCATACCCTCCTCAACTGGGCTGCCAACCACCAGCATGTTGAGCCCCTCTGTCCCAACCTTAAGACCCAGCAGGTCGCTACAGTATTGTAAATACTCTGGATTACGTCAGTATTGTCTTACAGTTTATTACCTGTGGATAAAACAGTCGGGATTGCCCGACGTTTGTGTTGATAACTCAGACGTGTATAGCGAGATTGACAGGTCAACAACCAATTACTACATTCATATCCATTTGCACATGACTTGGAAGTCACAAACATACTTAGGTTGTGTCTGTTACAATGGGAGAGGTTGTAGCAAACAACCAGGTGTTAGGAATGCAGGATATGGTTATTAGGTCAACTGTGAACAGGCCATGCTAATATGTCTGATAGCACTCAATGCATGGGGGTTGCAGTGAATTCACATAATGGAGGTCTTTTACTGTGTGTGAAGATCAGAGAGGTCATCTGATAAGATCCCATTTGGCCCTCTGGCCACACACTGGAAGTCTGCGAGTCTATTGTGCCGATTTGATCAATTTTAGGGTCCAGTCTGAGTTGCCAAGATACGGTATTAGTGGGGTCAGCTGGCTTGTGTCCGGTTATTGGATCAAGAAGGGTAGTACTGTCTCCAAGGTTATGTGGATCAAGAAGGGTAGTACTGTCTCCAAGGTCATGTGGGTCAAGAAGGGTAGTACTGTCCCCGAGGTCAGGTGGATCAAGAAGGGTAGTACTGTCCCCGAGGTCAGGTGGATCAAAAAGGGTAGTACTGTCCCCAAGGTCAGGTGGATCAAGAAGGGTAGTACTGTCACCGAGGTCATGTGGATCAAGAAGGGTAGTACTGTCCCCGAGGTCAGGTGGATCAAACAATGGTCAAGTGATTGTTTACTGATTTATTTACGAGGGGAAATTGTCCCTGAGCACCTTGGTAGTCTGTTTGATGAAATGTGACAAAGAACAGGCCTGAAACTGAAGTATTAATTTTTGATGCTACTGCTACACCTGTAATGTGTGTGTGTGTGTGTCTGTGTCTGTGTGTGTGTGTGTGTGTGTGTGTGTTTGTTTGTGTTTCCCCAGATGAATGACCTCTGTCCTCATGAACTCCACTCAAGGGAAAAGAGATGCTACAACTGATTTTTTTCTGCTTCTTGTTGCCGGCGTCTGAGCAAAGTAGGTTTTAGTTTGCGTTTGTGAGGACTTTCTTGCCTTTCTAGTTGGTTGAAACAAATTCATTTCATATTTTGTTGGTCATATGCCATCACCAATCATGTTCCATTATAAATGTGTTTTCAGCTTTTTCTGAGGTCAACAACATTGACGCAGAACTCTATGAAAATGTCACTTTCATATGGAAGTTTCCATTTAAGTTAGAGCCAAACACAACTATATTCATAACCCCAGTCAATCGTGAATCTTCAAGTGACGTTATTAATCTACGTGGAGGCGTACCAGAAGTATTCCACCCCTATGAGGGAAGAGTTCAGCTACTGACACAGCGGTTCCCGGATGGGGTCGTTGCCCTTAAGATGAACTCCGTTCGCATCCCAGACGCAGGAATATACCAGTGTGTCATAAAGATGCCTACCCAATCGCCTTACCGTCTTTTAAATATAAAACTCAGAGGTTAGTTATATCCCTCGTACACAATCATTTTCCAACCAGGCATACTTTATTTATTCATGAGACATTGTAGTAGTACTGAAAATAGTGTTTTAAGGAATGAATCCATGCCTGTGTTTGTGTAGCCAAATGTCTCATTCCTAAAAAAGGACTTCTAAGTGAGGCATTATGAGTGAAATATAAAAACATCATATAAAAGCGACATTCAAAACTAATATAACCTACATTATATCACTTTTAGGAGAAAAAAAAAGATTTCAATTCACTGTTCACTGTTTTATCTGATATTCTACAGCCCCATGGAGAGATATAAAAAAGAGCATCTCTGTGAGTGGAGAAGAACGTGTCCTGTTCTGTGAGGCTGAAGGCTATCCATTAGCTGCTGTTACCTGGACAGATGAACATGGCCACAACCTCACTGTGGCCAATCCAACAACCTCCCGTACCTCAGAGCAGCTTTGGCACATCGTCAGCCAGCTGAACGTCAACATCTCCAGCAGCAGCAGCAGCAGCAACTACACCTGCACCTTCACCGACGACAGAGGAGCTTCTCAGTCCGCCAGCTTTGTCTTTACAGGTGAGGGTAAAATATGAAAAACAAATGTTATCGCAGTGTTCAACTTCTAATAACATCACAGTCTTTTGAAAAAAGTTATGTGTATTATCATTACAGACAGGAAGCAGTCAAGACATCGGTACTTTTTAATACTCATCCTCGTACCCGTCCTCGTCCTCTGCGTGGCGTGGTGGTCATGATGAAGAAGAGACTTCAGGTAAGTGACACAGGTGAACAGGGTGGACAGGTGTGTAGGGAGGCCTTCAGTGAGAGTGACTGAGTGAGTTGGCAGCCAGGTCTATGAGGCGTTATCTACAGCATATTCCCAACAGACCTAAATGGATCTACAGCATATTCCCAACAGAACTAAATGGTTCTAAAGCATATTCCCAACAGACCTAAATGGTTCTACAGCATATTCCCAACAGACCTAAATGGATCTACAGTATATTCCCAACAGACCTAAATGGTTCTAAAGCATATTCCCAACAGACCTAAATGGTTCTACAGCATATTCCCAACAGACCTAAATGGTTCTACAGCATATTCCCAACAGACCTAAATGGTGATTCTTTATTTAGACAAATTGAAGATAAATCAGAGGATCCATTTATCAGGGAGTGATGCCATGATGATTCCACAGCTTTCCAGAGTACAGTGGAGTCATTTGTACAGACGGCCATTAAAAATTCAGTTTAAATTTAGTTAAGACTTAACTAAAAGTAACAGCTCCCTACAGTATGTTTGTTCAGCCTATAGTTTCTACAAGACAAAACTGTTTTTTTTTTTTTTTAAAGTGGCTAAAGTGGTTTCTGCAAATGGTTTACATGTTTGTGTTTGTTGTTTATCCAGACGCGCAACAAGGATGACACCGCTGTGACTGAAGGCAACCAGCTGCACAACATGGTGGTGACTAAAGACCCACCTTGAGATGCATGAAGTTTTATTCCCATTTTCATTCACATTTTTATTCCCATTTTCATTCATATTTTTTTCTATGAGCTAATAATGTAGCTAGCGAGCTGTTTACCCTGTGGGTAGTAGCATGCAAATTGCTGCTCAGACGACTAGCAAATCGTCTCAGACGTATTCCACTACACTTTGCTTAGACTTTTTAAAAGTTACCGAGACACTGTACAATATAAAAACCCTGTTATCGTAACTGTTTCAGTTACGAAAACAGGGTTTTTATATTGTACAGTGTCACCTATGTAAGCAGAACTTAGATTATTAGGTGTTGACACCATATTTTTAAGAGCTGAATGCTCTGACTTTAACCATTTACATTTAAATTAAGTCATTTAGCAGACGCTTTTATCCAAAGCGACTTACAAGGATGTATACACATTTTACATTTACACTGATGGCACACTGCACATCAGGAGCAATCAGGGGTTCAGTGTCTTGCTCAAGGACACTTCGACAGGGAATCGAACTAGCAACCTTCTGATTACCTTCTGATTTACTAAACGACTTCTCTACCTCGAGTACCACTGTCACCCATAACCAAGTATGTATGTGTGTGGGATATGAACGAGGGACCTCTCTGTGCTGGGCTGCAGAGTTTTGTATAGAGTGAGTAAAGAAGCACTGTGTTGAGCAAACTCTCCTAGTTAGAGTGCTTCAGAAAGGGTATAGTTTAGTTTAATCATAGGAATAGATTGAGAGTTGCTCATTACACTTAAACCAGTGACCCTCTGTTCTCATTCTTGTGTGTGTGTGTGTGTGTGTGTGTGTGTGTGTGTGTGTGTGTGTGTGTGTGTGTGGTTGTCACCACGGTGACAGAAGGGAAACAGCTGCACAACATGGTGGTGACTAAAGATACATGAAGAAATATTTGTAATCCTATTTTCATTCATATTTTTATTCCTATTTTTATTCATATTTTCATTCCTATTTTTATTCCTAGCAAATCGTCTCGGCGTATTCCTCTACACTTTGCTTAGACTTTTTAAAAGTTACCGAGACACTGTACAATATAAAAACCCTGTTATCGTAACTGTTTCAGTCTGTTTACAGTGTCTCTGTAACTTTTAAAAAGTCTAAGCAAAGTGTAGTGTACTTATTTATATTTATAAATCCCATGGATTCGGTGCTTTTAAAAGATGTTTTTAGTTGTAATTTGGGTCAGTGGTGGAGTGAAGACACTTTTTCAGTGGCGCGCACATACAGTATGACGCCATCTGTCAGTAGTTCGATATGAGGTTTACGCCACTTACAGTGCCAGAGGTAGCTGTGTCAAGTGCGGCTGGTAGTTTTGATATTAATTCTGCTGTAGTCTTCTTGTCAGATAGGCAACGACTGTATATGGTTTTTGTTTTGTTTGTTTGTTATCAGTCCTCTGAGAAGCATACTGTACATAGCTAAGGGTTTACGAAAGGGGAATATTCGGATCTCCTTCGTGAGCAACGAATTAGGAGAAGTATCTCCGGTCTCCTTTTGAGAATACATTACCTTGTATGGATCATGTGCTTATGTAAGCAGAACTTAGATTATTAGGTGTTGACACCACTGACACCATATTTTTAAGAGCTATATGCTCTGACTTTAACATTAATGTATGTGTGTGAGATATGAACGAGGGACCTCTCTGTGCTGGGCTGCAGAGTTTTGTATAGAGTGGGTGAAGAAGCACTGTGTTGAGCAAACTCTCCTAGTTAGAGTGCTTCAGCTGGGTGGCTGTGCTGCCCTTCCATCGGAGCACTTGTTTGTTATTTTGCTTTGTTGTTTTGTTTATTGTTCTGGGTGGTTATCCCGGGTGGGGGTACGCTTCGGAGTTAGGCGGTGGACTATATCTGTGGTCTGCTGTCTACTCGCGAGTTTAGCGTTTAAAGTCGCCTCGAGCCCGGTACACCACTGAAGACTAGATAGGGTATAGTTTAGTTTAATCATAGGAATAGATTGAGAGTTGCTCAATACACTTAAACCAGTGACCCTCTGTTCTCATTCTTGATTTTGTGTGTGTGTGTGTGTGTGTGTGTGTGTGTGTGTGTGTGCGCGCGCGCTGTGTTGAAGTTGGTAGACTCCAGTAACTTCTTGTGGTATGAGACCACTTTGTCTTTGACCTTTTTGTGGTGAGCCGGGGTTGAGGACGAAGTTAAGAGAACTATGTCCGGACTACTTTTTTTTAATCTTTTTTTAATTTATATTTTATTAGTGTATAGAATCTCACATACACATATTTCAATTTTTCAGATTCTACGTATATGGCAAACAGTATACTTATTTCAAGTATAGTTGCACCACTTTTGCCAGTGCTTAAGAAATGTTTCCATTCTTTGGTTAACATGAGCTGTAATCTGAAAAACATGGGGAAACAGTCCTTAAATACCGAGAAATGTATTTAGTTAACCGCTAGAACCAGCCCCATGGGCTGATGATGGGCCTTACGCCATGCAGTTAAAAAATACATTTATGACAGAAATTAGCGGGTTTGTTAATTGATAACATGGGCCACTGGAGCTTTTGGTCCTTTTAAGATAACAAAGGAAAGAACTGATACATGTTTCTTTGTTTGTGGGAAAGAATAAACATAAAACATAAAAACTAGGATAGAGTGCCTAAAATAAAATAAAATGAACATAAAAACAGGGATAAAGTGTGTAAAGATTTAAAAAAAAAAATATTATTATTTTCTTTGCCCTGGGTAGCATTGTCGGATACATAATTCAGACATAAATTGTATCAATTAAACATAAAAAAATGTAAAAGAGGTGGTTGATTTGCTCATTGGCAGTCATTTAGAGTAAACAAGTTAATAAGTTACATACATACATACCAACATACCTGTCTACCTACCTACATACACACACACACACACACACACACACACACACACATACATACATACATACATACATGCGTACATATATACACAAGTACATACGTTCATGAGTCACAATCATTAAAGTAAGTGTAAGATAGATCTACACTAGTGCGGAGCAGAAATATTGTTGTAAATGTGTGACATAATCCGCTTCCAGATGTCAGGGGTGGGGGAATCAATTGAATTGAGTGTTTCTCTACATTGGATATTTCTGGAAGTTGTATACGTTCTCCAAGAAATGTAGTAAGTTGTGATCTGATTTGGAGATAGAGCCAGAAGTCTTTATTAATGGGGTCAAATGTATCCTTTAGCTGTTCAAAAGGACATCATGTCACCTTCAAAAAAAAAGATCAGTCAATGAGCGGAGCCCTTTTCTTTTCCACTCATAATGTGTAGTGTTAGGGTTAGGGTCTTTCACCATATAGGTATTATTGTCCCACCAAGGAGTGTTAGGGGAGAGATGTAAATTGAGTTGCAACAAATTGTGCAGACTTTTTATTATTTTGTCAAAATATTGAGAGTGTTTTAAATTAAACCTTAAGAGATCTTTTTGGTTTGCTTGAGGAGATAATCTTTAATTCCAAATCTTCCCAGATTGTCGGCTCAGCATTGTTATACAGACCCTCCAGGATTTTGCAATGTTGCGATCGCAACTATTTATGCAAATTCAACCATTCCCTGCAAATTCAGCCCAACATTGCAATTTTACCACAGCACTGACTTGACAAATTTGCAGGAAAGTCTCCCACAACTCCCTCCCTTCTACACCAAGGGCGGAAATTCTGCCCTGTGGACATGGTGTGGACATGGTGTGGACACTAGCAGAGTTCTAATCCGTTGTAAACAATGAGAATGGCTACACCAGACATGGAAACAGAACATACGCCCATGTCCAAACAGAAAACTCAGATAAAGATCTGGCTTCAATTTTTATTATTTTCCGCAAGGTTTGCGTGGCCCCTTTTACATAGAGTCTGGTAATAAATCTTTGAAATGTAATAAAAAATATATGAAATAATGAAGGAAGCAATATATCCTATTATTTCCCGAACCCTCGAGAGCTGTTGCCATGGAGATTTAAAGTTACTTTCTGTCTGAAGATAAGGTAGCAGCTAGTGTTGAAGAATGGATTACTTGAAATTGGACGACTTTAAATTAATATATGAAATTGAACAACATAAACACCTATACCGATAAAATAAATCAACAAGGATAGCAAAACAGATTGATAACAGGCTGCTTTTTTTCCTTATTTGTGAAGGCTGAGACATTCCTAACATAGTATTCAGTCTTACTGGTGGTCCTATTGTATCAATGTAATGTTTGCAAATGAGGGATGAGAAGCCCCCCGCCCCCTTGCTAGTATTTAGTCTCCGCTGTTCTTCCAAAACCAAATCTATTCTTGAGGTTCCAAAAATGTTCAAAGTAATTTGACTTTAAATGTGCGTTTTGATGATTAAAGTCCAGTTTTGAGAAATGTTTAAGCTTAGCTATAGAATCTTCCATTTTCGCGGTCAAGTTCAATATAAGGCTCTGGCTCCCCTGACCGCACTTCGTTGTGGATAAGTAAAGCCTATTTTGCTAAAAAAAAAAAATTAGTCCTGGTAATCTTTTGGTTGGCATGATGGTAAGGTTATTAAGAGGACCATTTCTCAATGGTTTTGTTCTTTAATGAATGTTTGTTTATTAATTACTTATTTTTCAACAAATAACTCAATTATAATTACAGAGGGAAATTTGCACCTTAAAATCACAACTTTCACTTGCCCCCGCAACTTCAAGTATTTTTCTATATTTGGAAGGCCCATTTCGCCCTTATCTCGGGTAATATATAATTTTAATTATTGGTTTCTTATCATTCCAAATAAAGGAAGATAGTAGTGAGTTCATTTTCTTAAAATAAACTTTGTCAAAGGGTAAAGGAAGGGCATTAATAACATAGATTAAACGAGGAAGAACATTCATTTTAATTGTGTCTATTTTACCCCATAGTGAACGTTGTATGTGTCTCCATCTGTTCAGGTCTTCTTTAATTTTTGACATAAATATTGGTTATGTTCAGATTTCCAAAATCAGGATTTAAAATAATACCCATATATTTAATACCTTCTGGATACCATTTAATGGGCAATTTGCTGTGTATAAAGTAAGATACAAAAATAGAATACATAATAAAATAACATAAGATAGAAAATAAAACTCTGCACAGATATAGTTTATCCAACCCCTTAATATAACAATGAAGATCAAAGTAAAACACATAAAAAAAAACAGCTACACTTTTACTTAGGGCAGAGGACAGATCAAACTATGGCAGCCAGAGCTGACCTACGAGATATGCCTTTTACAGAAGTTGATTGAACTATGATTGGGGAAGGTTCAAGCAACACTGCCTCAGCTTTCAAACCATATACATTTGCAGAATATATGGCAAAAATGTGAATTGGCAAAATGCTCTCAGAACTCTCTGTGCTCCGCAGGAACCTGTGAGGCTGAAACCAAGGTTGGGCCAGGAGAGTGGGTCCTAATCAACAGCCTCAAACGGACCATACCAAGACACAGAGGATAGGAGCTGTCTCCCTCTACAGTTTCCCAGGGCCGGCCCACTGTGACAGGAAGTCCAACCTACAAAGGGGGGTGGTGTTTTTAGAGACCACCCGTCTCAAACGTTGGTGAAGAAAACAACGCTGTCCAGTGGGGTAGAAGAGGGCGGGGCGAGTTCCAACCACTACTCCTGGTGTACCCTGACCTTACTGAAGCCTGGAAGAAGTACGACAAATTACAATTGGATGCCAAGTGCACATGCGAGACCTGCCATCTACAGGACCCACCGCGTGACTATTCGCATGGCGGACTGTTCATCGCCACACAAACAGGGCCGTAATGGCACACCTCGTGTGATGTGTTTCATTTAGCTTTTCTCTCGTCTGTGGTTGTGTGCCTGGTTAGAGAGTGCTTTGGTCTGTGAGTGCACAAGCAAGATGTGAGACAATGTGACTGTGGTGGCTCAGGATGGCCTGTTTTAATTTGACATTTTGGAGATGCAATCAATGGCATCTGGGGCATGTGCTCCGTGTTTCTCTGTGTTTCTCTCCCTCTTTCTCCTTTGTCCTAGGTGTGGAGGGCTGAAGACTGGATGACTGGACACAGTAGAGGGGCTTTACCTTCAGTTTAAGGGCTCCTAGAGGAACCCTTTGAAGGGGGGAGGTGTCACGCCTCTCTGTTACGCCTGGCTCTCACTTTTGCGTTGCAATGCTAACTGGTGTCTTTTGGCGGTATGGTTGGCGATGTCGTGCTGTGAAAGATTTTACATTTTGTTCAACATATTTTTGCATACTGTTTATTATACTCTTATTATAGAGCTCTTCAGAATGTTCCAAAAAGTTCAGTTGATTTTTTTTGGTCCTCTTTACCCTCCTGGTAGCGCAGTTCTGATTAGTTTGTGCCTGCTCTTTTCTGTTTGATTAATAGGTTTCAGGTGCGACCTATGATCCCTTAATAAACCCTGATATTCCCACGGGTGTTGTTGCCTGCGCCACTCGGCCTCAGGCCTCGTGGCTACGGCCGAACACCACCCGTGGGAATATCCCTTACCTACCCCACTCGCACTCGTACTATATTGCTTAATCGTTTGATTTTTTTTTTTGCTTAGATTTTTATAAAGTTACCGAGAAATAGACACTGTACAATGTAAAAACCCCGTTTTTGTTACTGAAGAATACGTCTGAGGTGTCTGAGCCAGCTATCTAATGTTAGCATGCTACTACCCACAAGGTAAACAGCGCGCTAGCGGCGTGATTGGTTTGTTGACCTGTCAATCTCACTATAACGGAGATGTTATCAACACAACCCCATGCGCCAGACACGCCCTCCGTCATCCGTTGATCAATGCATTGCAACGCAACAGTCTGAGCCAGGCGTTACGCCCCTCTACACCCCCACTGCAAACTTTTTTTGTTTTATTGAAATAAACAAAAAAATCTTTGTATACTTTTGTGGTCTGTCTCCAATTTATGTTGTGACTCACGAGCCGGGTCATAACAGCTTCTCTCTCATCTGCTGCAGTCAGAGTGAGCCCGGTCTCCCTCTCTCTCTCTCTCTCTCCCCCTCTCTCTCTCTCTCTCTCTCTCTCTCTCTCTCTCTCTGAGAGAAAGCCGTGCCTCTCTCTGGTCTGCCAGGACATGGGTGAGTCCAACAAGCTTGTTGTTTAATAAATACACTTCTATGCAACTCAGTGAGATGATACTTTATGCTTTAATGTTCTACTATAAGCTCATCAGTGAGATGATACTTTATGCTTTAATGTTCTACTATAAGCTCATCAGTGAGATGATACTTTATGCTTTAATGTTCTACTATAAGCTCATCAGTGAGATGATACTTTATGCTTTAATGTTCTACTATAAGCTCATCAGTGAGATGATACTTTATGCTTTAATGTTCTACTATAAGCTCATCAGTGAGATGATACTTTATGCTTTAATGTTCTACTATAAGCTCATCAGTGAGATGATACTTTATGCTTTAATGTTCTACTATAAGCTCATCAGTGAGATGATACTTTATGCTTTAATGTTCTACTATAAGCTCATCAGTGAGATGATACTTTATGCTTTAATGTTCTACTATAAGCTCATCAGTGAGATGATACTTTATGCTTTACTGTTCTACTATAAGCTCATCAGTGAGATGATACTTTATGCTTTAATGTTCTACTATAAGCTCATCAGTGAGATGATACTTTATGCTTTAATGTTCTACTATAAGCTCATCAGTGAGATGATACTTTATGCTTTAATGTTCTACTATAAGCTCATCAGTGAGATGATACTTTATGCTTTAATGTTCTACTATAAGCTCATCAGTGAGATGATACTTTATGCTTTAATGTTCTACTATAAGCTCATCAGTGAGATGATACTTTATGCTTTACTGACTTCACTTCATTCATGTGAGGCTCCTTCATCACCAAGACAAACAACTACAATTTGATAAAAACTTTAAACTTAAAAGCTAATATCTTTAGTCCTTTCACACTTCTTCCTCGCGCAATCACACTCTTAGGGCCGGGGGATCTCAGTCTATCCACAACTCTGTGCGGCATTCAGTGGGTGTGACGATGTGATCATCCCTACGGTTGAATATGCTCTCCGTCACAGTGGGCTCCTGGGGAGGAGGAGGGGACACTTCCTGTCGGTACAGACCACTTCCTGTGTATCACAACATGCTGTTTTCAAAAGAATACTCTTTGGCCTCACAAGTATTGAAACAGGAATCAATTTGGCCGCACACAACAGATACCCAGTTTTCAGTACAGTTCCAGTTGCCTAAAAACGTTGAATATGATAATATTGGTATATGTTTGGTATCTAGTGATTTACTTCCTTAACCCCAGGTAATCCTTGGCAGATCTCCACCAATCATTCCAGTTCTCACCCTATAATATATTTCCCCAGTAGGGATTATATAAGGGGGGTCATAATCTGGAAATCTTTATTACCCTGGCCCGTCCAAACAGTGTTTTTATAACTGAGACGCTTTCTCACACACACTCTCTCTCACAGACACAACACTCTCTCTCTCACACACACACACTCTCTCTCACAGACACAACACTCTCACACACACACACTCTCTCGCTCTCACACACACACACTCACACACTTCTTGAAGTTCATTCCTTGGAACATTCATAAACACTCAAAAGGAAATGCAATCTGATACGTTTTTTTTTCTCACAAAGCTTGCATGACCATAACGGGGAGATCAAATAACCCACACACACACGTAAGATGTGAGGAATTAAATTCGTACAAAATGGACTCTGACGTATCCATGGTGACCCCCACCCTTTAGTTTTCCTTCTTGCTTCTTCGACGTCAGATACAAGAAATTCTGCTCTTTACCAACACTTCCCCACTCTCTCTTTCTCTTCGTATGTCCCTCTCTCCCTCCCTCCCTCTCTCTCTCACTTCCCCTCTCTCTCTCTCTCTCTCCATATGTCCCTCCCTCCCTCTCTCTCTCACTTCCCCTCTCTATGTCTCTCGCTCTCTCTCTCTCTCTCTTTCCCCCTCGCTCTCTCTTTCCCCCTCTCTCTCTCTCTTTCCCCCTCGCTCTCTCTTTCCCCCTCTCTCTTTCTCTCCCTCCCTCTCTCTCTCTCTCTCCCCCTCGCTCTCTCTTTCCCCCTCTCTCTCTCTCTCTCTCGTGTGTGTGTGCACTCTCTGGACTAGCAGTAAGACAGTTAGGCTACTTCAAACCTCTTCTACAGTCGTGTGTGTGTGTGTGTGTGTGTGTGCGAGTGTGTGTGTGTGTGCACTCTGGACTAGCAGTAAGACAGTTAGGCTACTTTAACACACTTAAACCCTCTCCTACAGTCGTGTGTGTGTGTGTGTGTGTGTGTGTGTGTGTGTGTGTGTGTGTGTGTGTGTGTGTGTGTGTGTGTGTGTGTGTGCACTCTGGACTAGCAGTAAGACAGGTAGGCCACTTCAAACCTCTTCTACAGTCGTGTGTGTGTGTGTGTGTGTGTGCACTCTCTGGACTAGCAGTAAGACAGGTAGGCTACTTTAACACACTTCAAACCTCTTCTACAGTCGTGTGTTTGATAGTAAAAGAAGTAGTGAGAGAGAGGAAAAGGCAGCGTGTGTGTGTGACGTAACTACCGTTACGACCACTAATACTGCTATTATTACTGCTAACATTACCACTGTTACTACTATCAGTACTATTATATTCCTACTTCCGACTACTATTACAAACTCTTTCTCTCTCTCTTTGTTCTTCTTTTCTGATTCTCATTCCCTCTCTCTCATCTTCCATCTCTCCTTCTTTATCTCTTGTCCCTCTTTTTCTTAGAATAGAATGGCCGCTGACACATACACACCACACACACACCAAACCATTGAAAGACCGCGAGGCTGGGTGGAAACACCAACTGAAAGACCGCCGTGTGTGTGCGCGTCTCTGTGAGATTGTGTGTGTCTCCGTGAGTGTGAGTGTGTGTGTGTGTGTGTGTGTCTGTGAGATTGTGTGTGTCTCCGTGAGTGTGAGTGTGTGTGTGTATCTCTGTGAGTGTGTGTGTCTCAGTGAGTGTGTGCATGTGTGTGTGTCTCCGTGACTGTGCGTGTATGTGTGTGTCACTGTGCGTGTGCGTGTATCTCCGTGAGTGTGTGTCTCTGTGTGTGCGAGTGTGTGTCTCCGTGAGTGAGTGTCTCTGTGTGTGTGAGTGTGTGTCTCTGTGTGTGTCAGTGTGTGTCTCCTCGAGTTTGCTTGTGTCTCCGTGAGTGTGTGTCTCTGTGTGTGTTTGTGTGTGTCTCCGTGACTGTGCGCGTGTGTGTGTGTGTGTGTGTGTGTGTGTGTGTGTGTGTGTGTGTGTGTCTTGTCCTGAACAGACCTGTCTTGTTTAGTGAGAGATGAATGATAGTGGATCAGGTTTCTTTCTGACGGTGCACGTTATTGTGAGTGTGTTTGAGAGGGGCAGAGAAAAAGAATGTGTGTGTGTGTGTGTGTCTGTGTGTGTGTGTGTGTGTGTGTGTGTGTGTGTGTGTGTGTGTGTTACAATCTTGTGTTTTCACAAATTTCTCTTATTACTGCAGTATTTCTGCAAAAACAATGTAAAGTCATGGAAATTCTGCATTATTTGCCATAGACTTTATTCTACTCAAAATCACTGCGATTTCAACCATACCTGTTTAGAAGTCCTGCAGCAGATTGAGTCTCCTCTGGCTGTCGTCATCACAATAAACCCTCACCAGACTCTGGACTCTGTTCAACTCTTCATGCGTTTAGAGCTGAGTCTAAGATGGACTGATAGACCTGTGATCTGAAAGCTGGAGGGAAAACAAGAACGTCTTCGAGGTCAGTCAACTCGGAGCACTAATAAGACAAGAATGGTCAGGATTTGGCCAAGAAGCTGATATCCAGAGTGAAATGCAGAAGTTATAAACACTGTAAATATTGACTGCATAAATGTCATGTATTTGCCAATAAAAGCCTTTGAAACTTATGAAATGCTTTCATCGTTCTTCAGTATACCATAGCAACTTATGAAATGCTTTCATTGTTCTTCAGCATACCATAGCTTCACTCCTGACAGAAAGTAAAGTGTCACTAAGCTGCACTTAAAGGTCAGTCCTTCATTATAATCCATTACACTTTGTCAAATTCAGCTCAATTCTTCACTACTTGCTCTGGCAGTACGTCCAATGAGAGCATGCCAACTAAATAAATAACCTGGTGTTTGTGCAGTCCTGGCTCACATAATAGGTAAACAAACAAAAGTAGCTTAAACAATACACTATTACACTATTCCAGCCCAGCATTAAGCAGGACTCTTTTAAAGAGAGTGGCATTAATTCTGCATCAGTCTCCTGAGAGGATCTGTGGGTGAATGATGCCCTCTAGTGGGCAGGTTGTGGTACTGTCCCCATGTGTGGAGAGGAGCGTGGGAGTGTCCGCTAATTCATTAACTAACACAATGTCACAGTTCAAACGTAATTAGTTATATATTTATTTTCATGCAACACAGAGCAGAATTTTTTTTTACCATTTTTGGTCGATAAATCCAACTGGACTGTATTTGTGGGGAAAAGAGTTAATCTGTGCCCTCCCTGCTATCTGACACGAGAGTCTTTGAGTAGAAGTGAGATGGCAACACCAGGCTCATGGTATTCAACAGAGAAGGCAGACTCCATCTCTGCAGTCAGGCCATTTACTGTGAGAAAAAAATATTATTTTTGGCAATAAAACCAGTTTACTTTTCTTGAAGTCAGCAACTTATTTGTCACAGACATACAGGACATCTCCAAGGGAGAGATATCTGGTGTGGGGCAACTTTATACTACACTGTGACAGTCCAAAGTGCTCATGACACACGGACGACAACTCCCCACATTTGATTTCAGAATCATGTTTATTTCTCATGTTCTCAGCCTAACAACCTTTGCAGCATCAATTCAGCCTGTAGAGGACACTAGGCCACACGCTCGAGATGCTGCATACGCCACGCAGACGACAATTCCTCACTTTCTATTTCAGAATCTTGTTCTGTTACCTCTAATAAAGAAACCTGACCCTTATTTTGAAGGGATGATTTTTATTTTCTCAGCTATTATTCATACTATTATTTTGACATGTTGTGTGTGTACGTTTTCGGCCGGCAAAACCCGGGTGTCTTCAAAACCAGAGCGGCAGTCGTGCGGAACCCAAAGCGAAGTTCATGTCCACGATTCTATTGATAGTGTAAATAGCTAAACACATTGGAGTATCTTCCGAGGACGAATCCATCCGCAACCATGCGCAAAGCTATACAATGACATAAAAGGCTTTCTAATCAGGTAAGAAGGATCCTTGTTCTGTTGCCAAATCTTCCAACAGTGCCTACGCAGTACATTTTGCACATCGCTGGCTTCTTATACTCCCCCCCCCATGTGCTAACAGGTATTGTATTGTGTCATTTGTTTGGCAGTCGGATGGCTGTCTGTGTGTGTGGTGTTTCTGAATTGGACCCATTACTGGTGGTGCAGAGGGGTCACGGTCACTACGGAGCAGGGACGTGCACGGGGGGGGGCTAACTGCCCGTCTCGACTCAAGCTGCCCCTCCGAGGGGAAATAAAAAGTTTTAAATAGTATAACGGCTTCAGAATTTCATGTAAGCCTAGATTAAAAAAATCACCACCCGAAACATTTCATAAAGTAGCCTGTGGCCAAAGAGAGTGGAAGTGAATAGGGGGAGGGTAAAGTAGCTAGTACCTACTCTGTTTACTGAATGTGCGGTGCTAAACGCGAACGGCACCTGAGCGCCTGCATTTTTGCCTCGAGAGACGGTCACGGTTGTCTTGTGTGATTTCATCGATGCGCAACTGCTTTGACGTAGTAAGAAAAGGTGAGTTTAAGTTGTAGAAATGAATAACAAACGAACAATCATCATCAAGTTATATGAAATGAATTACAATCTTCATAAAGCCAGGCTCAGTTTGCCATGTTTAGCCTAAAGAATCAGGCCGCTAGCTTGCCTAACAGACAACCAGCCCTATGCAAATTATTTGGTAGGAAAACTAAGCTACATGTCTGCTGATGGTTAGTTTATAACATTTCATTTTAACAAGAAGAATAAATGATGGAAGAAATGCATCACATTAATTATTTAATTCAAAATGATTAAATGCCTAAATCCTATCACTGTTTTGGGTGTTGTTAAGTATGAGTGCGGTAGAAGCTAGAATGCCTATGGAAAAGAGAAGGATTCAGGAGAGAGAGAAGCAGCTAAAGGAGGCAGCAAAGGGGAGCACATCTTTGCAGAGTTGGTTACAAAGAAGCAAACCAGCAGGTGAGACACACATTGCATTGTGATTAAGATTACAATGTGTAGGCTAATTAATTTGAAACGGACTCAAAGGTATGTTTGAGATGCATATTGGTTATGCATTAGTAGGGTGACCAGGCGTCCTCTTTTTGAGCCCTAAAAAGGGCTGGTCTGGTCTGGTCTTCCCAGCCAAACAGGTCATCCACCACAACATCAATATCAATATTGACTCTTTATCTCTTGTTCTATCCAAAACAGCAAGAAACCTCGGGGTCATTATTGATGACCAACTGACCTTCACGGCCCACATCGCCTCTGTCTCCAGGTCGTGCCACTTTGCGCTATACAACATCCGCAAAATCAGGCCGTACCTAACCCAGTATGCCACCCAGCTGCTGGTGCAAACCTTGGTGAGTTCCCGCCTTGACTACTGCAACGCCCTTCTAACGGGCCTGCCGGCTTGCGTGGTGAAACCACTACAGATGATCCAGAACGCGGCGGCGCGTCTGGTGTTCAACCAACCGAAAAGGGCACACGTCACCCCGCTACTCATTGACCTCCACTGGCTGCCTGTAGCTGCTCGCATTAAGTTCAAGTCACTTCTGCTTGCCTACAGAGTGCCTGTTGGTTCTGCTCCCACCTACCTAAATGCTCTTGTAAGGGCAAATGTTACACCCAGGACGCTGCGCTCTTCTAGTGAGCGTCGTTTGGCACTGCCGTCTGTGCAAGCACGGCAATCCAGACTATTCTCATTTGTAGTTACACGTTGGTGGAACAAACTGCCTAGTACTACCAGAGCAGGGGCGTCCCTCTCTACCTTCAAGAAGCTTTTGAAGACCCAACTCTTCAGAGAGCACCTCCCTTCCTAACTGGCACCTTGACTAGCGCTTAACTTGCACTTCAGCAGTTACATTCCTGCACTTCTTTTTCCTTTCTAGGTCGTTTTTTTTTTATTCTTATATAAAGTAGTATTTATTGTTACACCATGTTTTTTTTATTGCTCTTAGCTTGACTGTTCTCTCCCTTGTACATCGCTTTGGACAAAAGCGTCTGCTAAATGACTAAATGTAAATGTGAATCAAGAAGGGTAGTACTATCACCGAAGTCATGTGGATCAAACAATGGTCAAGTGATTGGAAATTTACGAGAGGAAATTGTCCCTGAGCACCTTGGTAGTCTGTTTGATGAAATGTGAAAGTACAAAGAACAGGGCTGAAACTGAACTATTCATTTTTGATGCTACTGCTGCACCTGTAATGTGTTTGTGTTTCCCCAGATACATCATTTTTGGCCATGAACTTCACTCAAGGGGAAAGAGATGCTGCTCCCACTGATTTTTCTCTGCTTCTGGTTGCCAGCGTCTGAGCAAAGTAGGTTTTAGTCTGCATTTGTGAGGGCTTTCCTGCCTTTCTAGTTGAGTGAAACTATTTCATTTCATATTTTGATCATCATATGCCATCACCAATCATGTTCCATTATAAATGTGTTTTCAGCTTTTTCATCTGTGGAGGTCAACAACATTGACGCAGAACTCCATGCTGATGTCATTATGATCTGGAAGTTTCCATTTCCGTTAGAGCCAAACATAACTGGAGTCCTGGTCACCCAAAGTCGTCCTGTATCTTCAAGGAACCTTATTGTTCTACGTGGAGGAGTACCACAAGTATTCCACCCCTATGAGGGAAGAGTTCAGCTACAGACACAGGGGTTCCTGGATAGGATTGTCGCCATTAAGATGGATTCTGTCTGCATCCCAGATGAAGGAAAATACCAGTGTATCATAGAGACGCCTACCTCTTCGGATTTACGTTTTCTTTATATGAAAGTCAGAGGTTAGTTAAGTCTCCCATACACAATCATTTTGAAACCATGCATACTTTATTTATTTATGAGACATTGTAGTAGTACTAAAAATATTGTTTCAAGCAGTGAATCAATGTTTCATCCCTAAAATGGACTTATGAAGTCTATGTGAAGCATTATGAGCGAAGTGAGTTTTTGTCAAAATTACAAAAACACACTAACTAGCTAACAGCTAACAGACTTGCCTTGCTAACACAAACAGCAGCACAGTTGCCACAAAGATGCACTCTCTCTATATATTAGCCCACAAAGATGCACTTTATCTATATATTAGGCCACAAAGATGCACTTTATTTATATATTAGGCCACACTAATTGTGCTGTAAACATTACCAGAGCACAAAACTATAGTGAATAATCTTGGCAGCTAGTAGAAATGCTATTTATGAATCTATCTATGCTATCAACATGAATTCAAATCTCACAAAAGCAACATATGAAACAGACGTTAAAACTAATATAACCCACATAATATAACTTTTAGGAGGAAAAACCATATAATTGAATTCCCTGTTCACTGTTTTATCTGACATTCCACAGCCCCATGGAGGGATATAAAACAGAAGAACATCTCTGTGAGTGGAGAAGAACGTGTCCTGTTCTGTGAGGCTGAAGGCTATCCATCAGCTGCTGTTACCTGGACAGATGGACATGGCCACCACCTCACTGAGTGGGCCACTTCAACAACCTCCCGTACCTCAGAGCACCTTTGGCACATCGTCAGCCAGCTGAACGTCAACATCTCCAGCAGCAGCAGCAGCAGCAGCAGCAGCAACTACACCTGCACCTTCACCGACGACAGAGGAGCTTCTCAGTCCGCCAGCTTTCACTTTATAGGTGAGTGTAAATTATGACAAACAAATGTTATCGCAGCAAGTGTTTAACTTTTGAATAACATTACAGACTTTTGAAAACACATGTGTTACGTGTATTATCATTACAGACAGGAAGCAGTCAAGGCATCACTACGTTTTGCAACCCGTCCTCATTCTCGCCCTCATCCTCGCCCTCGTCATGCTAGTCATGATGAAGAAGAGACTTGAGGTAAGTGACACAGGTGAACAGGGT
Organism: Clupea harengus; assembly: GCF_900700415.2. Classification (NCBI taxonomy): domain Eukaryota; kingdom Metazoa; phylum Chordata; class Actinopteri; order Clupeiformes; family Clupeidae; genus Clupea; species Clupea harengus. The sequence continues at coordinate 23,922,432 of NC_045174.1, read as the reverse complement.
GGACAGGTGTGTAGGGAGGCCATCAGTGAGAGTGACTGAGTGAGTTGGCAGCCAGGTCTATGAGGTGTTATCTACAGCATATTCCCAACAGACCTAAATGGTTCTACAGCATATTCCCAACAGACCTAAATGGATCTACAGTATATTCCCAACAGACCTAAATGGTTCTTCAGCATATTCCCAACAGTCCTAAATGGTTCTACAGCATATTCCAAATAGACCTAAATGGTTCTACAGCATATTCCCAACAGACCTAAATGGTGATTCTTTAATTAGGTAAACAAAAAGACCTAATGTTAACAAATTGAAGCTAAATCAGAGAATCCATGTATCAGGGAGTGATGCCATGATGATTCCACAGCTTTCCAGAGTACAGTGGAGTCATTGGTCAAGACGGCCATTAAAACAAAACTTTTAGTAACTGCTCCCTACAGTATGTTTTCATATTTAAAAAAAAAAAAAAACTGTTTTGTAAATTGCCTTTTGCAAATGGTCTACATATGTTTGTGTTCGTTGTTTATCCAGCTGCACAACATGGATGCCATTCCTGTCCCTGAAGGCATACATCTATATTCTCCAGCTCCACAAGAAGAAGACCCGCCAGCCTCTACATATATTGAGTCAAACCACTCTCTGAAAATGTAAGAAAAGCTTTCAAAGCACGACATCGCCAACGATATCGCCAAAAAACACCAGTTAGCATGCTAGCCTTTTCGCAGCACTAGCTGTGTTGCTGATGTTAGCAAGGTTTTGCCTTTCATGTTAGATAACTAGTTTCAGACCAAAACTCCCAACCGCTGCTTTAAATAAAACATCAGATAGCTAAGCCTTTTAAATATAATGAGTTTGACCACATTAATAACGATTCCACGCCCTCCAGGTGAGAAACATTAAAGGTACCTTTGAACAGTTTGTTTTGTGGACCTGGGATCATACTCCAGTGAAAACTTTACTCTTGCTTTCTGTTTTCGAAGTATTAAGCTTTCTTTTCAACAACAGCAGTTTTGCTTTCTGACTGACTTTAGGCCGGCTCCTCCTGAGCCAGACTTGAGTGTTGAGTCCTACACGCCACTATAAACAACAGACACCCAGCATTAACAAGAGAAATGCACGTAGCTAATTTACTCTTCAACCCCCTGTCACTATAGCCCTAGTATAACGGACTTATAGTCTAAACACTCAAGTAACAAGTGACTGACGTCCTCGGCACTCGGCAGCCATCTTGGTAATGCCTCCAAGCAGCTGTTTAGGACATATCATATATGTATATGTAAGATCAGGAAGATACCCATAACACCACCCTAGAAGTGATTAAATCTGACCAACATCAGGCCCCCTCTTTTATTTTCTCCCTGCCAGTTTCTGGCTTCTTAAAATTGTGTTGCTTTGAACTGTTTGTGACCCTTCTAGAGCAATGAACCTGCACTTTATCTCTACTCTATCTGGCCCTGTGGGAGGAGAAACCATGACCTCATAATGTGTTCAAATAAGCTAGTGTTTGTCACATATGCATTAAGACAAACACACGGCCTAAAAGTGTTTTATTCGTTAAAAGTGTTTAGCCTGTCTTATTAGCATGTGAACAGTGCTGGAAATTTGTGAAAGAATCAAACTACTGAATGTACATGTGAATGTAGTGATGCTCAATCATAGCGCTGGAAAAACCATTTCTAATCTGTCTCTTGTGAATGTGACCATGTTTTCTTAAAGTAGAGTCAATCTCTAACCCAGGTGCAGAAGCATACCAGCATAGAGGACTGAACCTCATTTAAACAACAGTACAGATAAGGCCAAATTGTAATCACTGTTTATTTTTTATTTATTTTTTTACCATTTGTAACCATTTAGTGTCGCACAACTTTTAGTTACTGATGTTTCTTTTGCTCAACTAGTAAAACAATCTGCTAACTGCACCAAGATCATGTGTTCCATACTCAGGGGAATTATTCTTTTTTTTTTATAAAATTTTATACAATTTATATTTAAACAATAAAAATGTTTCATAAATTCTCACCATGTTATCCAGTGGATTCATGACTGATTCATTCCTGCCAGCCTTCAGCCTCAGAGGCTTCACATGAGAGGCATATCACCTCATTGACTCTCCTCAAGGCCAGACACTAAGGCTGAAGGAGGAGGAAGGGGGGGGGGGGTGCTTCACTCCTGACAGAAAGTAAAGTGTCACTAAGCTGCACTTAAAGGTCAGTCCTTCATTATAATCCATTACACTTTGTCAAATTCAGCTAAGTTCTTCACTACTTGCTCTGGCAGTACGTCCAATGAGAGCATGCCAACACAATAAATAACCTGGTGTTTGTGCAGTCCTGGCTCTCATAATAGGTAAACAAACAAAAGTAGCTTGAACAATATACTATTCCAGCCCAGCATTGAGCAGGACGCTTTTAAAGAGAGTGCATCAGTCTCCTGAGAGGATCTGTGGGTGAATGATGCCCTCTAGTGGGCAGGTTGTGGTACTTATTTAGGCCGGCAAAACCCGGATGTCTTCAAAACCAGAGCGGCAGTCGTGCTCGAGCTGAGCGGGGCGTAACCCATTGATAGTGTAAATAGCTAAACACATTGGAGTATCTTCCGAGGACGAATCCATCTGCAACCATGCGCAAAGCTATACAATGACATTAAAGGCTTTCTAATCAGGTAAGAAGGATCCTTGTTCTGTGGCCAAATCTTCTAACAGTGCCTACGCAGTACATTTTCGCATCGCTACCGTTTGCCCTCCTCGACTCAAGCTGCCCCTCCGAGGGGAAATAAAAAGTTTTAAATAGTATAACGGCTTCAGAATTTCATGTAAGCCTAGAAAAGAAAAATCGCCAACCGAAACATTTCATAAAGTAGCCTATGGCCAAAGAGAGTGGAAGGAACAATGTGTTGGATTTAACGGTCGAATTAGATACTTTGGCTATTGTATTGGGAAAGTAATAGTAGGGTCAGGAACCTCAACTCCGTGAGTTAATATTTTCTGGCTAATATGTTTTGACGACTGATTTGACTTCTGTACACCATTTGTAAAAAGTGTAGCCCCCATGTCCTTTGCAAAAATGTCGGCATTTTTCGCTAGTTACTTTTTGCGGTAAATTGACCATAAGGATTGTGATTCTGACATCATTTAGACATTATCTTGACCCCGAAATCCAGGATGGCCACCATCTGGTAGAGCAAATATGTAATTTTTGATACACAAATTAACTTTTTAACCAGAGCACCTAGAATATAATGTATGAAGACACTTTTTGTGGTAATCTGACCATGAAGATTGTGATTCTGACATCATTTTGACATTAAGACATCTTGTTGACCCCAAAATCCAAGATGGCCACCATCCGGGAGAGCAAAAATGTAAAGTTTTATACACAAATCAGCCCCCAGGTCTCCAGGAGATGGGTGATGTATGGCAATAAGGACATTGATATATAAGATTAGTCCAAATCAGAGCATTCTGCCTCACTAGATTCTAAATCACCACTATCCGATGAATCCCATCGCCTACTCTGCACGTCATCATTTTTCTTTTCATCACAATCATACTCGCTCTCATCTTCCTCGCTGTCTTCAACTGGCCTTGATGCAGGTAGATGAGTTGGAAGAGCAGGTTGTGTGTAGCGGACAGGGTGACAATGACCATCCAAAAACTGCCATCCATGTCTGATTGGCAAGGGGTGGTGCTTCAGGGAGGGATGGCGTACTAGATATGCCAAGTAGTTGGCACGGAGGCAGTTTTGGCGGAAGCTATCTTCATCTGGGGGGAGACGGATGAATGATTTATTTTTCATGCTCTTCCACTTCACTGCACGGGCCTCAGCCATGGTGCTACTCTTGTGGTCACCACAGATGACATGTCTTGTGAACTTGAATAGCTCCTGTAACACCTCCTCAAGGTCAAGGCTATGTCCGCACTGTGAGAGCTGTTGTCGTGCCACAGGGCTCTTCGACACCTGGGCATACACTGACTTCTTACCCTTGATCGCCAAATATGAGATGAAAGGACCTTGCTAGAAAGTACAGGGATAAAGAGCCACATACTAAATAATTGTAATCTTAAAAAAAGTATAGGCTATTTTAGAGATCCTTTCAAAGATCTTGCCTGAGCAGAACAAAAATAACATATCACTGCTTCTAGTAGGCCTTATAATAGTAATGATAATGGTAATAACAATAATATATAATTGGACAGATGATGAGCCAAGTACATCAACTGCAGACAAAGAGCCAGAGCCAGATGAGAACAGAACAGACTTGGAAAACAGGGAAAGGAGAGACGACACAGAAAGACAGAACGATGCCAACAAGGGAGGATATTGAGATGGAGAGTGAGGCAGAATCCATGAATCCAGATAATACAGTATTGTCAGTATGGTCACAAAGGTATGTTTGAGAATGCGTTACTGATGTTGTTAGGTGTTTCACACAAACAGCAAGAGAGTTAGTGTTAGCCTGTTAGCGAGAAAGTCCAAGATAAAGAGTTGAAGAGATATAGTTAGAGTGAATTAGAAACCAAATATCTTAAAATGGTCGGTTAAATACCATAATCTCCATTTCCACCAACCAATCCAATGGTATTGTCCTGTGTCTTAAGGCCACGCCCGTTGGCTGTTGGCAGCTGTATAGTGCAGAGGTGTCCTGGAAGCTGATTAATATGCAGGACTACAGTGAAAACTCAAATAATAAGGTTCTCTCTTCGTCAGTGGGAGAGGTTGTAGCAAACAACCAGGTGTTAGGAATGCATGATATGGATATGATCATTAGTTCAACTGTGACCAGGCCGAGCATACAAAGAAAAGGGGTGAAACTGAAGTATTAATTTTTGATGCTACTGCTGCACCTGTAATGTGTTTGTGTCTGTGTGTGTGTCTGTGTGTTTGTGTCTGTTTGTGTTTGTGTTTGTGTCTGTGTCTGTGTCTGTGTCTGTGTTTGTGTTTCCCCAGATGCATGACCTTTGGCCATGAACTTCACTCAAGGGAAAAGAGATGCTACCACTGATTTTTCTCTGCTTCTGGTTGCCAACGTCTGGGCCAGGTAGGTTTTAGTCTGGGTTTGTGAGGACTTTTTTTGCCCCTCTAGTTGGTTGAAACAAATTAATTAGATACTTCGATGGTCATATGCCATCACCAATCATGTTCCATTTTAAATGTGTTTTCAGCTTTTTCATCAGTTGAGGCCAACAACATTGACGCAGAACTCTATGCTGATGTAATTATGATCAGTAAGTTTTCATCTAAGTTAGATCCAAACATAACTATAGTCCTGATCACCCAAAGTCGTCCTGAATCTTCAAGGGATGTTATTGTTCTACGTGAAGGAGTACCACAAGTATTCCACCCCTATGAGGGAAGAGTTCAGCTACTGACACAGGGGTTCCCGGATGGGGTCGTCGCCATTAAGATGAACTCTGTTCACATCTCAGACGCAGGAAAATACCAGTTTCTCATACAGACGCCTACCTCTTCGGATTTACGTTTTTTTTATATGAAAGTCAGAGGTTAGTTATGTCTCCTATACACAATCATTTTGAAATCATGCATACTTTATTCATTTATTTATTTATGAGACATTGTATTATTACAAAAAACAGTGTTTCAAGAAATGAATCAATGCCTGTGTGTGTGTGTGTGTGTGTGTGTGTGTGTAGCCCAATGTCTCCTCCCTAAAAAGGACTTTAAAAAGGGCATTATGAGCAAAGTGGCACTGCAGAGTTTTTGTCAAAAATGAAAAGCTAACAGCTTACAGTCTTGCCTTGCTAACACAAACAGCAGCACAGTTGCCACAAAGATGCACTTTATCTATATATTTGGCCACAATGATGCACTTTATCTATATATTAGGCCACACTAATTGTGCTGTAAATATTACCAGAGCACAAACTATAGTGAATAATCTTGGCAACTAGTAGAAATACTATTTATGTCTCAAAACAAAACATCAAAACTATCAGCCACATATAAAACAGATATTAAAACTAATATAACCTACACAATATAACTAGCTAATAACTAATATATCAATTTTAGGAGGAAAAACCATAGAATTGAATTCACTATTCAATGTGTTTTATCTAATATTCCACAGCCCCATGGAGAGATATAAAACAGAAGAACATCTCTGTGAGTGGAGAAGAACGTGTCCTGTTCTGTGAGGCTAAAGGCTATCCATTAGCTGCTGTTACCTGGACAGATGAACATGGCCACAACCTCACTGAGTGGGCCACTTCAACAACCTCCCGTACCTCAGAGCAGCTTTGGCACATCGTCAGCCAGCTGAACGTCAACATCTCCAGCAGCAGCAGCAGCAGCAACTACACCTGCACCTTCACCGACGACAGAGGAGCTTCTCAGTCTGCCAGCTTTGACTTTACAGGTGAGTGTAAATTATGACAAACAAATGTTATTGCAGCAAGCAATCAAATTTTCTTCCTTTTTTAAAGATTTTTTTGGGGGCTTTTAGCCTTTGATCGGACAGGATAGTGAAGGTAGACAGGGAATGAGCTGGAGAGAGACAGGGGGTGGGATCAGGAAATGACAGCAGGTCTTATTCGAACTCGGGTCCCCATGGGCGTTCAATCCCATTCATGGTCGGGGGTGCTGCCGCTTGCTCCCCCCAACGCATTCAACTTTTTACTAACATCATGACAGTCTTTGAAAACACAAATGTGTTGTGTGTATTATCATTACAGACAGGAAGCAGTCAAGACATCACTACATTTTCATAACCGTCCTCGTGCTCGTCCTCGGAGTGCTAGTCATGATGATGAAGAAGAGACTTCAGGTAAGTGACACAGGTGAACAGGGCAGCCAGGTCAATTATCTACAGCATATTCCCAACAGACCTAAATGGTTCTACAGCATATTCCCAACAGACCTAAATGGTTCTACAGCATATTCCCAACAGACCTAAATGGTGATTATTTAAAAGAGGTTAACAAATTGAAGATAAATCAGAGGATCCATGTATCAGGGAGTGATGCCATGATTCTTCCACGGCTTTCCAGAGTACAGTGGAGTCATTTGTCCAGACGGCCATCAAAAAAAATACTTTTTAAGTAACTGCTTCCTACAGAATGTTTGTTCAGCCTATAGTTTTCTATGCAGTTGACAAAACAGTAAAAACTTCTCACACTCACAAAAAAAATGAAATGTAAAAAAAAGGGGCTTCTGCAAATGGCCTACATATGTTTGTGTTTGTTGTTTATCCAGAAGCACAACAAGGATGACACCGCTGTGACTGAAGGGAACCAGCTGCACTACAAGGTGGTGACTAAAGACCCACCTTCAGATGCATGAAGAAACTGTTATATTTTTATTTTAATATTTTTTTGCATGAGCTAATGTTGTGTACTGTTTTACTGTTGTACACAACGGTGACTGAACACATGCTGCTATGGTATTCATGATGAAACCGTTATATTTTATTCATTTCTATTTTTATTTCTTTATTTTTTACATTTGTAATGTGTAAGCTAATACTGGTTTACAGTATTTACAGGTACTTCAAAACATGCACAACAGGTACCTCTAAACCAGAGGTTCTCAACTGGTCTGGGCTTTGGACCAACAATTACCCATAGTCTTTAGGTTGCGACCCACATTTTACACAATTCAGACCAAGCAAGTGTATTTCTCAAAAATAGGCTTGTAAATACTCATGTCTACATGATGTCATAATGACCTTTTAGACATTACAATTGACCGATCGCCAGGGCCCCGCCCCCTTAGTTACTGTTGCTACGTCCGACACAATTCCCGGAACTGTCCACCCAAAGGCCATGGCGAGTACGGGGACAAGCGCGATATCTGTCAGTGTGAGTGATTATTTTTGGAGTAATATCTCCGCAATATCCTCCAGATCAAGGCAAAAGGGACTGCAATATGCAGTGGAAGGATATATCCAAAATATTAAGATCAACAACGAAGGGGACACAACAATAATCGAAGCAAAAGCATACAGGTCTCAGTCGAAAAATGAAAAACCCCACGACCTGTCTGTATATAATATTTCAAGCTAGCTAATAACCTAGAAGGATTCTTTATTCTTATTATTTATTCCGTCTCTGGCGAGAGACTGGAGAGGTATCTACGTGAAAATATAAGAAAAGCTTTCACAGCACGACATCGCCAACCACGTCGCCAAAAGACACCAGTTAGCATGCTAGCCTTTTCTCAGCGCTAGCTGTGTTGCTGATGTTAGCAAGTTTTTGCCTTTTATGTTAGATGACTAGTTCCAGACCAAAACTCCTAACCGCTGCTTTAAGTCAAACATCAGATAGCTAAGCCTTTTAAATATAATGAGTTTGACCACATTAATAATGAGTCCACGCCCACCAGGAGAGAAACACTAGAGGTACCTTTGCACAGTTCGTTTTGTGGTCCTGTGAAAATACAACAACAGCTTTACTCTTGCTTCCTGTTTGCTAAGCGTTAAGCTCTTTTTTTCAACAACGATAATCCCTTTTCCTTTCGGACTCACTTTAGGCAGCGAAGGTCCTCCTGAGTCCTACACGGCAGTACAAACAACAGACACCCAGCGTTAACAAGAGAAATCCAACTAGCCAATTTACTCTTCAAACCCCCGTCACTAAAACTGAAACGCTACAATCCTCCATTCCAAGCATCTATTCCGGCCATACAAGATATGTAAATAGGAAGTTACCCATAACACCAACTTAGACATGAATCAATCTGACAAACAGCAGCATTTGTGGGGTTTACAGTCCAACTGACAAATTATACACAAAGGCGAGGCCTCCTATTGGCCCGTCTAGGCCACCTATAGGCCTGTCAAGGCCTCCTCTTTCATTCATTTCTTTTTTGGGTAGAATTTATTGAGTATATAACAGCTTTACTTTAAGCTTTACTCTTGCTTCCTGTTTGCTAAGCGTTAAGCTTTCTTTTCAACAACAGAAGTTTTCCTTTCTGACTGACTTAAGGGCCGGCTCCTCCTGTGTCCTACAGGCCAGTATATACTACAGACACCCATCATTAACTAGAGAAATGCATGTAGCCAATTTACCCTTCAAACCCCCGTCACTAACACTAAAATCCTGTACTCCTAGTATAATGCCTCCAAGCAGCTACTCTGGGCTACGAGATCAGGCTCTTATGGAAATAGGAAGATACCCATAACACCACCCTAGACGTGATTCAATCTGATACCCATAACACCACCCTAGACGTGATTCAATCTGATACCCATAACACCACCCTAGACGTGATTCAATCTGATACCCATAACACCACCCTAGACGTGATTCAATCTGATACCCATAACACCACCCTAGACGTGATTCAATCTGATACCCATAACACCACCCTAGACGTGATTCAATCTGATACCCATAACACCACCCTAGACGTGATTCAATCTGATACCCATAACACCACCCTAGACATGATTCAATCTGATACTCATAACACCACCCTAGACGTGATTCAATCTGATACCCATAACACCACCCTAGACATGATTCAATCTGATACCCATAACACCACCCTAGACGTGATTCAATCTGATACCCATAACACCACCCTAGACGTGATTCAATCTGATACCCATAACACCACCCTAGACGTGATTCAATCTGATACCCATAACACCACCCTAGACATGATTCAATCTGATACTCATAACACCACCCTAGACGTGATTCAATCTGATACCCATAACACCACCCTAGACATGATTCAATCTGATACTCATAACACCACCCTAGACATGATTCAATCTGATACCCATAACACCACCCTAGACATGATTCAATCTGATACTCATAACACCACCCTAGACGTGATTCAATCTGATACTCATAACACCACCCTAGACGTGATTCAATCTGATACCCATAACACCACCCTAGACGTGATTCAATCTGATACTCATAACACCACCCTAGACGTGATTCAATCTGATACCCATAACACCACCCTAGACGTGATTCAATCTGATACCCATAACACCACCCTAGACGTGATTCAATCTGATACCCATAACACCACCCTAGACGTGATTCAATCTGATACTCATAACACCACCCTAGACGTGATTCAATCTGATACCCATAACACCACCCTAGACATGATTCAATCTGATACCCATAACACCACCCTAGACATGATTCAATCTGATACTCATAACACCACCCTAGACGTGATTCAATCTGATACCCATAACACCACCCTAGACGTGATTCAATCTGATACTCATAACACCACCCTAGACGTGATTCAATCTGATACCCATAACACCACCCTAGACAAACAGCAGCATCAGTGGGGTTTACAGTTATATTATATTATACACAAAGGCTAGGCCTCCTATTGGCCCGTCTAGTGTCAAAGCCTCCTATTGGCCCGTCTAGTGTCAAAGCCTCCTATTGGCCCGTCTAGGCCTCCTCTTTCATTCTCTGGCTTCCTAAAATCCTGTTGCTTTGAACGGTTTTCTTTTTTGGGTAGAATTTGTTGAGCAATGACCCTGCACTTTATCTTTGTTAAGTATACTGTATGTTTGCATATGTTCATGATTTCTCCTCCTACAGGGCCAAACACACAGCCTAAAAGTATTTTATTTGTTAAAAGTGTTTTGCTCTTATTAGGATGTGAACAGTGCTGGAAATGTGTGAAAGAATCAAACTAACTAAAAATGTGAATGTAGTGGTGCTCAATCAGAGCGCTGGCTAAACCAATTCTAATCTGCCTCTCTTGTGAATGTGACCATGTTTACTTGTTTGCTACTGGGTGGAACTTCAAACCTACCACCTTCAAAAATGTGTTAATGTTACTATTTAGTGTTACACAAAAAAAGTGCCTATTTTAAAATGATGTGCCTGTTTCTCAATTAGTAAAACAAGCTGCACACTGCACCAAGATCTGGGTTCAATACTTGAATACTTTTATACAATTTTATATTTACACAATAAAAACTGTTTTTATAAATTCTCATCATGTTGTCCAGTGGGTTCATGACTGAGAGATGAGTGAATGTTCCGGTGAATGTCTCTGAGTGTTGGGATCCTACCAGCCTTCAGCCCAGAGTGCCAGCCTTAACTACCAGCCTTAACTACCAGACTTTACTGCCAGCCTTTACTGCCAGACTTCATCCTCAGAGGGCCAGCCTTAACTACCAGCCTTCATCCTCAGAGGGCCAGCCTTTACTGCCAGCCTTCAGCCTTAACTACCAGCCTTTACTGCCAGCCTTCAGCATCAGAGTGCCAGCCTTAACTGCCAGCCTTCATCCTCAGAGTGCCAGCCTTTACTGCCAGCCTTCAACCTCAGAGTGCCAGCCTTTACTGCCAGCCTTCAGCCTTAACTACCAGCCTTCAGCCTTAACTACCAGCCTTCAGCCTTTACTGCCAGCCTTCAGCCTCAGAGGCTTCACATGAGAGGCACATCACCTCATTGACTCTCCTCAAGGCCAGACACTAAGGCTGAAGATGGGGGGTGGGGTGCTTCACTCCTGACAGAAAGTAAAGTGTCACTAAGCTGCACTTAAAGGTCAGTCCTTCTTTATAATCCATTACACTTTGTCAAATTCAGCTCATTTCTTCACAGCTTGCTCTGGCAGTACGTCCAATGAGAGCATGCCAACACAATAAATAACCTGGTGTTTGTGCAGTCCTGGCTCTCATAATAGGTAAACAAACTAAAGTAGCTTGAACAATATACTATTCCAGCCCAGCATTGAGCAGGACGCTTTTAAAGAGAGTGCATCAGTCTCCTGAGAGGATCTGTGGGTGAATGAGGCCCTCTAGTGGGCAGGTTGTGGTACTGTCCCCATGTGTTGAGAGATGAGGAGCGTGGGAGTGTCCGCTAATTCGTTATTTAACACAATGTCACAGTTCAAACGTAATTAGTTACATATTTATTTCATGCAACACAGAGCAGAACAATTTTTACATACGTACATAAATACAACTGAACCATACTTTTGTGGGGAGTAAGAGTTAATCTGTGCCCTCCCTGCTCTCTGACACGAGAGTCTTTTAGTAGAAGTGAGATGGCAACACCAGGCTCATGGTATTCAACAGAGAAGTCAGACTCCATCTCTGCAGTCAGGCCACCAGGAAAACATTCTCTAAACTCTGATCCCCTCTCTCCTCTAAAATAACCGTCTTGTGATTTAGGTGCAGTGGGACGTATTTGTTATGCTTTTGCCCTCAACACGCCCTGAAGGTTTGAAACGGAAACAAGAAGTGCTGAATGTGGTTATGCTGAGGAACATTTCTGAGGTGGATTTACTGTGAGAAGGATTCATCATTTTTAGCAATAAAACCAGTTTACGTTTCTTGAAGTCAGTAACTGATGTTACAGACATACAGGCCATCTCCAAGGGAGAGATATCTGGTGTTGGGCAACTTCATACTACACTGTGACAGTCTGAAGTGCTCATGACACCTACACCAAATTAAATAGACACCAGGGAGGACCAAGTGACCTGATATTATTTATTAAGATGACAGGCTACTTGTACATACAC
>NC_045174.1:23871036-23893536 GCF_900700415.2 Clupea harengus | reverse complement strand
GTTGGGCAACGTTCTAATAGACCAATACAAAAACAAACATCACTAAAGGCACTTACCTGACCAAGCTGTCAGGAACGTTCACCAGCAAGCTAGCCCGCTAGCAAGTTACTTTTCACTTTATACACTATATTATATTCAAACAAAAAGGACACTACATTTAAAGGACCGGCGTGCACACTTTGACGACCATGAATTCCATGTCCATATATGTTCTTACTCTGTCAAAACAAACAGGAGTTAAGTTTAACACAGCCCATAATCACAGCGCAGACGTGGGGAATGGTCATGGGACCAGAAGCACATCACGTGATTGATCATGTGACTTATCCTCAAGACCAGCTGCTATTAACATGGCGTGCAAAGTCGCTAAGAAGTAGCGGCTTTGCACCGAAGGATTTAAGATTGTCAAGACAGAAAACTGTATAGTTAAACTGGTTAAAGGTAACTAAACACAATGAAATGTATTGTGCTGAACTGCGCTAGTTGGTTTATGGGGCTAATTCATAGCCATAGACATCCACACGAGTGTGTGCAAATTTCCCACAGGGGAGATATATGCATCGGACTGCTTGTGGGTAGTGATGGCAGCCTGACACTGAAGCGCCGGAACGTGCTTCATACCTTAAACTATACCAACCATAAAACCACTGCTTCGAAGGTTGCTTTGGTACGGAAAATCACGTGACATATTACGAGCGAAACAGCAACTGCTTCTTTCTCTTGAATGAACCAGCTGAGTGGTTCACAGCGCCACACACGAACCAGTCAGTTGCCTCGTTTTGAGTCTGAATTGTAGCGCCTTCAAAGCATAAAAACTTCAGCGCACAACATTGTGTTTGGTTCGTAGTAGCCTGTCTCATACTGTGACAGTCATTACGTTTGTATTGATTTATCATCATTATGGAAGCATCTAGGAAGAGAGGTCGTTCTGACATGTGGGAACACAAAGTGTAGAAAAAAATAATGCTTTTAAATCAAAATCTTTGACTGTTCCCTATCCAACATAACTGGTTACACAAGCACACTCAATTTGTGGCATATTTTTCCAGCACATCCGAATCCCCAAGTAGCTACAAGCACATCCTTTCCCCAAGCACTCTCTCGCCAATAACACAATATACAAAAAAGGATTCTTCTTTATTTGTAAAAAAAAATTATATCACAATCTTTGTATACGGGTGGTGCGTGCACACTAGATTGTCATTGTCTTTAAAGCCTCCTGCCACTGTCTAGCTGGGCTAATTTGGTTGCAGCCTTGGCACTTCACCAGGAGAGGTCCCTGTTACTGAAGCTTCAAGTAATGAACCGATTTTTGAAACAATGTGCCTAAATGGTTCAATGCTTCACCAAAGCTTAATTTGCCCATCACTAGTTAAAGGTAACTAAACACAAGAAAAAGTAGTGTGCTGAACTGAGCTAGCTGGTTTGTGGGGCTACTTCATACAAAGTGCAAATTACCCACAGGGGAGATACAGTGGGGAAAATAAGTATTTGAACCCCTGCCGATTTTGCAAGTTTGGCCACTTGCAAAGAAATGTGTGATCTATAATTGTAATGGTAGGTGTATTTTAACAGTGAGAAATAGAATATCAACAAACAAATCCAGAAAACTGCATTTTATAACATTTATGACTATTTGTATTTGATGCAGAAAATAAGTATTTGAACCCCCAAGCAAACAGCAAGAATTCTGGCTCCCAATGACCAGTTATGTGCCCAAGAAGCACACAGATTAGTCCTCATTAGGCCTAACAAGGTACACCTGATCTCAACTGGTGGCGTGTATAAAAGAAACCTGTCCAAAGAATCATACTTCACACCTTCAACCTCACCACCATGGGCAAGACCAAAGAGTTGACCAAAGACGCCAGAGATAAGATTGTAGACCTGCACAAGGCTGGAATGGGTTACAAAACCATCGGCAAGCAGCTTGGTGAGAGGCAGACAACTATTGGTGCGATTATTCGTAAATGGAAGCGACACCAAACAACTGTCAATCGCTCTAGGTCTGGGGCTCCATGCAAGATATCCCCTCGTGCGGTGTCGGTGATCATCCGAAAGGTGCAGAATAACCCCAGAACTATACAGGGGGAGCTTGTGAATGATCTCAAGGCAGCTGGGACAGTCACCAAGAAAACCATTGACAACACACTACGCCGTAATGGTTTGAAGTACTGCAGCACTCGCAAGGTCCCCCTGCTCAGGGAAGCACATGTACAGGGCCGTCTGAAGTTTGCCAATGAACACTTAAATGATTCTAAGGAGGATTGGGAGACAGGATGTGGTCAGATGACACCAAAATCAAGCTCTTTGGCATCAACTCGACTTGCCGCGTTTGGAGGGGGAAGAATGCTGAATATGACACCATCCCAACCATCAAGCATGGAGGTGGAAACATTATGCTTTGGGGCTGTTTCTCTGCCAAGGGTACAGGACGACTCCACTGCATCGAGGGGACTATGGATGGGGCCATGTAACGTGGAATATTGGGCTTGAACCTCATTCCCTCATTCCCTCCCATAGAAAACGCAACCTTAAGGATTTGGAGAGGATCTGCAAAGAGGAGTGGACCAAAATCCCTCCTGAGATGTGTGTAAACCTGGTGACCAACTACAAGAAAAGTCTGACGTCTGTGCTTGCCAACAAGGGTTATTCCACCAAGTACTAAGTCATGTTTTGCTACGGGTTCAAATACTTATTTTCTGCATCAAATACAAATAAAGTCATAAATGTTATAAAATGCAGTTTTCTGGATTTTTTTGTTGATATTCTGTTTCTCACTGTTAAAATACACCTACTATTACAATTATAGATCACACATTTCTTTGCAAGTGGCCAAACTTGCGAAATCGGCAGGGGTTCAAATACTTATTTTCCCCACTGTATATGCATCGGACTGCTTGTGGGTCCACCACACATGATCTGAGTAAAGGAGAGGCTGTTAGGTGTTAGGTGTTAGCCTGGTAGGCCATCAGCCGTTGAGAACAAGGTTGGGACTCACTTAAAGGGAATAAGTGTAGAAGTTGAAGCAGGAGAAGCAGGCTAATGTGTTAAATTACTCATGAACTCAAACAGAAACACCACTGGTCCATAATTAGTATATATCGGCTAATAATTTAACACCCCTAGAACCTCCAGCATATCCACTCAAAGACCTCAAACCGGCAAATCGCAAAAGCATGAAACCCAAGGTAATATTCAACTGACAAAAAATACAAAGAGACTCATTTACAGCAATAGCATTTTTAATGTGAATGTACACTACCAGTCAAACGAGAATGCCAAGAGTGTGCAAAGCTCGGTGGAAAGCTTATTGGCACGGTGGCTCAGTGCTGCTTGCACTGCTGCCTCAGAAGCAAGAAGGTCATGGGTTCAATTCCCGCATGGGGCGCTGTTGGCTCTGGGGGGCAGGTCCTCCCCAGAGTGCGCAGTGCTCAGGTGGGCTATCTCCCGGGCCTTTCTGTGTGGAGTTTGCATGTTCTCCCCGTGTTCACAAGGGGTTTCCTCCACTAAGAACCCCAACAGAAAAAACATGCAAAATAACAGAACACATGTCCATCCCTGACCAAAGATGGACAGTTCACTTCACTTGGTCCCCGGGCGCTACAAGCTGCCCACTGCTCCTGGGGGGGTCCTTGAGGAAGGACGGTCCAGGATGGGAAAAATGCAGAAAATAAATTCACCGCGACCTCGGGCCTACTCGCGCGCGTGTGTGTGTGTGTGTGTCCTGTGTCGCCTCTATATATATATGTGTGTGTGTTCCAGGGTGTCGTGTGTGCCATTAAAAACCTGACAAAGGTCTTAATTATTATTAAAAAGCTGTCATTAGCTTCATCAACCCTAACCCAACTGTCATCAAGCAAAATGTGGCTGTTGAGAAGAATCTCAAGTATAAAACATATTCTGGTTTGTGTAACACCTTTTCATTTACTACATTATTTCATATGTGTTCTTTAGTTGTGATGTCAATGACTACTATAATTGTTCTCCTATCATAATTATCTTATGAAAGAACCCTGCTTTTTGGGTATCGCGGGACAGCAGTGGGGAGCTGTGTTTTAAAGATCTGGTTTGCGCTGTCCCTTCTGTTTGCACTGTCCCTTCTGTTTGCACTGTCCCTTCTGTTTGCACTGTCCCTTCTCACAATGCCCATGTGAAATCCAAACTGCGGAACAGAATGGGCCAGAAGACTCCCAGTGGCATACTGTGCGTTCGCTACGGCCTAAGAAGACTGCAGATGTGCTGCAAGGACTTTGTTGTTGCAGCGCTTCAATGTGGGGATGAACAGAGATGGAGAGGAGATGGGGGAGATGATGGATGGTGCAGGGGACGAGAGAGATTACCTTCTTTTATAATGTCAACATAATTCAATAAAAAACATTTAAAAAAAGATATAATGTATGAATCTATTATTACAGGTTATAACAAAAAAAAAAAAAGCTTAACATACTCATATATACTAAAAGTAGTTACATATGGTTCTAATGTATTTTATTATAAATTTGGGGCTACTGTATGTTACGCGCTCCCCCTTAGTGCTCCTGTCCTTTTCTCCTTTTCCATCTCCGTGATCAGAGATGAGTGGATAGCGCCCTCTAGGGTTAGGGTAAGATAGCGCCTGCCCTCCCTATCTTTGTTGCCCTTTGATGATCTCTGCAGCAAATCAATTATTATTTTGCTTTTCACACTCCAAGTGGTTTCAGTTTTAATATGTTGCAGGCTCATGTATTGGAGTGCTGATGTCATTCGATTTGGAATCAGGTCAGGTGTGAGAGATATCAACGTTCCAATCTTGCCATATTGTGTGAGAACTACAAATATGTAGTTGCTGAATTCTGTACAAACAACCTGAGTTGAAATTCCATTGATTGTTTTCTCTTTCTGTTTTGATCTGATAAGGGTCTGGCTTGTCATTTTCCTTTTGACCCTGAAAAAAATAAGAGGCATGTAGATGAATAAATTGTAAAGAGGACAGGTGAATTTTATTGCACGGGTTATGTCACATTTAATTTACGTTGAGCAGAGGTGAACGCCTCTCCAACATTCGATGGCTGGCTGCAGCAAAACATCACATTTTGTCATTTATTGAGCTTGTTTTGGAAGTGCGTTTGCTTATTTGTCTCACGAGAGTTGACACTGCAGCGTCGGAGCTTCCTGGTTTGAATAGAAGAGGGCAGAACTATAGACAGATAGCAGAACGGCGAAAGTTTTGTTGGGATTTGCTAAGAGTCAATAGAGTCAATACTATACAGACCTTACATATTTCAGTAGCGGTGAGTGTCTAGATTTCCGCTGGCATCTTGTTTGAATTTCAACTGAAACATGTTTTCCGTTATGTTTACCCACACGCAAAATTAGCTGGTGGTTGTGCTGCTATGTCCGCTCTAAGGTGTGGGCTGCTTCCAAGCGATCTTGGAGTGTCCTGTTGTGTTCCCGTCCCGTGTCACAGCTGGGGCGCCGGGGGGTGGGGCAAAGGCTATCGCTGGTGGAGTGCTGAGCTCTCTACGCATCATAAGCAGGGCCAGGGTACTTTGGGGGTTTCACAGGGTTAGCTGCCACCGCTGCTAACTGGGCGTCGCCATCTATGTAGCGAAGCTTATTCAGACATCCCCTAACGGTTGAAAGAGAGCAAACTTTACAGAACCTAAGTGTACTGTACATACCCCCCTCCACTGAGCTGCCAACCACCAGCATACCTGGAGTAGATATAACGCGGGCGTGTTGATGACTGGCAGCGTGTCCCAACCTTAACGGTGCAAACCCATGACAGCGACGCGATACGCTTCCATCGCTTTGAGTGGGCGTGTTGTAGCGTGTGGAAATATAATTTTCAAACCGTCAGAGACGACACCAAACAATCTGATTGGCCGCTGCGGGAAAAATCGCTCCTCATTTGCATAGGGTTCAACATTTTTCAACTTTTATCGGTCGCGTCGCCCAAAAAGGTGGTCTACGTCACAATGGATTGGCTCCCGTTGAAATGCATGGGATTAGAATATCGCGTCGCTCGTAACGGTGTCATGGTTTTGCACCGACCAGCAGGTCGCTATTGTAAATACTCTGGATTACGTCAGTATTGTCTTACAGTGTATTACATGTGGATAAAACAGTTTGTGTTTGTGATAACTCAGACGTGTATAGCGAGATTGGTTGTTGACCTGTCAATCACTACATTCATGACTAAGATGTCACAATCACCCTTAGGTTCTCTCTGTGACAAGTCTGAGATTCCATTGTGCAGATTTGATCATTTTTAGGGTCCAGTCTGAGTTGCCAAGACAACGTATTAGTGAGTCAGCTGGCTTTTGTCCGACCCACTGGTTATTGGATCAAGATGAGTAGTACTGTCTCCAAGGTCAGGTGGATCAAGAAGGGTAGTACTGTCTCCGAGGTCATGTGGATCAAACAATGGTCAAGTGATTGTTCACTGATTTATTTATGAGGGGAAATTGTCCCCGAGCACCTTGGTAGTCTGTTTGATGAAATGTGACAAAGAACAGGGCTGATTTTTTTTATGCTACTGCTGCACCTGTAATGTGTTTGGGTCTGTGTTTGTGTTTCCTCAGATGCAAGGCCTTTGGCCTCATGAACTTCATTCAACTACCACTGATTGTTCTCTGCTTCTTGTTGCCAGCGTCTGAGCAAAGTAGGTTTTAGTCTGCGTTTGTGAGAGCTTTCTTGCCTTTCTAGTTAGTTGAAACAAATTAATTTGATACTTCGATGGTCATATGCGATCACCAATGATGTTCCATTATAAATGTGTTTTCAGCTTTCTCATCAGTTGAGGTCAACAACATTGACGCAGAACTCCATGCTGATGTCACTATGATCTGGAAGTTTCCATGTAAGTTAGATCCAAACATAACTATAGTCCTGGTAGCCCAAAGTCGTCCTGGATCTTCAAGGGATGTTATTGTTCTACGTGGAGGCGTACCAGAAGTATTCCACCCCTATGAGGGAAGAGTTCAGCTACTGACACAGGGGTTCCCGGATGGGGTCGTTGCCCTTAAGATGAACTCCGTTGGCATCCCAGACGAAGGAAAATACCAGTGTGTCATAGAGATGCCTACCTCTTCGGATCATCGTCTTTTTTATATGAAACTCAGAGGTTAGTTATGTCCCTCGTACACAATCATTTTGAAACCATGCATACTTTATTTATTTATGAGACATTGTAGTAGTACTAAAAATAGTTTCAAGAAGTGAATCAATGTTTCATCCCTAAAATGGACTTATGAAGTCTATGTGAAGCATTATGAGCGAAGTGACATTTCAGGGTTTTTGTCAAAAATTACAAAAACACACTAACTAGCTAACAGCCAACAGCGTCTGAGCAAAGTAGGTTTTAGTCTGCGTTTGTGAGAGCTTTCTTGCCTTTCTAGTTAGTTGAAACAAATTAATTTGATACTTCGATGGTCATATGCGATCACCAATCATGTTTCTTTGTAAATGTCTTTTCAGCTTTTTCATCAGTTGAGGTCAACATCATTGACGCAGAACTCCATGCTGATGTCATTATGATCTGGAACTTTACATGTGAGTTAGATCCAAACATAACTATAGTCCTGGTCTCCCAAAGTCGTCCTCGACCTTCAAGGGATGTTATTATTCTACGTGGAGGAGTACCACAAGTATTCCCCCCCTATGAGGGAAGAGTTCAGCTACTGACACAGGGGTTCCCGGATGGGGTTGTCACCCTTAAGATGGCCTCTGTTCGCTTCTCAGACGCAGGAAAATACCAGTGTCTCATAGAGATGCCTACCTCTTCGGATTTAGGGTTTTTTTATATGAAAGTCAGAGGTAAGTAATGTCTCCCATACACAATCATTTGGAAACCATGCATACTTTATTTTTTTATGAAACATTGTAGTAGTACTAAAAAAAGTGTTTAATCAGGAATTAATCAATGTGTCATTCCTAAAAAGGACATTGTGACAAAAGTGGCATTACAGAGTTTTTGTCAAAAATGAAGACGCTAACTAACTGACACCCAACAGACTTGCCTTGCTAACACAAACAGCAGCACAGATGCCACAAAGATGTACTTTCTCTTTATATTTGGCCACACTTATTGTCCTGTAAACAAGTGAATAATCTTGACAGCTAGTAGAAATGCTATTTATGTCTCCTTCACATCAACATGAATTAAAAACATCAAACAAAAATGTATATGACCTACATTATCACTTTAAGGAGTAAAAAACACATATTTCAATTCACTTTGTTCACTGTTTTATCTGATATTCTACAGCCCCAGAAGAACGTGTCTTTACAGGTGAGTGTAAATTATGAAAAACCAATTTTATCGCAGCGAGTTTTTAACTTTTTAATAACATCACAGTCTTTTGAAAACACATGTGTTATGTGTATTATCATTACAGACAGGAAGCAGTCAAGACATCGGTACTTTTTAATACTCATCCTCATCCTCGTCCTCGGAGTGGTGGTCATGATGATGAAGAGACTTCAGGTAAGTGACACAGGTGAACAGGTGGACAGGTGTGTAGGGAGGCCATCAGTGAGAGTGACTGAGTGAGTTGGCAGCCAGGTCTATGAGGCGTCTTCTACGCAGGGTTTCCCAACCCATTGGTGGGCCGCCGAGCACCATCCAGTGGGCCACGAAAATGTTTCAGTTTTTTTTTTTCACGAATTTTCCACTAAGAACGGATTTTTAGTTGAGAACAATATTAATTAGGGATGTCAAAATGAACGCGTTAATCTATGAGATTATTGTGGCCGAGATGAATGCGATAAAATATTTTAACGCAACTTTGTTTACTTCCGGTGTGCTTTGACCCCTGACACGAAACCGCCGCGTGCCTGCAGTCAGTTAGATAGGAGAGACCGAGACGGTAGTTGAAGATGGAGAGAGCTGAGGGATTGTTGGGCGGAAAGTTTCTGTTTAAGTTTCTGCTTAAAAATGACGGAACAATCGACAGAAATAAAGTTGTATGTAGCATTTGTCAAGCTGAATTTAGCGATCACAGAAGCAGCTCGTCTTTAAGTTATCACTGTAATGCAAAGCACCCGACAGAAAGCAGTCCCAGGTTAGATGGTCGCCAACCCACACTCCACGACTTCTCTAGGAAAGTAACTAGACCAGTCCGTGAAAAGGTTACCAACGCTGTAGAAACATTTAAATAATGACAGCACTGGTAATGTCATACTACCGAAAACTACTCAAATTCAGCGTAAATACAACCCTGACTATATTAGATTTGGTTTTGTGAATGGAGGTGACGTCGTCGTTGAGCCCAGGGCGCAGTGTGTCGAGTGCGTTTTAAAGCTGTCTAATGAGGCGCTCAAACCTTAAAATCTGAATCGACATTTGGAGACGCGACATCCAGCCCTCACATACAGAACTGGAAAGGATGAAAGGTAGCCCGTTCCTTTTAAAACAAGTTAGACGAGTCGACGGACGTCAGTAAAGCTGCATTAGTGCTGTTTTTTGTGCGTTATCATTGGAGTGGTATTCTACAAGAGGACATGCTTTTCTGCGCAGAGCTACCAACTCAAACTACTGCCCAGGAATGCTCGGTTCTATTTATGTTGATAATAAATTGCAGCCACAGATTTAAATCATTATTTCAATTATTTGAATCATTATATTGACCTATTTGAACCTATTTATTTGAACATTATTTTAACCTATTTGTTTGCATGTCTGAAGCATCACCTATTTTAATTAGGCCTAGCTGAGTGGTCTTGTTTGCATGTTTCATCACTTGTTTTGAGTGCATGCTATCTTTTGAGTCTATTCTGGTTTTATTTCCTTGCTTGTTTGCTGTGCACAAATAGACCTAGGCCTACTGCAATTAAGTTTCTTTATTTCAAAACTCTTTTGGATAATAAATCCCTTTTGACTGAAAATGCTCTGTGCGGTTTTATGTTGTTTTCTGGTGCACAATACAATTTTGATTGCAATATCTAGAGGAAGATTTTCTTGTATTAATTACTAGGCTCCCACCTGTAGCAGGTGCTGATGTTGCTCTTTTTGATACATAACAATCGCTTATTAATAAGAATGGAATATAGATTAGCTAAAATAAGCGGGGTGTCTGTAGGGCCCCGACCTGTTACAAATACGAAAAGGTGGGCCTCGGAGTAGAAAAGGTTGGGAACCCATGTTCTACAGCATATTCCCAACAGACCTACTGTAAATGGTGATTCTTTAATTAGACAAATTGAAGATAATTCAGAGGATCCATGTATCAGGGAGTGATGCCATGATGATTCCACAGCTTTCCAGAGTACAGTGGAGTCATTTGTCTAGAGTACAGTGGAGTAATTTGTCCAGGCGGCCATTCAAAAAAAAGACTTAACTAACTGCTCCCTACAGTATGTTTGTTCAGCCTATAGTTTCTACGCAGTTGACCAAACAGACAAAACTGTTTAAAAAAAAAAAAAATTAAAGTGGCTAAAGTGGTTTCTGCAAATGGTTTGCATGTTTGTGTTTGTTGTTTATCCAGACGCACAACATGGATGACACCGCTGTGACTGAAGGGAACCAGCTGCACAACAAGGATGACACCGCTGTGACTGAAGGGAACCAGCTGCACAACAAGGTGGTGACTAAAGACCCACCTTGAGATGCATGAAGTTTTATTCCTATTTTCATTCATATTTTTTTCTATGAGCTAATAATGTAGCTAGCGAGCTGTTTACCTTGTAGGTAGTAGCATGCAAACATTAGATAGCTGCTCAGACGACTAGCAAATCGTCTCAGACGTATTCCACTACACTTTGCTTAGACTTTTTAAAAGTTACCGAGACACTGTACAATATAAAAACCCTGTTATCGTAACTGTTTCAGTTACGATAACAGGGTTTTGATATTGTACAGTGTCACCTATGTAAGCAGAACTTAGATTATTAGGTGTTGACACCATATTTTTAAGAGCTGAATGCTCTGACTTTAACCATTTACATTTAAATGAAGTCATTTAGCAATGACATTTTCTTGTGTGTGTGTGTGTGTGTGTGTGTGTGTGTGTGTGTGTGTGTGTGTGTGTGTGTGTGTGTGTGTGTGTGTGTGTGGTTGTCACCACGGTGACAGAAGGGAAACAGCTGCACAACATGGTGGTGACTAAAGATACATGAAGAAATATTTTTAATCCTATTTTCATTCATATTTTTATTCATATTTTTATTCATATTTTCATTCATATTTTTATTCCTAGCAAATCGTCTCGGCGTATTCCTCTACACTTTGCTTAGACTTTTTAAAAGTTACCGAGACACTGTACAATATAAAAACCCTGTTATCGTAACTGTTTCAGTCTGTTTACAGTGTCTCTGTAACTTTTAAAAAGTCTAAGCAAAGTGTAGTGTACTTATTTATATTTATAAATCCCATGGATTTGGTGTTTTTAAAAGATGTTTTTAGTTGTAATTTGGGTCAGTGGTGGAGTGAAGACACTTTTTCAGTGGCGCGCACATACAGTATGACGCCATCTGTCAGTAGTTCGATATGAGGTTTACGCCACTTACAGTGCCAGAGGTAGCTGTGTCAAGTGCGGCTGGTAGTTTTGATATTAATTCTGCTTCTTGTCAGATAGGCAACGACTGTATATGGTTTTTGTTTTGTTTGTTTGTTATCAGTCCTCTGAGAAGCATACTGTACATAGCTAAGGGTTTACGAAAGGGGAATATTCGGATCTCCTTCGTGAGCAACGAATTAGGAGAAGAATCTCCGGTCTCCTTTTGAGAATACATTACCTTGTATGGATCATGTGCTTATGTAAGCAGAACTTAGATTATGAGGTGTTGACACCACTGACACCATATTTTTAAGAGCTATATGCTCTGACTTTAACATTAATGTATGTGTGTGAGATATGAACCTGTGACCTCTCTGTGTTGGGCTGCAGAGTTTTGTATAGAGTGAGTAAAGAAGCACTGTGTTGAGCAAACTCTCCTAGTTAGAGTGCTTCAGCTGGGTGGCTGTGCTGCCCTTCCATCGGAGCACTTGTTTGTTATTTTGCTTTGTTGTTTTGTTTATTGTTTTGGGTGGTTATCCCGGGTGGGGGTACGCTTCGGAGTTAGGCGGTGGACTATATCTGTGGTCTGCTGTCTACTCGCGAGTTCAGCGTTTAAAGTCGCCTCGAGCCCGGTACACCACTGAAGACTAGATAGGGTATAGTTTAGTTTAATCATAGGAATAGATTGAGAGTTGCTCAATACACTTAAACCAGTGACCCTCTGTTCTCATTCTTGATTGGTCACGTGTGTTCGTGCTGGTATGAGACCACTGTGTGTGTGACCTTTTTGTTCTGGAGACGACTGATGGGCCCGTGCCTCTCTCTGGCCTGCCAGGACGTGGGTGATGAGCCGAAAAGCTTGTTGTTGTTGTTGAATCAATATACTGATGGAACTGGAAATATTGCTATTCTGTTGTTGTAAAACATTAACTCCTTATGTTGTATCTGCAACTCATTTTGGATGTGTACTCCGTCTGTTTCACTGAGACCTGAACAAGTGGCTTGTGAACCCTCCCCCCCCCCAGATGGGCTCCTTCCTGCTAAGACCCTTTGTGCCATAGTATCACCCCCTCCCCCCATAGGTGAACCCCTCACCCCCACTGTCTCCCCCTTCCTCTCACCTGAAGGGTGTGGTCATCCCCTCTCCTATTGTATTCTACCTGACTGAAATGTATAAATGCCTATACATTCTGCTATCAGGTAGGCCTTGCTCTGAGCACCAAGCTGAGAGGGGGTCTCCACGGCGAAAATAAACTCCAGAAACCTGACTTCAACTCTCCGGTCCCTTCTTCAACTTAAGCGTGCTTACAGCGATTATATCATGGTCCTTCGCGCTGGTATAGATATTAAATCTATCCGAATACAGAAAGGGGATCCAAGCCGATGCTCAAGCATTGTGAACGGGACAGGTAAGCGATTTACGCTAATTCTATGTGCAGAAAATTCGTTTGAAAGTGAGAGACAGACTCGAGGGAGACCGAGTCATCGTGCCGGTACATCAGAGTTTCTCTGACCAGCCATCTGCCGGTCTAGGCATTAGCCTACCAGAGTTGAAATCCGGCGCCACAGCGGCGGCGTAAAGGCATCGTTGCCAAGCTTAGTCCCCAAATTCATTACGCGCAGCATCGACTGACGCCCTATTTTGTAAGGTGCAAGTGTCTAGACAGCATTGTGCCTGAGTCACGGTGGCCTCTGTTTATAACACTGTATAAACTGAGATAAGTCTGCCATCGGAATCTCTCAAAAAGGGATAGCTAACTTGGTCCTGTATGGATGGAATAGAGCTCTCACATCAAACAAAGACTCTCCACATAGAATAGTCCCGTTCACTACAATTGACTTTATTGTTCATTAAAGGGACCAGGAAGAGTCAGTTTCTGAGGTTTGTTTCGGCGTGCTATATGTTTGTCTTGTCAATGTTTTATGTTCATTGTGTAAGCCTATGTGCGTCGATCTGTGTTGTCCTGTGTTCTTAAATGGGCCACTTTGACTATCAGTAGCGGCTGCGCATGCTCAAACAGCACTATCTGGCCCATGGCTGAAATGATCAAACTTTAGCCAGTTAGCAGGAGTGAAAACTTATAAGATGGGCCTACATGATTTATTACTCCGAGATAAGATCATTGTATGTTGTGTTACAATTACGAGTAATTGTAAGCATATTAATGGAACAAAGTCTTCGTCCTGGGTGTATATGTTTAAGGTACATGGAAATAAGATGCCTTTTCGGAGAAACGTAAAAGAAATGATTCACATTAGCTGGGCCCACGATAGGTTGGGAAGCCCCTTTTAAATAAAAAGCATCCCCATGCTCGTTGTTCAAGTGACCGGCCGCTGTCTGATAGTTAAATCACACCATTGAATAGTGAGGAGGCAGACATCTGCTAACTCTTTGTGTTGTGTCTTGCATACGTGTGTAACCTAAATTAATTTATCTTGTCTTTGTTTCCCCCTCGAGTCAGTCAATGCGTGGTCCTGAGCGAACGAGTGCGTGTATGTGTGTATTGGCTGGGCAGCCGTTGTATGAATGGACTTAACACGACTCAATTCCACTCACCGACTGAGTGAGAATATACCAGGACATACTTTTGACCACTGACTTTGTTTTGTTTATTGTCTGGTATGATTTAAGTCTGACAATGCCTTGCTTTACCCTGTATATACTTTTCAATGGTGATAGCATCCAAGCTATCATATAGGGGGAGTTGAAGACTCTTTGTGACTTATCTACTGACAGTGCTTACACTATTGTATGTTAACCTTTTATTTTGTTGAAGTTTGTGCCTTTAGTGCTTACACAATTTTTATGTTATTTTGTCGAAGTTGTGCCTTTTCTCTTTGTTTGTTCCACCCTTATCCCTGTAAGTTTGCCCAAGCCGTGTGCCTTGATTGTTGTCAAGTACTCTTGCACATTCCTGTTACCAAACATCCCCCCTCCCCCTCTCTCACAGTCAAATGCGTTAATGCTTGAATGTTCTGTTAACACCTCATACTGTTGGTTTCTCATGTGAGATTTGATAAGTACCCGCAGCCAAGAATTCGGACCCTGAGATCACCCAACACTTCACGTCCATTCAGAGGAGAAGATTACCCCTCCCCTGCCCAACAGGAGCAAGGGGAAACAGCATCAGCTGCCACCAACACACCGCATCTAACACCTCCCTGTCTCTGTGTGTCCTGGGGCTTTTTGGCCTCCTGGAGCGGTGGGCTCAGGCTGAGGTGATGGACTGTCCACCTTTCCCCAGAGATACACACACTCACCCTAAACTAAAGGACTATTGACAACCCTATGACCACAATGGACACCTGTACTCTTCAACCGGCCATCCACATGCTTGGTGTTCCTGATTCAGCACTTCTTGTCATGGTAGAGACTACCGACCCAGAATACTCACATACATGGCAGAAGGACTCTGCATATGGGTTCTGGGTGTTTATATGATAATTCTTGTGTGAGCATAGAAATGCTCATATAGGGGACTGATGGAACCGCATATTGATGTTCTCCTGGCCTGATTTGTTGTTGCATGGTGGTTCTTGTGTGAGCATATAAATGCTCATATAGGGGACTGATGGAACTGCAAAATAGCTATTCTACTGTTGTTCTGTATCATTGTATCTTAACATATATTGATGTTTCCTGCTCTGATTGGCTGTTGCATGGTGGTTATTGTGTGAGCATATAAATGCTCATATAGGGGACTGATGGAACTGGAAATATTGCTATTCTGTTGTTGTAAAACATTAACTCCTTATGTTGTATCTGCAACTCATTTTGGATGTGTACTCCGTCTGTTTCACTGAGACCTGAACAAGTGGCTTGTGAACCCTCCCCCCCCAGATGGGCTCCTTCCTGCTAAGACCCTTTGTGCCATAGTATCACCCCCTCCCCCCATAGGTGAACCCCTCACCCCCACTGTCTCCCCCTTCCTCTCACCTAAAGGGTGTGGTCATCCCCTCTCCTATTGTATTCTACCTGACTGAAATGTATAAATGCCTACACATTCTGCTATCAGGTAGGCCTTGCTCTGAGCACCAAGCTGAGAGGGGGTCTCCACGGCGAAAATAAACTCCAGAAACCTGACTTCAACTCTCCGGTCCCTTCTTCAACTTAAGCGTGCTTACAGCGATTCTATCAATACTTATATGCAACTCTGGAGTCCTGAGGTAACTTGAGGGAATTTTCACCAAACATAATTGGGGGCTTCGTCCGGGATTCCAACAACCTGATCGACTCTTCGCGCTGGGCTAATCATCAGGACCTGGACCATTCACGGAGGAGTACGAGACTCAGTTTTTTTCTAAAGACCTCTGCCTTGAATTAGAAGGAGGCCAGGTTCTGCCAGCGAGGAGAGCCGTGGGTGACAGAATCAACAGGACTGGGGGGGGGGGGGGGGGGGGGTGGACTCCGAGCTGTATGTGAGTATATCGTTTTTGTTTGTTTTTTTTTGTTTTTATTCTTGTTTTATGTGACTGGTGCCTGCAGAGCAGAGTGAATGAGATATGCCCAGCCCAGTCACACTCTCTGTGCTGGATTGGAGTGTGGCTGTGCTGGGCATATCTCATTCACTGATCTCTTAGCTGTATGTGAGGTATATTGTTTTTGTTTGTTTGTTTTTCTGTTAACGCTAGGAGGATATGAAAAGGGTGTATAAAAGGGAGAGTTGCTCAATACACTTAAACCAGTGCCCCTCTGTTCCAATCCTTGATTGGTCAATTTGAAGATGTACATCAGTTGGATAGTAATGTGAAATGAATGGCCATGAAAGGAGGTTTACATTGGGTAAACACAGACACGACTAATATCTAATTATAAGATTTCGCATTACTGAGGTGCCTTGACCCGTGAACCAGTAGGGGACTGATCACCCCAGGGAAATTCCCTGGCCCCAACCTCAAAGGTAATAGATAAAGGTAATTTAAAAGGTGTCAAGATCAGTTAGAGGTAATAAGATAAATAAATGAAATTACTTTAAATGGGTAAAAGTGCGTCCAAATCAGAAGACGTCCATGATAATGGCAATGAGAGCTGGTTTAAAATGTCTACAACACAGACATAAGAGATTTCTATAAAATATCAGACTGTTAAAAAAAAAAAAAAAAAGAGGTGGTTGATTTGCTCATTAGCAGTCATTTAGAGTAAACAAGTAAATAAGTTACTTACATACATACATACATACATACATACATACAGTGGGGAAAATAAGTATTTGACCCCCTGCCGATTTCGCAAGTTTTGCCACTTGCAAAGAAATGCGTGATCTATAATTGTAATGGTAGGTCTATTTTAACAGTGAGAGACAGAAAATCAACAAAAACATCCAGCAAACTGTATTTTACAACAGTTATGAATTGATTTGCATTTGTCGCGGAAAAAAAGTATTTGAACCCCTAGCAAAACATGACTTAATACTTGGTGGAATAACCCTTGTTGGCAAGCACAGACGTCAGACGTGTCTTGTAGTTGGTCACCAGGTTTACACACAATTCAGGAGGAATTTTGGTCCACTCCTATTTGCAGATCCTCTCCAAATCCTTAAGGTTGTGTTTTCAATGGGAGGGAATGAGGGAATGAAGTACCATTTGCAGAAGCCACTTTAGCCACTATACAAATTATTTATTTATTTATTTATTTTTTTTACATTTTTTTTTTTTTTCAGGTACCTGTTGTGCACGTTTTGAAGTACCTGTAAATTATACGCTTACACATTACAACTGTAAAAAATAAATAAAAATAGAAGTTACCGAGAAATAGACACTGTACAATGTAAAAACCCCATTATTGTAACTGAAAAATACGTCTGAGGTGTCTGAGCCAGCTATCTAATGTTAGCATGCTACTACCCACAAGGTAAACAGCTCGCTAGCGGTGTGATTGTTTTGTTGACCTGTCAATCTCACTATAACGTCTCCGTTATCAACACAACCCGCATCGCAACGCAACAGTCTAAGCCAGGCGTTACGCCCCTCTACAACCCCACTGCAAACCGCAGTGGCAGTGCAACAGCCTTTGGGTGGTGAGTTTGTCAGATAAACATAGCTGGCTGTGATCTAACTTAAACTTTACAGCTGGAGTTTAACTCGTGACTCGTGACATTTTCACAACCAGTAACATTACATTACTTACATAAACACTGTATTTGTTAAACATTCGTACATAAACACACTGTATTTACATACGCATTAGAGAGGAAGAGAAAGAGCTGTATGGGTGTGCCGTCAGAGTGTCACAGTAGGAGCCCTTCCACAGGTTTGCCGGTTTATCACCACGGTTACGATGCTGTTACCAGTGCACTTGACTCGTGTGCGTTCATTTTGGATTATATGGGGAAGTCGCATGGGCCTCGTGAGTGAGTTTGTGTGTGAGTGTGTCTCCTCGAGTTTGCTTGTGTCTCCGTGAGTGTGTGTCTCTGTGTGTGTTTGTGTGTGTCTCCGTGACTGCGCGCGTGTGTGTGCGTGTGTGTGTGCGTGTGTGTGTGTGTCTTGTCCTGAACAGACCTGTCTTGTTTAGTGAGAGATGAATGATAGTGGATCAGGTTTCTTTCTGACGGTGCACGTTATTGTGAGTGTGTTTGAGAGGGGCAGAGAAAAAGAATGCGTGTGTGTGTGTGTGTGTTACAATCTTGTGTTTTCACAAATTTCTCTTATTACTGCAGTATTTCTGCAAAAACAATGTAAAGTCATGGAAATTCTGCATTATTTGCCATAGACTTTATTCTACTCAAAATCACTGCGATATCAACCATACCTGTTTAGAAGTCCGGCAGCAGATTGAGTCTCCTCTGGCTGTAGTCATCACAATAAACCCTCACCAGACTCTGGACTCTGTTCAACTCTTCATGCGTTTAGAGCTGAGTCTAAGATGGACTGATAGACCTGTGATCTGACAGCTGGAGGGAAAACAAGAACGTCTTCGAGGTCAGTCAACTCGGAGCACTAATAAGACAAGAATGGTCAGGATTTGGCCAAGAAGCTGATATCCAGAGTGAAATGCAGAAGTTATAAACACTGTAAATATTGACTGCATAAATGTCATGTATTTGCCAATAAAAGCCTTTGAAACTTATGAAATGCTTTCATCGTTCTTCAGTATACCATAGCAACTTATGAAATGCTTTCATTGTTCTTCAGCATACCATAGCTTCACTCCTGACAGAAAGTAGTCACTAAGCTGCACTTAAAGGTCAGTCCTTCATTATAATCCATTACACTTTGTCAAATTCAGCTCAATTCTTCACAACTTGCTCTGGCAGTACGTCCAATGAGAGCATGCCAACTAAATAAATAACCTGGTGTTTGTGCAGTCCTGGCTCTCAAAATAGGAAAACAAACTAAAGTAGCTTGAACAATACACTATTACACTAATACAGCCCAGCATTGAGCAGGACGCTTTTAAAGAGAGCGGCATTAATTCTGCCACTGCATCAGTCTCCTGAGAGGATCTGTGGGTGAATGATGCCCTCTAGTGGGCAGGTTGTGGTACTGTCCCCATGTGTTTACAGACGAGGAGCATGGGAGAGTCTGCTAATTAGTTAATTAACACAATGTCACTGTTCAAACGTTATTAGTTATATATTTATTTCATGCAATGCAGAGCAGAACATTTGTTACATACAATTCAATTTTTGGTCGATAAATACAACTGAACCATACTTTTGTGGGGAAAAGAGTTAATCTGTGCCCTCCCTGCTCTCTGACACGAGAGTCTTTGAGTAGAAGTGAGATGGCAACACCAGGCTCATGGTATTCAACAGAGAAGTCAGACTCCATCGCTGCAGTCAGGCCACCAGGAAAACATTCTCTAAACTCTGATCCCCTCTCTCCTCTACAATGACCATCTTGTGATTTGGGTGCAGTGGGGCGTATTTGTTATGCTTTTTCCCTCAACACGCCCTGAAGGTTTGAAACGGAAACAAGAAGTGCTGAATGTGGTTATACTGAAGAGGATTTACTGTGAGAAGGATTAATCATTTTTGGCAATAAAACCAGTTTAATTTTCTTGTAGTCAGCAATTGATGTTACAGACATACAGGACATCTCCGAGGGAGAGGTAGCCTATATGGTGTTGGGCAACTTAATACTACACTGTGACAGTCCGAAGTGCTCATGACACACGGACGCCACATTTGATTTCAGATACCCCTTTTCCACCAAAGCCGGGCCGGTGCTGGTTCCGGGCTGGTGCTTATGCGGTTCGGTGCTGGTTCTTATCTAAGAACCAGCTCGATTTTCCACCGACCGAGAGCAAGAGTAGGGCTAGCTACGTCTTTAAATCACGTCATACGCCTCTGTTGTCCTAGCTCAGGGGTGGCGAACCTGCGGCTCGCGAGCCGCATGCGGCTCTTTGCCGGCTGACGTGCGGCTCGGCTCCAGCTCGAGTGCTCACTGACTTTTCTCTTGGTGTACATAATTTTCATATTGTAAAATAAACCTCTAAAATCCATATGCATATATTTGGCAATACAGACAAAAAGCTGTCCGATTTGAATGTGGTATTTATTCATGTATATTATTTTGTCATCACGCGATCTTGAGAGATGTCTTTAAGTAACGTTAATGTTCCAAACATGAAACATTCTAATGTGTGCACCCAGTCTCAGAGAGTTACTAGCCAGACTAGCAGTAGCTACTGACAGAATGCCATGGATCCAGGAAAGCGTAAAGCTAAACGAAAATATGAAGATGAACACCGGACGTTCTTGCCTGAATGGGAGGAATTATTTGCGGAGCGAAATGGAAAACCTCTCTGCTTAATATGCCAGACGTCACTGTCACATTTTAAAACCTCAAACTTGGATCGCCGTCTCTCCACACACCATGCTAACATAGCCCAGGAGTTCCTAAAGGCACAGAGCTGTGCAAGCACAAGGGAAATCGGATCCCACCTGTTTGAGACTGTGGTGGCAAGCGCACGGCTCTGTTTGGTCGTGAGTGAGTGAGTGAGTGAGCGAGCCTCGCGAGCTTGAAGACAGACGTGATAACAGGTGATAACGTCTAGTAAACAGACTTGTAGCGACTGTCAGACCCAAGCTGGTGAAAGCTGCCATTATCAGCTGCTGGATATAAAGGTATAGCACATGAAGTTTAAAATAGTAAAAGACACGAAATGGTTAAATCATCTCGAGTTAATTATAGATGTCGTGGCTCTTTTACCATGCCGGTTCATTGATCCTGTGGGTATGCTACCCTACTCAGTAGCTTCGCCAGCTATAACTAGCTAGTGAACTCTATCCTACAACGTTAACCTACTCACTTGAGCTGCAAATCCCTACCATGCTACAGTATAATTAGCCCCTATCTCAGCAGATGTCTTCAATATGTTTATTTTTGTGCCATATTTTAAATCTAAATTTGTTAATTTCTCTTCCTAAAACCCACAAGAGGACACTATTTAAAAGGTTATTTTCAAAAAATTCTTTTGGGGGAGCATGCCCCCAGACCCCCCCAGATTTGCTGGGTCACAGGAAAAATAATAGGTTTTATGTAGGGGCTTATCCCCCCAAAAGTGGGAACCTAGATTCGTGTGGCTCTTCGAAATGGTGTTGGGTTTTGTTGTGGCTCTTTGAGCTGGACTGGTTAGCCACCCCTGTCCTAGCTGAACATTTTGGAATGTTGTGACTAGGTTACTAGTTATTCACGAGTGGTTTTATTCCTTCGATAAAACTTCTATTATGTTTCATTTTTAATACCATGTAGTACCATACGAGCTTAAGTTAATGTTCTGTTTACTTGGCAACGAGTTTTCTATATTTCCCCACGTAGATCAAACGAGTGACAATGCAGTTCATGACGGGAGTTGACTATTCAATTCAATTCAAATGAAGCTTTATTGGCATGACCATAATGTTGTAGACTATTATTGCCAACGCATTTGGGTTGGATATATAAAAGTGATTACATAAACAACACATATACAGTATAAGTGATTACATAAACAATACATATATCTTTACACAAGTAGACTAGCTACTACCTACTTACCAGTTGCCACAACAACTGTAGCAGTACCTCACGACAGCTAACAGCTAATGCTAGTTAGCTAGCTGCTACACGAATTAAATAGCTAATCTTAGGTGTGACATCACACAATAAAAACAAGATAGATTGAAAGAGTTACTGTATACGATGCAGACAAACTAACACATTTTTATGGATGAAAGCTTAGTTTGTTACTTGGTCTGTTTGAACCCCGCCATCTCCAACTCTCCCCCTATTTCCTCATATATTTTAGCTTTCCTTACTGCCTCCCCAAGTTTGTCTTGCATTTCTGTTGATGACCAAATCGCTATCAATGTTTTTATTTCATCGGTGATCCACTGCTGAATGGATTTTTCATTTATGTTTTCACCGTTTTCACTCATCCTCTTGGTTGACGGTGGGAAAAAATGGCAATGGCACCGGCTTTGGTGGAAAAGGGGTAAGAGTCATGTTTTTTTCTCAAGTTCTCAGCCTAAAAACCTTTACCATCAATTCAGCCTGTAGAGGTCACTAGGCCACACGCTTGAAAGGCTGCGTATGCCACGGAGACGACAATTCCCCACTTTCTATTTCAGAATCTTTAATAAAGAAATCAGACCCTTATTTTGAAGGGATACATGCTCTAAACTCTGTCACACGTGGAAGTTTCTTTCTTTTTATTATTTTCTAAATTGCATGAAGCTGATTGAGAGAATGCCAAGAGTGTGAGAGCTGTCATCAAAGCAAAAGATGGCCACTTTGAAGAATCTAAAATCTAAAACATATTCTGGTTTGTTTAACACCTTTTACTACATTATTTCATATGTGTTCTTTAGTTGTGATGTCTTCAGTATTCATCTACGATGTAGAACATTATAAAAAATAAAGAAAAAACATTGAATGAGAGGGTGTGTCCAAACTTTTGACTGGCATTTGACTGAAAATTGAAATGAAGGATTCCGCTACACTCTTTTGGATTGGATTCAATTTATTGTCATTGCACAGAGTACAAGTACAGAGGCAACGAAATGTAAAGAAAGGATGAAAATTACAGCATAACATG
>NC_045174.1:23858536-23868536 GCF_900700415.2 Clupea harengus | reverse complement strand
GTCGCGATTTGATTGGCTCACACATGCGTTGCTTCTCGAAAAGTTGAGTCAACTTTCGGCGCAAGCAACGCAACAGCACACAACGGATGACGTCACCCCATTCAACGTTTACAACGCTCTCAACTGGTCTGGGCTTTGGACTCACAATTCCCCATAGTCTTTAAGTGGCAACCCACATTTTATACAATTCAGACCAAGCAGGTTTATATCTCAAAAATAGGCTAATACATTTTAAGGCTTACATACTCTGGGTAATTCTTTCTCTCTATTTTGTTTTTACTCTTTTTTTACACAATGAATAAATGTTTTATAAATTCTCACCATGTTGTCCAGTGGATTCATGACTGAGAGATGAGTGCATGTTCCTGTGAATCTCCCAGAGTGTTGGGATCCTACCAGCCTTCAGCCTCAGATGGCCAGCCTTTACTACCAGCCTCTACTACCAGCCTTCAGCCCAGAGGGCCAGCCTTTACTACCAGCCTTTACTACCAGCCTTTACTGCCAGCCTTTACTGCCAGCCTTTACTACCAGCCTTTACTGCCAGCCTTTACTGCCAGCCTTCAGCCTTCACTACCAGCCTTTACTGCCAGCCTTCAGCCTCAGAGGGCCAGCTTTAACTACCAGCCTTTACTGCCAGCCTTCAGCCTTAACTACCAGCCTTTACTGCCAGCCTTCAGCCTTAACTACCAGCCTTTACTGCCAGCCTTCAGCCTCAGAGGGCCAGCCTTTACTCTCCTCAGTGCTCTCTGCACTAGCAGTAAGACAGGTAGGCTACTTTAACACACTTAAACCCTCTTCTACAGTCGTGTGTGTGTGTGTGTGTGTGTGTGTGTGTGTGTGTGTGCACTCTCTGGACTAGCAGTAAGGCAGGTAGGCTACTTTAACACACTTAAACCCTCTTCTACAGTCGTGTGTGTGTGTGTGTGTGTGTGTGTGTGTGTGTGTGTGCACTCTCTGGACTAGCAGTAAGACAGGTTAGCTACTTTAACACACTTAAACCCTCTTCTACGTGTGTGTGTGTGTGTGTGTGTGTGTGTGTGTGTGTGTGTGCGCACGGTTGCGTCGGAATGAGTTCACTTTGAATGGGGTGACGTCATCCTTTGCCGAACTGAATTTCATGCGTTGCTTGCTGCAGGAGTTGAACAATGTTCAACTTTTCGAGAGGCAACACCTGCGTCAGCCAATCAAATTGCCTTTCATGCATAAATGACAGCACAGGCGCAAGCCAATCAGATCGCGTTTATGCTAGTGGCGTGATTGGTTTGTTGACCTGTCAATCTCACTATAACGTCTCTGGTATCAATACAACCCCATGCGCCAGACTCCTCCTCCGCCATCTGTTGGATTAACGCATTCCGTTGGAACCGTGTGAGCGCTCTATGAGACAGGTAGGCTACTTTAACGTGTGTGTGTGTGTGTGTGTGTGTGTGTGTGTGTGTGTGTGTGTGTGTGTGTGAGAGAGAGCAGTGCTATTAATCTTACCTGTGCACTTATTGCCGTCAAATACAGTCAAGCCGGAAACTCTACACACCCCTTTCACTTTCTCCACGTATTAATACGTTACAAACTTATACTACAATAGATTGAGTTTAGCCTCAAACATCTACACACAATAGTCAATAATGACGAAATGAAAACAGGTTTTTAGAAAATATGCAATTTGCAATATGCACTACGCAAAAATAGGTTATTTAGGGGTTCCATATCTGTACACAGCCTTGGGAAAGAAGCTACGAGATTGGCACACTTGTTTCTTCTTGTGAAAAATGTTGTGGAACAGGTTTCTTTCTGAGAGTGTGAGTGGGCAGAGAGAAAGAGTGTGTGTGTGTGTGTGTGTTTGTGTGTTTTGCAATCTTCTGTTTTCACAAATTCCAGTGTGGAGAATAAATCCTCGGGCCAAATCATTTGCTCATCAACCGC
The DNA here is from genome assembly GCF_900700415.2 of Clupea harengus. Taxonomy (NCBI): domain Eukaryota; kingdom Metazoa; phylum Chordata; class Actinopteri; order Clupeiformes; family Clupeidae; genus Clupea; species Clupea harengus. The sequence continues at coordinate 23,866,616 of NC_045174.1, read as the reverse complement.
AGATGAAAGGGAAAGGGAGATAACCCCGGAGTAGAATATAGAACACTTCGGCCCTGGAGCAGTAAATAAAAGTCTCCCCTGTAATCCCCGACTACGACTAGCAGAAACAGGCTAATTAATACAATACAATACTGAATAGGCAAATTAATACAATATTTCTTTGTTTGAGTTTGGTTGTCACAGCTGGGGCGCCGGGGGGGGGGGGGGGGACAAAGGCTATCGCTGGTGGGGTGCTGAGCTCTACGCATCATAAGCAGGGCGAACTTTACAGAACCTGAGTGTACTGTACATACCCCCCCTCCACTGAGCTGCCAACCACCAGCATACCTTGAGTAGATATAACGCGGGCGTGTCATTTACATTTACATTTAGTCATTTAGCAGACGCTTTTGTCCAAAGCGACGTACAAGGGAGAGAACAGTCAAGCTAAGAGCAATAAAAAACATGGTGTAACAATAAATACTACTTTACATAAGAATTAGAAAAACGACCTAGAAAGGAAAAAGAAGTGCAGGAATGTAACTGCTGAAGTGCCTGTTCAGCGCTAGTCAAGGTGCCAGTTAGGAAGGGAGGTGCTCTCTGAAGAGTTGGGTCTTCAAAAGCTTCTTGAAGGTAGAGAGGGACGCCCCTGTCGGTGTCGATGACTGGCAGCGTGCCAGCAATCGGTGGGCGGTTCCTTAAGACCCAGCAGGTCGCTACAGTATTGTAAATACTCTGGATTACGTCAGTATTGTCGTACAGTTTATTACCTGTGGATAAAACAGTTTGTGTTGATAACTCAGATGTGTATAGCGAGATTGACAGGTCAACAACCAATCACTTCACTCATATCCATTTGCACATGACTTGGAAGTCACAAACATACTTAGGTTTTCTCTGTGTCAGTGGGAGAGGTTGTAGCAAACAACCAGGTGTTAGGAATGCAGGATATGGTTATTAGGTCAACTGTGAACAGGCCATGCTAATATGTCTGATAGCACTCAATGCGTGGGGGTTGCAGTGAATTTACATAATGGAGGTCTTTTACTGTGAGAAGTGATGGGATATAATTTATACCATATGTTGAAGATTCAGTCTTAGGTTTTAGTCAGTCAAGATCCAGGTTTTAATCTTATACAGTGGTGGCCAACCAAGGGAGACAAAGCCTGAACGTCCACTCATAGTTTCACCTCAGGCTCATCTGCTTATTCCTTGAGGAACAGTCTGTTAAATACACTGATATTCAAGGGGTGTTACCGTCTATTCAAATGGGCCATGGGTGCAGGGCTCTTTGTCTCGACCTGGGGGGGGAAGGTGAGTCTAATATCACACCTCACTCCCCAGGTCAGCCCAAGAGTATATTCACCCAGGAACTGTTTACATGCTAGTTAAATCCAAATAAAAGTAACAATTATAACTAGGTATAATATCATTGAATTATTGACTATGGCATATTCTTATGACCTATGCCGGCCCCTTCAGAAGTTCAGAGAGGTCCTCTGATAAGATCCCATTTGGGGGAGAGATCTGGCCACACACTGGACGTCTGGGTGTCTATTGTGCAGGTGTCATTTTTAGGGTCCAGTCTGAGTTGCCAAGATACGGTATTAGTGGAGTCAGCTGGCGTGTGTCCGACCCACTGGTTATTGGATCAGGAAGGGTAGTACTGTCCCCGAGGTCATGTGGATCAAGAAGGGTAGTACTGTCCCCGAGGTCATGTGGATCAAGAAGGGTAGTACTGTCCCCGAGGTCAGGTGGATCAAGAAGGGTAGTACTGTCCCCGAGGTCAGATGGATCAAGAAGGGTAGTACTGTCTCCAAGGTCATGGGGATCAATCTATGGTCAAGTGATTGTTTACTGATTTATTTATGAGGGGAAATTGTCCCCGAGCACCTTGGTAGTCTGTTTGATGAAATGTGACAAAGAACAGGGCTGATTTTTTGTATGCTACTGCTGCACCTGTAATGTGTTTGGGTCTGTGTTTGTGTTTCCCCAGATGCAAGGCCTTTGGCCTCATGAACTTCATTCAACTACCACTGATTGTTCTCTGCTTCTTGTTGCCAGCGTCTGAGCAAAGTAGGTTTTAGTCTGCGTTTGTGAGAGCTTTCTTGCCTTTCTAGTTAGTTGAAACAAATTAATTTGATACTTCGATGGTCATATGCCATCACCAATCATGTTTCTTTTTAAATGTGTTTTCAGCTTTTTCATCAGTTGAGGTCAACAACATTGACGTAGAACTCCATGCTGATGTCATTATGATCTGGAAGTTTCCATTGAAGTTGGATCCAAACATAACTAGAGTCCTGGTCACCCAAAGTCGTCCACAATATTCAAGGCACGTTATTGTTCTACGTGGAGCAGTACCAGAAGTATTCCACCCCTATGAGGGAAGAGTTCAGCTACAGACACAGGGGTTCCCGGATGGGGTTGTCGCCCTTAAGATGGACTCTGTTTGCATCTCAGACGAAGGAAAATACCAGTGTCTCATAGAGATGCCTACCTCTTCGGATTACCATTTTTTTTATATAAAACTCAGAGGTTAGTTATGTCCCTCGTACACAATCATTTTCCAACCATGCATACTTTAGTGTGTGTGTGTGTGTGTGTGTGTGTGTGTGTAGCTGTGTGTGTGTGTGCGTGTGTGTGTGTGTGTGTGTGTGTGTGTGTGTAGCCTAATGTCTCCTCCCTAAAAAGGACTGATGAAGTCTAAGTGAAGCATTATGAGCAAAGTGGCATTGCAGAGTTTTTGTCACAACAGCTAACAGCCTTGCCTTGCTAACACAAACAGCAGCACAGTTGCTACACTGATGCACTTTCTCTATATATTAGGCCACACTGATTGTGCTCTAAACATTATAGTGTAAAACTATAGTGAATAATCTTGGCAACTCGTAGCAATGCTATTTATGTCCCAAAACAAAACATCAAAACTATAAGCCACACATGAAACAAACAGACTATTAAAAACTAATATAACCTACACAACATAACTTTAACCATAGTGAATTCACTGTTCAGTGTTTTATCTGACATTCCACAGCCCCATGGAGAGATATAAAACAAAAGAACGTCTCTGTGAGTGGAGAAGAACGTGTCCTGTTCTGTGAGGCTGAAGGCTATCCATCAGCTGCTGTTACCTGGACAGATGGACATGGCCACCACCTCACTGAGTGGGCCAATTCAACAACCTCCCGTACCTCAGAGCAGCTTTGGCACATCGTTAGCCAGCTGAACGTCAACATCTCCAGCAGCAGCAGCAGCAGCAACTACACCTGCACCTTCACCGACGACAGAGGAGCTTCTCAGTCCGCCAGCTTTGTCTTTACAGGTGAGTGTAAAATATGACAAACAAATGTTATCGTAGCGAGTGTTAAACTTTTTAACTAACATCACAGACTTTTGAAAACACAAACGTGTTATGTGTATTATCATTACAGACAAGAAACAGCCAAGACATCACTACGTTTTCATAACCGTCCTCGTACCCATCCTCGCCCTCGTCATGCTAGTCATGATGAAGAAGAGACTTGAGGTAAGTGACACAGGTGAACAGGGTGGACAGGTGTGTAGGGAGGCCATCAGTGAGAGTGACTGAGTGAGTTGGCAGCCAGGTCTATGAGGTGTCTTCCTATGTTTCAGAAAATGGTTCTACAGCATATTCCCAACAGACCTTTTTTTTTACGTTTTTCTGGCTTCTCAAATGGTCTACATATGTTTGTGTTTGTTGTTTATCCAGCTGAACAACAAGGATGTGACTGAAGACAACCAGCTGCAACACAAGGTTGTCACCGTGGCGATTGTTCAACCAGTCACAAAACCAGGATGACATGCTGCTACGAGATTATGTTATGTTTTCTTTATTTTTCTTTATTTTTCACATTTGCAATGTATAAGCTAATACTGCTTTGCAGTATGTACAGGTACTTCAAACCAGAGGTTCTCAACTGGTCTGGGCTTTGGACCAACAATTTCCCATAGTCTTTAGGTTGCGACCCACATTTTACACAATTCAGACCAAGCAGGTTTATATCTCAAAAATAGGCTAGTACATACTCAGGCCAACGTCATAATGACCTTTTAAATATAGAATTAATATAATACAAATATATCCCTGCATTCAGAACTCATTAAAGTAACAATTGGACACATTCGAGGTACGTTTTTATGGTATCTTCAAATTCATGTTGATGGAATATGGTCGTGTGAAGGACAGATAAACACTCCTGTTAGCCACCCAGGCTTAGCACTATGTATTTCTGATTTGGTTCAAACCAGCACGTGAAAATGTAAGAAAAGCTTTCACAGCACGACATCGGCAACCATATTGCCAAAAGACACCAGTTAGCATGCTAGCAAGCCTTTTTTCAGCACTAGCTGTGTTGTTGACGTTAGCAAGGTTTTTGCCTTTTATGTAGTTAGCTGACTAGTTTCATACCAAAACTCCTAACCGCTGCTTAAAGTCAAACATCAGATAGCTAAGCCTTTTAAATATAATGAGTTTGACCACAATAATAATGAGTCCACGCCCACCAGGTGAGAAACACTACGTTTTGTGGACCTGTGAAAATATAACAACAGCTTTACTCTTTCGAAGTATTAAGCTTTTTCCTTTTCCTTTTCAGCAGTTTTCCTTTCTGACTGACTTAAGGGCCGGCTCCTCCTGAGTCCTACAGGCCAGTATATACTACAGACACCCATCATTAACTAGAGAAATGCCTGTAGCCAATTTACCCTTCAAACCCCCGTCACTAAAACTGAAATACTATACTCCTAGTATAATGCCTCCAAGCAGCTACTCTGGGCTACGAGATCAGGCTCTTATGGAAATAGGAAGATACAAATCTAACAAACAATAAGATATGTATTGTTACACTAGGTCTCTTTTGCTCGTAGCTTGATTGTTCTCTCCCTTGTGAGTCGCTTTGGACAAAAGCGTCTGCTAAATGATTAAATGTGATGTAAAATGTGATGATTAAATCTAGGGCTGAACGATTTGGGAAAATAATCTAATTGCGATCCCCCCCCCCCCCCCCCAATATTGCGATTGCGATTTAACATGCGATTTTTTTATTTTATCCTAATTTTTTTCCCAACAAATCGTAATGAATGATTTAAATATGACCAACACAATATTAGATACATTTAGTGTAAAATATTATTTCCCACATTTTACTTTTTTATTTAACTGCTCATTACAGAATGAAGAACAACAAATCGGTGGCTTTGCCACTGTGCATTTAAGTAATTTAAACAAAGTCATTATAAGAATAAACACAAGGCATGCACTTTTTGAACACTGTGTGCAAAATGTACCATCTTAAGACCACGTTTTTAATCGCGAACGTTGCGGTTAGAAAATCACATTCTATCATATTGCGATTAAATCGCAAATGCAATTAATCGTTCAGCCCTAATTAAATCTGACAAACACCAGCATCTCTGGGGTTTACAGCCCAACTGACAAATTATACATAAAGGCAAGGCCTCCTATTGGCCCGTCTAGTGTCAAAGCCCTCCTATTGGCCCGTCTAGGCCTCCTATTGGCCCGTCTAGCCCTCCTATTGGCCCGTCTAGGCCTCCTATTGGCCCGTCTAGGCCTTCTATTGGCCCGTCTAGGCCTTCTATTGGCCCGTCTAGGCCTCCTATTGTACTTCACCTTCACCTGTACTTCATTTGCACTTTACACATATCTATATCACATCTGCACTAATCACCTTTATTGCTGCTCATGTTCTTACTGCTCATACCACTTATATCTTATGTCATACTGTATATACCCTATTTATCTATATTTATATTACCATTTGCACATACTCTGCACTCTTCTACTTTGCACTTCTGGTTAGATGCTAACTGCATTTCGTTGCCTCAGTACCTGTACTCTGTGCAATGACAATAAAGTTGAATCTAATCTAATCTAATCTAATCTATTGGCCCGTCTATGCCTCCTCTTTCACTCTCTGGCTTCTTAAAATTCTGCTGCATGTCTGCCTGTGTTACTTGAACGGTTTTCTTTTTTTGTGTAAAATTTGTTGAGCAATGAACCTGCTCTCCTCCCACAGGGCCAAACACATGGCCTAAAAGTGATTTATTCATGAAAAGTGTTTAGCCTGTGTTATCAGCATGTGTACAGGGCTATGAATCCAACTACTGAAGATAGATGTGAATGTAGTGGTGCTCAATCATAGCGCCAATCTAAACCAATTCTGATTAAGCTACTGGGTGGAACTTTGGGTCTTAAGATGGACTCTGTCTTTGGGTCTTAAGATGGACTCTGTCTTTGGGTCTTAAGATGGACTCTGTCTTTGGGTCTTAAGATGGAGTCTGATTCTCAGGTGTAGAACCATACCAGCATAGAGGATTGAAGCCGACCTCATTCCAAAAAATTGTGAATGTAACCATTTAGTGTAACACAAAAAAAGGTCCTATTTTCAAATAATGTTTCTCAATTAGTAAAACAAGCTGCAAACTGCATCAAGATCAATGTGTTCAATACTTTCATACAATTTATATTTACACAATAAAAAATGTTTTATAAATTCTCACCATGTTGTCCAGTGGGTTCATGACTGAGAGATGAGTGCATGTTACTGTGAATGTCCCCGAGTGTTGGGATCCTACCAGCCTTCAGCCCAGAGTGCCAGCCTTTACTGCCATCCTTCATCCTCAGAGGGCCAGCCTTTACTGCCAGCCTTAACTACCAGCCTTAACTACCAGCCTTCAGCCTTTAATGCCAGCCTTTACTGCCAGCCTTCAGCCTCAGAGGGCCAGCCTTTACTGCCAGCCTTAACTACCAGCCTTAACTACCAGCCTTCACTACCAGCCTTTACTGCCAGCCTTAACTACCAGCCTTCACTACCAGCCTTTACTGCCAGCCTTAACTACCAGCCTTAACTACCAGCCTTCACTACCAGCCTTAACTACCAGCCTTCAGCCGTCACTGCCAGCCTTAACTACCAGCCTTAACTACCAGCCTTCAGCCGTCACTACCAGCCTTAACTACCAGCCTTCCCTGCCAGCCTTCAGCCTTTACTGCCAGCCTTCAGCCTCAGAGGCTTCACATGAGAGGCACATCACCTCATTGACTCTCCTCAAGGCCAGACACTAAGGCTGAAGATGGGGGGGGGGGGGGATTTCAGGCCTAAGACCGGCCCATTTTTTCCATGGTAGTGGAAATTGGATAAATGAAGCAACAGTTCAGCTCTTACTATCCTGTAGTTTTCTTTTTATTAATACCATGGTTCAACAAATAATGTAAAGGTTAAATAATAATCCACTTAAGCTGAGAAGTTAACAAAAAATATTCCACTATTCCACAAGCATAGGTTGATAAATTAACAAAAGCAAAAATAAATAAATAACGCATTTGAAACGTATCCCACTCTTCAACAAAGAGGCATATTGAACTAATGTTTACAGTTCAACTCACAGTACAGTATACAGTTACATTTTGAATAGCACCAACAGCATCACTAACTAAGCATTGCACTGGTTTCAGCCACTTTATCTATAACTGTGTCGTTGCTTATAGACATGAGGATTTCCTTCTCTGTGCACATTGTTAAGGTGAAATGAACATTTCGGTTGTCTGTGCTTAAACAACTGCAAGTCCCACAATGCACCACTAGCAGGTCAGTGCAGCCTGCTCATTATTTTAAGTGGGAACACCTGAGAAGGAAAGGAGGTCTCAGTAAACACTCCAGCAAACATTTCAGCAGAGAGAGAGACACACGAAAAGGATCTACTCGTGGTGCAACCAAAGAAGCCACTGGTACAGTAACTTATTGAGTTTTATTGCGATGATTATTTGCTGTTGAACGTGCTGTTATAATCATTGATGGTTGTATAAGTTGATTGATAATGATAATAACCAAGCAGCACACAGCATACAGGCAGCATGCTTATCAGCTTGCTGCATGCAAGTGAGTTTGGCTTTTTGTTTGAGTATATTTTGTGGATTATAAATTGAACAATGATGTTTGAAGTGCTTTTCCTAAACACCTATGCTGCATACTGTTTGCAGTCATTAAACAGTCACTCTGTAATTAGTTGGGATTGTTGCAGCAATTCCAACTGTTGTAAGCCTTGGTACTGAAATTGT
>NC_045174.1:23841036-23853536 GCF_900700415.2 Clupea harengus | reverse complement strand
AAATAAGACAGCCTTCACAATTACTCCAAAAGCACAGAATGTCCTGAAATAAGACTAATTCCACTCATTTCAAACCATGTAGTTACCTCAAAATAAGCCTGATGTCACTCAAATCTAGTGAACTTATGAGGCATTAGTACTTGAAATAAGAGATAATTCAGGCTTTTACATAAGATCACAAAATCTTAAAATAAGAGTGAAATTTAGACTGACAACACTGATTTCAAGTCATCTAGTAACTTCCAAAGAATTCTGTCATCACTCAAACCTGGAGTACTTCTTAAGCATTAAGTTACTTAAAATCAGACCACAAGCTCTTAAAATCAGGAAACGTGACAACACATTATTTATCACTGTTTTATTAGCCTGTTAATGAAGAATACCAATAACAGCCATTTGAGAGTAGTGAACAATATTAAGCATCAGAATGCTTAAATGTACTTAATTACATATTACACATAATGATTTAAGTAAACTGTCAGACATAAGGTACATTGAGATCTACATAAATGATGACAATTCAGCAACACATCAAACAGTCAGAATTCATCAAACAGTCAACAAATCATTGACAAATGTAGCTGGAAATACATTGGACGTTGTGTTACTGTGTGCTGTCCTGACCTCCAGACATATAGAGAAAGAGTGTGGGGAGAGACATACAGAGAGAGGTTGACAAAGAGAGAGGGAGAGACAGTCTAGGTTTGGATGAATACTTGACAGTCAGCAAGCACCTTTTTATAGGTTGTCGTCTTGTCACTCTCGTGAATAAAATCTTTGAGTACCTCTGTTTGTATTATGGACAATAGCCTAGCAATACACTTGGAATAGGTCAACTGGAACACATAGTAGCATCCCATCAGTATCATGAGAGATTCCAGAAGCATGTCCCTTGGCAAGGTCATCAGTTACGCAAGAAGACATTGGGGTCCTTAGATGGCTGAAAGCAACAAATTGGGGGAGGGGGGCAGAATGAAGTTAAACCACACACATGAAATTCACAAATGAAAGCATTATGTACTGACACTAAAACCCACCTCAAGGACATGGTACAGTGCCTCACTTGCCGACTTGAGTTTTCTTGGAGTGGCGGTTGGGGAAGGGAACATTTTTGGGAGCGCCTCCAACAAGGCAATGGCCTGTTCAGCTGCAAACAAAGTGATAAGAGTTCATCTGCAATATTTATGCTGTCCCTGAAACTATGGATACATAAGAGCACTGAGTAAGCTGCAAGTCAATGTAATAGGTCACTTGTACAAATGACAAATGTAGTGGTGTTAGAACCCTTCAGTGACAACCACCAGTTTGCTGAGATTCAAGGATAGTAGCATATCGGCTATGCCGCGATAATGACTACCTCACTGTACATTATCCCTTACACAGCTTTAAGTTTTTATTACTATTTTTGTTATTACATTTCTTACTGCCACTCCATGCCAGTCAGCTAACAAACTATTCACTTCTAGGGAAACCATTCATAGCCAGTCTAGCCACAATCTTTGGCTTTATTAGATTAGATTAGATTCAACTTTATTGTCATTGCACAGAGTACAGGTACTGAGGCAACGAAATGCAGTTAGCATCTAACCAGAAGTGCAAAGTAGAAGAGTGCAGAGTATGTGCAAATGGTTATATAAATATAGATAAATATGGTATATACAGTATGACATAAGATATAAGTGGTATGAGCAGTAAGAACATGAGCAGCAATAAAGGTGATTAGTGCAGATGTGATATAGATATGTGTAAAGTGCAGATGAAGTACAGGTGAAGGTGGCAGTAGAGGTTATAAGTTATAAATGAGGTAGGAGACATGATAAGATATAAGTACGATGAATATGGATGACAACAATTTAACATAAATAGATATATACAATGAACAATTTAGTGCAAATGTTCAGTGGCTGGAGGTAGGTGTGTGGCAGTCAGGCCAGGGTAGAGGGGGGAATACAGGAAGGAGTGTGAGGGGGTAGCCAGGGGGAACTATCACCGTGGTGCAGAGTTCAACAGGGTGACAGCCGCAGGGAAGAAGCTGTTCCTGAGCCTGCTGGTCCGGGAACGGAGGACCCTGTAGCGCCTCCCTGAGGGGAGGAGGGCAAACAGTCTGTGGTTGGGATGGGAGCTGTCCTTCTCGATGCTGCGCGCCTTCCGCAGACATCTCTTGCGCTGGACAGCATCGATGGTGGGGAGTGGGGAGCCAGTGATGCGTAGGGCAGTTTTCACTACTTGGCTAGCTTCCCAGCATTGCTAAATTTTTCCTCAGTGACATGTGGGTGATGGAAATTGATATTACCATTAATTTCTATACTTACTATTGCATTGCAAGCATGTTCTCCTGTGTGTTTGTTTGTGTGTGTGTGTGTGTGTGTGTGTGTGTGTGTGTGTGTGTGTGTGTGTGTGTGTGTGTGTGTGTGTGCCATGTGTATTGATAGTCTGGGCACACCTTTGGTTAAAGCCACAACCAGAGCCTATGCTAAATAGGCTTTAGGAACAAATGTCCATGGCACCCTAGCAGACATCCTTCCTGCCCCAGTTGTGTGCATGTGTTTTATGCATTTGAGGTTTGTCATATGTGTGTGTGTTTATTACACACGTGTGTGTGTGTGTGTGTGTGTGTGTGTGTGGTGTGTGTGTGTGTGTGTATGTATATGTTTTTTTTTAAGTTTGCTATCTCTATGTGTGTGTGAGTGTGTGTGTGTGTGTGTGTGTGTGTGTGTGTGTGTGTGTGTGTGTGTGTGTGTGTGTGTGTGTGAGTGTGTGTGTGTGCAGGGGGACTCTGGCGGGCCCCTGGTGTGTCGTCCATAAGGGACGCGCTGGACTCTACACACTTTTCTCTCCATGTCCGGATGTAATAAAACTTGAAATCAGTTTGCAGTCCTTGCAGTTTCTCTGTCCACATATTCAAAAACTGTAACAAATATTGTATAAACAGTATTAAACACTATAAGAATACTTTAATATATTAATTAAAATTAACTAAAAATGCAGTCAATAGATTGGTTAATCTTCAGAGGTCTAGAACGGCCAGTTCATGAAAATGTGTTTTTTAAAAGTGATATGAAAGAAGTTTAAGAGGAGACGGATATTGAGGGGAAGGCTGTTCCAGAGAGGAAGCATGTAGATTTGCTCATGATGTCTTATGTTCTCACATGACATGACCTACTTTGACCACCAGAGGGCGACATGAGATTGGAAAATCACTCTTCAAGTCTGCTGTTCCAGAGTTTTAGGGCCAGAACTGGAACTGAATGGCCAGAGTTGGAATGTAATCTTGATTCTTTTAAACACAATAGACACACGCACACGCACACACACACACACACACACACACATATACATTCATAACTGAATCTCTTGCATACGATTACAAAGATAGAAAAAGTTTAGATACATGTGCAAGTGTTTCACATATATTTGTATAAATGTTTCAAATGTGTATGTATATGTTTTTCAGTTATATGTATGTATGCTCTTACATGAGGATGTGCAAGCGTTTCACATGTATTCATACAAGTAATTTCAGTAGTGACCGTGAGAGCGTTTCAATAGTGAGTGTAAGAGCGTTTCAATAGTGAGTGTAAGAGCGTTTCAATAGTGAGTGTAAGAGCGTTTCAATAGTGAGTGTAAGAGCGTTTCAGTAGTATGTATGAATGAAATTTCAAGGTCAAGGTCGTCAGTTACGTCAGTTACGTTACACCTTACGTCTAGATATAGTTTTCAGTCCCACTACGTTGGCTATCTGTAAAGCATTGTAGGAAGCACCTGGATGATCCTCGAAGTAGGAAAGTATTCCTTCAAACACATTTCAAACAATACTTTCGTGAAGTTAGATATAGTGCTTGTTGTTGCGGCGAAACTAGCAACAATCTTACAATTCCACAATCAAGAGTCGAGAGGCTGAATGTGTAGATCCGAAGTTTATTAGGTCCAACGCCAACGGTCAATGGTATAGCAGCGGGTAAGAGCGTGACATTTCAGGGTTATTTCAATCAATATATATTGAAAAAAGCAATTCCCTGCCAGTTAAAACCGAGTCCCGTGCACTGGTTAAATTGCTCAATTGATAAATCATATCGTGGGCGACATGGAAGGCCATTTCTGGCTGTAGGTGGAACAGGAGGAGGGCAGTTTTCTTGATCTCTTCTTCTAGTTCTAAAGTTACCAAACCTATTAAAACAAAAACATATCGACTCCAAAAAAAACAACAGTCTCTCCATCAGGTCCTTCCCTAGAATGAACCATAGACAACATAGAATTTAGGGTAATGGTGTGGTCATCAAGCTCTCTAAAAAATCTCTCCTCTCCTGGGTCTTGCTGTAGGCATTGAACGCAGCGCAGCACCCTATTGAAAAAATCAACGATGTCATCGCGATTGCCAATTACGAATAAGGTCTGCAGACTGATCAAAACAGTTAGAAGTTGCAACTTCATATTCAATCACAAACAAAAATATTGATTGAAATAACCCTGAAAGGTCACGCTCTTACAGGATTACAGTACAGGATTACAGTACAGGATTACACACACAGTGCAGGATTAAACTACAGGGTTACACACACAGTACAGGATTACACACACAGTACAGGATTACACACACAGTACAGGATTAAACTACAGGGTTACACACACAGTACAGGATTACACACACAGTACAGGATTAAACTACAGGGTTACACACACAGTACAGGATTACACACACAGTACAGGATTAAACTACAGGGTTACACACACAGTACAGGATTACACACACAGTACAGGATTAAACTACAGGGTTACACACACAGTACAGGATTACACACACAGTACAGGATTAAACTACAGGGTTACACACACAGTACAGGATTACACACACAGTACAGGATTACACACACAGTACAGGATTACAGTATATCAGACTAAAAACCCATGGCCTTCATCTTGCTCTACTTGTTGTTTTCTACATCAGGATTGTGGATTTGTTTATTTTTAGCCACCTGCTGTGATTCATTCCCACATGCAGCTAGTGAAGCCACTCTTTAGCGATCTCCGCTAGGAACACAGCGACCGCACAGATGTATAGCAGGAAGTAGACGGCGTTGATGCACTTGGCTGCTGTCTTCAGGTACAGGCCAGTCTTCCCAGGATGCTCTCGGTGACCAGGGCAGACGTGCAGTCGCAACGCCCGCAGCTCTCGCAGGATGAGACACAACTGAGACCCGGACGGCTTACCCTCCTCCTCCTCCTCCTCCTCCTTCTTCTCCTCCTTCTTCTCCTCCTCCTTCTCCTCCATGGAGAGACCAACTCCTCCGCTCCCAGCTGGGGGTAAACAAACAAACAAACAAACAAACAAACAAACAAACAAACAAGAGACATTAGCCCAGGGGATAGACCACTGGGGGTAAAACCAGAGATATCACCCCAGAGAATAGACCACTGGGGGTAAAATGATTGGGGGAGCCTGTAAATCTAAACACGGTGGATCTATGAGTGAAACTCTACTCTGTATGGGGTAAATGTATAAACTCTACTCTGTATTGGGTACATTTATAAACTCTACTCTGTATGGGGTAAATGTATAAACTCTACTCTGTATTGGGTACATTTATAAACTCTACTCTGTATGGGGTAAATGTATAAACTCTACTCTGTATTGGGTACATTTATAAACTCTACTCTGTATGGGGTAAATATATAAACTCTACTCTGTATTGGGTAAATATATAAACTCTACTCTGTATGGGGTAAATATATAAACTCTACTCTGTATGGGGTAAATATATAAACTCTACTCTGTATGGGGTAAATATATAAACTCTACTCTGTATTGGGTAAATGTATAAACTCTACTCTGTATGTTTGTTCATTTTCACTGTCATCATAAATTACACTGAGGGAAACGCATATTGATGTTTTCCGGTTCTGATTGGCTGTTGCATGGTGGTTTTTGTGTGAGCATAGAAATACTCATATAGGGGACTGATGGAACTGCAAAATAGCTATTCTACTGTTATTCTGTATCTTTTGTATCTGTAACTCATACCCTTGGATGTGTACTATGTCTGTCTCGATGAGACCTGGACAATTAGCACGTGAGCCCCCCCCCCGAACCCCCAAGATAGCCTCTTCCCTGCTATCACCCTTTGTCCTATGTTGTGTGTTGTGTGTGTGTGTGTGTGACCCACCTGGCTGGGGGTCCTCTCCCCCATCCCTCATCTCTGGGGTCCTCCAGGTGTGTGTGTGTGTGTGTGTGTGTGTGTGTGTGTGTGTGTGTGTGGGTGTGGGTGCGTGCGTGCGTGCGTGCGTGACCCACCTGGCGTGCGTGCGTGCGTGCGTGCGTGCGTGCGTGCGTGCGTGCGTGCGTGACCCACCTGGCGTGCGTGTGTGTGTGTCCCACTTTGAGGCCAGCCGCATCAGGAAGCTGACTGTGATGGTCTCCACGATGCTGCAGCCCACAAACATGAACACCCCAGTGCAGAACGTCCCTGTGGACATAGAGGTCAAGTAGTTACGAGGTGTGTGTGTGTGTGTGTGTGTGTGTGTGTGTGTGTGTGTGTGTGTGTGTGTGTGTGTGTGTGTGTGTGTGTGCATGTGTGTGTGTGTGTGACCTATGAGAGGTGTTTTTAAGATAGAGTCTGTTACTCAGGTGCAGAACGTCCCTGTGGACATAGAGGTCAAGCAGTTACCAGGTGTGTGTGTGTGTGTGTGTGTGTGTGGGTGTGTGTCTGACCTACTACATCCCTGTGGACATAGAGGTCAAGCAGTTACCAGGATGTGTGTGTGTGTGTGTGTGTGTGTGTGTGTGTGTGTGTGTGTGTGTGTGTGTGTGTGTGTGTGTGTGTGTGTGTGTGTGTGTCTGACCTATGAGAGGTGTTTTCTGGTCTGTGGAGGGTAGGATGTCGTGGAGGATGAGCAACAACACAGAGATGGCCAACAGGATGTGTGTGTGTGTGTGTGTGTGTGTGTGTGTGTGGTGTGTGTGTGTGTGTGTGTGTGTGTGTGTGTGTCTGACCTATGAGAGGTGTTTTCTGGTCTGTGGAGGGTAGGATGTCGTGGAGGATGAGCAGCAACACAGAGATGGCCAAGAGGATGTGTGTGTGTGTGTGTGTGTGTGTGTTGTTAGATTCCAGTGATATTTCTTATGTTCCTAAAAACTTGTACATGGCCCTCTCGTCCTGTTGATGTGTGGAGGCCCACATTCTTGGTTGTGTTAGAAAGGATGGAGGCCATATGCCGTTCCACCCAGAGACAGCGCCGCTGTGGAATGTATATGTGTGAACCATCCTAGGCCTGGCTGAAGGACATTGATGGACTGTCATGGGCCATGCCTGTGTACGAGTGTACGTGTCAGAAGAATTGTTATACATTCGTGTTCGTTTACGTAATACCCATAGTTAAATTACGTGGTGCCCAACGTTCCACGTTCAGATTCCAGCTCGCGACGAGAGACACGGACCGTTTCATCTTCCGACCCGCGGCGACTCTCAGAGCTCTGTTCCACTTAGACTTAGAATACTTAGACTCAGAAAGTACTTAGTGATATTTCTTGTCTGCTACAATAAATATCTCTGGCTCTGATCCGAACCGCTCCAGCTTCATTGATTGCAACAACCCACTACATCACCCTTCAGAATTAAGTATATTAGACTAAATAAAGGAAGAAATCTATCAGTGGTGCCGAAACCGACCTTCTACTGGCCGCTGCGTGACGTCGTGACGTCGCCTGCCTGGCCCGGGGAAGACCCATTCCACAGAAGGCCGCATCTGGACTGGAGACCGCTCCACATCCCCAGGTGATGTTCGCTGACCTCACTCAGTTCCAGTACGAAGTTAAAGAACTAGTTTAGATAAGTCTGTTTTAGGTTTCTTTTTTTAGTCTGCCAATCAGTTAAAACAAAAAAAGAGTGGGAATGTTGTACCATCAAAGATCTAATACTTTTGATGATTAACCTGTATCAGTGATTCAAGCGCTGGGGTCATTTGATACATGCTATGTTTGTTATATATGTTTGCTATAAATGCTTGTTACAAATGTTTGTTGTTAATGTTCGTTGATATAGCTATTTGGTTGTGTATACACTAACTCTATCAGTCTCGCCGTATTCTGTAGAGGGGTTGACGTCAGGCTCGGAGTTTACTTCGAAAACCGATATATGAATCTGTTTCTTGTGTTTAGACGACAATTGCTTACGTGTCCTGAAACTCAACTCGGGCCGGGTTGCGTGAAGGTTGTTTCTATGATTAGCTGGTTCTAAGTGTGGAAACCGTTTGGTTATTTTTGTTTTCTGAAGGCTTGGATAAGATACATATAGTCGAGGTACGGATCGCCGCATCCGTACGGGGGGGTTGTCAAGAGGAACTTGGTCCGGAATAGTTCTGAGACACCCACAGGTTTCTTGGGCTGGTAAGCCCGAGAACAAGATCATTCATAGCTGCGCTCTCTCTCCTCTTCCAAGACAGGGAAGGAGGACGAAGGGTGGGGGCTTGGTGAAGATCAGAGTGGCCACGGTGGTCATAGACTTGAGTCACAGCGCGCACCCTTTTTGCTCCCTAAGAGAGAGAGGGAGAGGGGGGAGGGGTGTGTGTGGTGTGAGAGAAGATAGGAGATGCTGTTGGAATTTGTGCAGTTGTGAAGAGACCAAAGGAAAACACATTGTGGTTAAAATTACAGCTAAATAAATTGGGAAAGTCAAAATAAAATTTGTTTATAGTGTGTAGGACACAGAGGAAACACATTGTGGTTAAAATTACAGTTAATAAATTTGGAAAGTTGAATTGAATTATTTATTGTAGCCTCAAAGAGAACCAGACAAGTTTCGTTCTAAACTACAGCCATGAGTCGAGTGGATGTAAGCCTGAAATCCCACAAAATGGGTTTGGAGGAGGATTTTTACTTATTTGATTTTGACAACGAGGAGATACCTGTGTATCAGAACCAGGACGAAATGTTGGCTGCTCTACGGCAGAAAGAGGAAGAGGTTATCTTGGCAGCACAGCTGGGGAACGCTCTTCTTTTAGAGAATCGCCAGCTGAAAGAGGAGGCTGACGAACTGCACGAGCAGTACACAGACAAACTGGAGGAGCTGGAGCAAGGGCGCTATGAGCTGCAGAACGAGCTGAGACAGACCAAGAATGACCTGAGCAACACCCATGCCGAGAACGAGAGGTTGGCCAGCATGGCCCTGGAGCTCCGGGAGAGTAATGAGCGGGTGGAGCTTCAGAGGGCTCGTCTCCGTGATGACGTCAGGGAGTACAAGATCTGTGAGGCCCGGCTGCTACAGGACTACACGGAGCTTGAGGAGGAGAACATCACCCTCCAGAAACAAGTCTCTCTGCTGAAGCAAGGCCAGGTGGAGTTTGAGGGGGTCAAGCATGAGTTGCGGTGCCTGGAAGAGGAAGGCCAGTACCTGAACAGCCAGCTGGAGGAGGCCCTCCGTCTGCGGGAGATCTGGGAGCGGCAGCTGGCCGAGTCCCTGGAGACGCTCAAGACGGAGCGTGAGCAGAAGGCCGCCCTCCGCAAGGAGCTGACGCAGCACATGGCGCTGGGCGACTCGCTGCTTGCTGTTTCACTGGACGGCCTCAAGTTGACCACCGACGAGCCCAACAACGACGACGATGTGATCCACATCTTTGAGAACGGCTTGGTCAAGATGACCGAAGCGCACGCCCTCGACAACCGTGCCTCCACGCCCAAGAAGTCTGATAACTTCCGCCCAGCCCCCAGCCTGGTGGATGACCTGCTGAGTGAGCTCAACATCTCTGAGATCCAGGAACTCAAACAGCAGCTGCTCCAGGTGGAACGAGAGAAGGTGGCACTGCTGTCCACACTGCAGGACTCTCAGAAGCAGCTTGAGCAGTCACGCGGGGCTCTGGCCGAGCAGCAGGAGGCCAACGGTCGTCTCAACCAGGACCTGGGTGCCATGAGGCGACTGCAGGCCAGCAAAGAGCGCCATTCGGCCCTGGACAGCGAGCGGGAGCGGGACAGCCGCGAGGACGGCGATGGGGATTATTCTGTCACAACGGAACACGAACAATTGGAAACAGGATCTATGGATCCCGGAACATCAGCACAACAAGCAGAATTGAAAGCATTAACCCAAGCACTCAAATTGGCTGAAGTAAAGTCTGCCACAGTCTACTGCGATTCCCGTTACGCCTTGGGTGTCGTAATGGACTTCGGCCGTCTCTGGGCCCAACGAGGGTTTGTCACGGCCAAAGGCACGCCCATAAAAAATGGTCAATTAGTAGCAGACTTATTGGACGCAATGCTACTCCCCAAAGAACTGGCGGTGGTCAAGGTGAAAGCTCACACTCACTTGGACACCCCAGAAGCCCGTGGTAACGCGCTAGCTGATGACGCATCCAGAAAAGCAGCAAGACAAAAGAGGGGAGGAGAAATGGAAACATGGAAATGGAAACTGATCTCGGAATGGAAAACGACTACGCAAAATGCCTTCGATTGGAAAAGGAATCTGAAAACGAAGCAAGTGTGCCATCTGCCATTAGGGTTGCTAACAAGACAAAATGGATCCATGCAAGCCATTGTAAATTAGTTGATGCACCAACTGACTGAGATTGACATTCATTGGACTGGCAGAAAACCTCTTTCACGTCTGTTTTACAGAATAGGTGAGCAGAGGGAGGTCAGAGTGCGGGAAGACTTTAATTTCTTATTTTTTATTTTTACGGAGGGATTAGCAACAAAAGGAAGATTAGGGAATTAAAGTGCAGGTTTCTCCTCTGTCCTCTCGAACCAGTCCAGATGAGATGTTGGTATAGGTTTTTGGTGGTACAACTTCTTAGATTAGAATCACACTTGCTTATTGCTATAATAGGGGTTACTTTAATCAAGATAAATGTTTAGTTGCTTAGCATTAAAGCATGCCATAACTGTGCTAGATTAACATAACTGTGTTAGATTAACACTGCCCTCCCCCCCAATTGATACTGCTCTTGTTCTTTAAATCCTATGTACTCCGTGGCTGGAAACCTGGAGATCGTCATCACGACCGAGATCCTGAGATAGCTTGGCTATCTGCACCATCTGAACTGTGTTGCCATCTTCTGAACTTTCCCGACCACGAACTGTTACCCTCTCCAACAGCCGTCCCAGGAGAAGACTCTTGAAACGACTGTTCCGAAATGAAATGCCATGTGTTGTATGCCCTGTTGATATGTTTTGTGTGTAAAGGGAAATTGTGACATCGACAGCCATCATGAGGTTCACAGAGATAACACCTTCTTGCAGGCTGCGCACGGTTTGGCCAAAGCTAAAGGAGTGCAAGCTTGTTGGGTTTGTGGGTTAATGCAAACCTCCTCACAGGTACCACCTTACATTGCTGTCCCCTTCACAATCCCTGAATACACTGCTGCCTATGGAACACCCTCCATAGATGCCCCCTTTTACACGGTGCCCATGGACACAGGTCCCCCACTAAGATTAGATTGAGCTACGCCCCGTAGGAATTATTTGCTGGGTTAACTCCGGCAATGGACAGGTTATGGGTAATAGTACATGTACCTACACTACTGACGTAGGCAGCCCTGGTATTCAGATCGAGCAAGATGGTGTCACGATTGAAGTCCCCCTCCCTACGAGGGTGGCCGCAGACCATCGTATAAAAGACACTGACACCATGCTTGCAGTAAATGGGTCCATGTTTGTATATGGGTCCACTGCTTACTCTTACCTCCCTGTCTCCTGGTCGGGTTCCTGCTATATGGCCTACGTGGTCCCTGCTCTAGGAATTGAAGATGAAAAGCATATCAAAGGTGATGCCACTGTCAGAGCAGATCCAAGCGTGATCTGTTTGGTAATAATTCCCCCATTGCTACCCCAACTCAGAGATTTTTCGCTGCTATCATCCCTGGGTATGGTGCCACTGTGGCCCTCGATGAGATTAGAATCCTAGTTAACACTCTGGACGCAATCGCTAACGATTCCGCCAGTGGACTCAGCGACCTTAGTCATGAATTGTATGGACTCAGGACAATGGTTTTCCAGCATCAATACCTCCTTGACTTTTTAGCAGTCCGCTTGGGAGGGTATTGTTTTTCATTAAGCAACACTTGCACCAACGTTGTTGTACTTATGTCCCTGATCTGTCCGCTAACGTCACCAGCTATGTTAAAGATATTCATACTAACGTTGCGAGGTTGACTGCTGAGACCAGTCCCTGGTCCTTGGGAAAGGGGTTGAATGATCTGGGTGGGTCTCTGTTTTCCAAAATCATCCAGATGGCTCTACCCGTACTCATCCCTATCGTCCTGATCTATATCGCCATCAGAGTGTCCCTCTCTGTGCTCCATGCCTGTACTTCCCCCACTCCCAAGTTGGCCGCCCTGAAGGCCATACCGGAGAATGGAACTCCCCATTCCCCGACCCATCTCCCCAGAATTGTTTAGATTAGGATACCTGCTTTATGCTTCTTTTTACTTTACCTTCCCTTCCCCTCTCCCCCAACTTTCAGTAGGGTTTCCCCGAGTGACCCAAGAACCTACACTGGATTTCCCAGTGTATGACA
>NC_045174.1:23828536-23831036 GCF_900700415.2 Clupea harengus | reverse complement strand
TTGAGGAT
This sequence comes from Clupea harengus, assembly GCF_900700415.2. Taxonomy (NCBI): domain Eukaryota; kingdom Metazoa; phylum Chordata; class Actinopteri; order Clupeiformes; family Clupeidae; genus Clupea; species Clupea harengus. The sequence goes on along the minus strand of NC_045174.1, from coordinate 23,831,028 downwards.
TTACGGTACGCTCTCTCACACACACACACACACACACTCTCACAAACACACACACAGACTCTCTTTTGAGGATTTACGGCAGTCCTGAACTTTGAATGAATAATCGTCATTGACAGAGGAAGGTTAAAAAGACCTTCAGTTCCGTCTGTCTGTCATCACAAAGTGTTTATGTATATATGTGTGTGTGTGTGTGTGTGTGGCTACATCAATATTCTTGTGTATGTATGTGTACATGTATGTACAGTATATGAATGTATACATAGATATTCACACACACACACACAAACACACACACAAACACATACGATGCAAAAATGCAAACTCACCCATGACAGCAATGAGACTCAGAAACATCAACAGACGCATGGTAACCTCTCCGGCACTCTCAGGTGTGTGTGTGTGTGTGTGTGTGAGGGCCAGTCCAGATTCAGGTGGGTCTCTTATACCGTGAACCACACCTGCACCTGCACATGTTGAGGTCTCTCACTCACACACACACACACACACACACACACACACACACACACACATACACACACACACACACACACACACACACACATACACTTAAATAAATAGGCTTCTGTGCCATGCCACGCAAACACACACACACACATATATGCTTAAACAGGCATGATAGCTGATGTATGTACCATGGGGTCAGGTTTCCTGATTTCTTATCAGCTTTTATTTGGTGACTTTCTGGACAATGGGTCTGAAAAAGGTCAACAAAGGTCCCACACACACACGCACACACACGCACACGCACACACACGCACACACACACTCACACACACAATTTCAACAAAGGTCCACTCTGTCTGAGAGATGAGTGTATAGCGGAAACATGAGATCCTCAAATAATATCAGTATGCCCGTCACACACGTCACACACACTGAAACGCACAAACACCCAGACACACACGCAGGCCCAGAAACACACTCGCAGTAACACACAACGTATAGAACTAGAGATGCATTTCCGTAAGAAGATGCAAAGAGTGACTGCTCAACAGATCCCCGCCCAGCACAGGAGAAGTTAGTGTGTGTGTGTGTGTGTGTGTGTGTGTGTGTGTGTGTGTGTGTGTGTGTGTGTGTGACTGCTCAACAGACCCCCGCCCAGCACAGGAGAGGTTAGTGTGTGTGTGTGTGTGTGTGTGTGTGTGTGTGTGTGTGTGTGTGTGTGTGACTGCTCAACAGACCCCCGCCCAGCACAGGAGAGGTTAGTGTGTGTGTGTGTGTGTGTGTGTGTGTGTGTGACTGCTCAACAGATCCCCGCCCAGCACAGGAGAGGTTAGTGTGTGTGTGTGTGTGTGTGTGTGTGTGTGTGTGTGTGTGTGTGACTGCTCAACAGATCCCCGCCCAGCACAGGAGAGGTTAGTGTGTGTGTGTGTGTGTGTGTGTGTGTGTGTGACTGCTCAACAGACCCCCGCCCAGCACAGGAGAGGTTAGTGTGTGTGTGTGTGTGTGTGTGTGTGTGTGTGTGACTGCTCAACAGACCCCCGCCCAGCACAGGAGAGGTTAGTGTGTGTGTGTGTGTGTGTGTGTGTGTGTGTGTGACTGCTCAACAGACCCCCGCCCAGCACAGGAGAGGTTAGTGTGTGTGTGTGTGTGTGTGTGTGTGTGTGTGTGTGTGTGTGTCTGTGAGTAACAGACCCCCGCCCAGCACAGGAGAGGTTAGTGTGTGTGTGTGTGTGTGTGTGTGTGTGTGACTGCTCAACAGATCCCCGCCCAGCACAGGAGAGGTTAGTGTGTGTGTGTGTGTGTGTGTGTGTGTGTGTGTGTGTCTGTGAGTAACAGACCCCCGCCCAGCACAGGAGAGGTTATACGGCCCCAACGCTGTTAACTATGATTATGAGCAATACAGTACTCTTTAAGATTAATAAAACAGTATTCAAAACGAGTCGACAGGCATTTATTGTGTGCATTGAGTGTAACTTCCCCCAGTCAAGGACATTCGTCTGCTCTGTTTGGGAAGTAAATGAAGAACCAACTCAGATTATATGACTGAACCACCAACAGAGATTATATGACTAAACCACCAACTCAGATTATATGACTGAACCACCTACACAGATTATATGACTAAACCACCAACAGAGATTATATGACTAAACCACCAACTCAGATTATATGACTAAACCACCAACTCAGATTATATGACTAAACCACCAACACAGATTATATGACTGAGTCAGGAAGGGGCGTGGCAGGAGCAGGGCTCACCAGTGGCGTGACACCTTGACTGCCTGCATCCTCTAACCAGAGACCCCTTCAGTAATACTCGGCCGTCCTCAACCGCCTGCACCTGCAGAAACTGCACTGCCATGATGATTCTCGATAACAGGCCTTTCTGCTTAACCTTACCTGACAATCATCTCTGCACACAGGCCTTTCTGCTTAACCTTACCTGTCAATCATCTCTGCACACAGGCCTTTCTGCCTGACCTTATTTGACACTTGATTTTGCAAAACTGCTCCATGTTCAACAC
>NC_045174.1:23811036-23823536 GCF_900700415.2 Clupea harengus | reverse complement strand
AGATAGATAGATACTTTATTCATCCCGTGGGGAAATTTAGGTATTACTTACACAAAGGAAAAACAAAACGTATCTCAGCCAAGCACATTAATGGTTGTAAATGAGAGCACTGCTAAGAGAAACAGGCAGAGCAAACCCAACTAGGGGTTCATGTAAGATAAAAAAAAAGTTAGTAAGGGGTTCAGACGTCTTGAAGTTGAATATTAATCCCGCCTTAAAGCAGTTATATACCCCCTAGAACCCCAGCCTGGCATCCTGTAGCTCCAGTGCAGGTGATGGAGAGCTGATGAAGAGTCTGGGTGATGGAGAGCTGATGAAGAGTCTGGGTGATGTAGAGTCTGGGTGATGGAGAGTCTGGGTGTGTGTGTGTGTGTGTGTGTGTGTGTGTGTGTGTGAAGAGTCTGGGTGGTGAAGAGTCCGGGTGATGGAGAGCTGATGAAGAGTCTGGGTGATGAAGAGTCTGGGTGATGGAGAGTCTGGGTGTGTGTGTGTGTGTGTGTGTGTGTGTGTGTGAAGAGTCTGGGTGGTGGAGAGTCTGGGTGGTGGAGAGTCTGGGTGATGGAGAGTTGTGTGTGTGTGTGTGTGTGTGTGTGTGTGTGTGTGTGTGTGTGTGTGTGTGTGTGTGTGTGTGTGTGTGTGTGAAGAGTCTGGGTGGTGAAGAGTCTGGGTGATGAAGACTGGTCTGGGTGATGGAGAGTCTGGGTGTGTGTGTGTGTGTGTGTGTGATGGAGAGTCTGGGTGATGGAGAGTCTGGGTGATGGAGAGTTATGTGTGTGTGTGTGTGTGTGTGTGTGTGTGTGTGTGTGTGTGTGTGTGTGTGTGTGTGTGTGATGGAGAGTCTGGGTGATGGAGAGTTATGTGTGTGTGTGTGAAGAGTCTGGGTGGTGGAGAGTCTGGGTGGTGGAGAGTTATGTGTGTGTGTGTGTGTGTGTGTGTGTGTGTGAAGAGTCTGGGTGGTGGATAGTTATGTGTGTGTGTGTGTGTGTGTGTGTGTGTGTGTGTGTGTGTGTGTGTGTGTGAAGAGTCTGGGTGGTGGAGAGTTATGTGTGTGTGTGTGTGTGTGAAGAGTCTGGGTGGTGGAGAGTTATGTGTGTGTGTGTGAAGAGTCTGGGTGATGAAGAGTCTGGGTGGTGGAGAGTCTGGGTGATGGAGAGGTGATGGAGAGTCTAACACACATGAACAGCTGAGTCTCAAGAGCCCATCAGAGCGTCAAGGTTACAAGGACTGGCTGGCTACAGCAGAGTAAACACTATGAGCCTTTGGGAAAAGAAAGAGAATTCCACATTAATGGGTTTCCATTAACACCAAACTGACTCTGAAATACTGATTTGTGTTTTACTCACAGAGGGGTTTGGTTGCCCCTGGGGACGACCTGAGAGGCAGAGACAGATGGAGATGAATCAGTCAGAGATACAATAAAGAGTGTGTAGATCAGTGTGTATCTGCAGTAGTCCACTCACCTGATATCATCCTGTAAATGACTGCAACTATGATCACGACTATGATCACAGCCACAAACAGACTGATAGTGGTAGCAACGCTAACAGTCACATGGACCACTGAGAGAGAGAGAGAGAGACAAAGAGATGGAGAAAGAAAGAGAAGGAGAGAGAGAGAGAGAGAGAGAGGGACAAAGAGACAGAGAAAGAAACATTCATATCATAAGTGTTAAATCCATTCATATCATGTCAGTGTTAAATCCATTCATATCATGTCAGTGTTAAATCCATTCATATCATATAAGTGTTAAATCCATTCATATCATGTCAGTGTTAAATCCATTCATATCATATAAGTGTTAAATCCATTCATATCATATAAGTGTTAAATCCATTCATATCATGTCAGTGTTAAATCCATTCATGGTGTGTGACAGAACCCTCACGTCTTTTCCATCCTTCTTCTGTTGATGAGTGGAGTTAAAAGTGAGTTACGATCTCTAACCTTTCACTCTGATGCTGTGGGAGACAGAAGTCTGAACCTGCCCTCCTGCAGTCAGCCGGCATGTCCAAGTATGAACAGGGTTTGGACCTCTGAGCTCCTCAGTCAGTGTGATGGAACAGGGAGATGTGGTTCTGGTCTGGGGAATGGTATTGTTCTGCAGCTCTTTCCCTGTCTCATCCACCCAGCTCAGACTAACTCCTTCATCTGCCACTGATTCTCCACAGTTGTCAGGTGTGTGCAGGAGGCAGTGGAGAGTCACATTACTGTCTGCCTCCATCTCAGTCTCATTGGGGGAAGCAGAGACTACAGGAGAAAATGACATCAACACATTACATCAGATTTAGCATACAGCAGACACCTGCATTCAAACACAGCAATGTGAGTTTAAATGTTTACTTAAAGAGGAGTTTTATCTTCTATGCATTATTAAGGTGACAATGCAGGTCATTGCACTTGCGTGCCACAACCCATAATAGCAGTAAGGGTAAGCAGGGTGAGTGTAACAGTGGCCAATCCTCAGTGCCTTAATAGATGTGCTAACGCTAACAAGCTTTAGCCTCTGACACAGGCATCAGCATGTTGGTGATGATGTGCTAATGCTAACAAGCTTTAGCCTCTGACACAGGTATCAGCATGTTGGTGATGATGTGCTAATGCTAACAAGCTTTAGCCTCTGACACAGGCATCAGCATGTTGGTGATGTGTGAGTGTGGGAGAGCCTGGGGCCTTAAGAGATGTGCTAACGCTAACAAGCTTTAGCCTCTGACACAGGTATCAGCATGTTGGTGATGATGTGCTAATGCTAATAAGCTTTAGCCTCTGACACGGCATCAGCATGTTGGTGATGATGTGCTAACGCTAACAAGCTTTAGCCTCTGACACAGGCATCAGCATGTTGGTGATGATGTGCTAATGCTAATAAGCTTTAGCCTCTGACACAGGCATCAGCATGTTGGTGATGATGTGCTAATGCTAATAAGCTTTAGCCTCTGACACAGGCATCAGCATGTTGGTGATGATGTGCTAATGCTAATAAGCTTTAGCCTCTGACACAGGCATCAGCATGTTGGTGATGTGTGAGTGTGGGAGAGCCTGGGGGCCTCATTTACTAACAGGATTGCGCCCATTTCAGGCGTAAAATAGCGGGTAAAGACATAAAACCCTATTTCCAAAGGAGGCGCACCTGAGTAAAAGCGCAGATTACCGCTGCTAGGAAGTGGGTGTGGGAAAGTGGGTGTTCGTCGCAAAGAGATGGGAGGAGATGCGTAAAGTGCGCCTAATTATGTATTAGTAACGAAACAAGAGATGTTTTAGCATGACATATCAGCTGCTAAATTAAAACTATGTGCCTGCGAGAAATTTGAAAAATGTTTATATTTGATATATCATTTAATATAGGCATACAAACAAATAGAATTACAAACTGTCCCACCAGCTAGCTGTTCGGGAAAAGTTCGGCCACGTCTTACCCAGAATCGCCGTTCATTGTATGGTTTAAACGGTATTTCATAGTTCACGCACACCGAGTACAGTGCACACCTTCTGCGTAGGAGTAACGCGTATCTATTCAGGAAAAGTACTTGTACTCGAAGTACACTAACTAAACTACCGGTAAGTAAATTGTAGAGACAGAGCAGCATATTCATTTCACCTTCCATGTTTATTCTGATGTTATAGCCTCTCAAGCGCAAGCTACCCCCAGTGCCATGGCAACCTACAACTCCAGTTTTCAAATGTATCTGCCTAGGGCAGCATTTTTGAAAAGCCTGGTTTTCAGTGCTGGAATGCGCCGTTTTAAAGTAAGGGGTGTCGCGTATTCCTACCAGACTATTTAACGGGATGCTATGGAGCAGTTAACCTGGCTATTAACTATCCTAGCTATCTCTAGCTTAGGGAACCATATTAACAGTTTGCAGTTGCCTGTGTGTGATTAACCCTCCTATTATGTTCAAATTTTACCCACATCTATTATGCTTGGGTCAATTTGACCCCAGCAATTTAAACCTCCAAAAAATTATTATAATATTTTTTTTTTACCCAAGTTTATGTGTCAGGTACTTTATTTGACCCAAATTGGAAAGAGACATCCTTCTGGTGTTTTTATGGCTTCACATTGTTTCTAAGTACATATTGTTATTATCTATAACATTTGGAATAAAAAAAACTATTTCTTTTATCAAGAAAAGTAACAATGTGATGAAAAAAGTTGATTTCTTATATATTTTATACAATTAAAACAGCCTGGGGTCAAATTGACCCCAAACACCACCTATGCGTAAAGTATGTGTACAGGACATTGAAAACATATCATCATGTTAATTTTGTATTTACCCAGTTGTCCCCATTAAATTAGGAAAAGTCATTAAATATGAAGCAAAACAAATTATGTCAAACATTTATTTAGAGACGTTAAACATTGAATGGGGTCAAATTGACCCCAAACATAATAGGAGGGTTAACTCATGTTAATATGTGTGAATATGAACTTGTGAACATAAACTCGTTAATATGAAGCTGCACAGGCACCCTGAGGGGTAACCATAGCAACCCAGAAACTCAATGTTCGCTGAAAAGTTGAATTTCCCAAAATCAGCTCACCAATCAGTCACCAGACAGTCTTGAATTCAAAGTGATCACAACTTTTAGTGTGGACGGAAGGGCTAAACGGAGAAATATTTATGAGTTTCTATATTTACCTGGGTTAGTTTGCTGTAACCTCGTGAACCAAAAGCTCTAATTTTAATTTGAGCTCATCATCCATGGTGGAACACGTAGGCTCTTTCTTCCCTATTTTAGCGGAGCGCTAAATAACACTAATGGGCGGTGTCAGGCGCAGATGACGCGACGATGTTCTTGTTTGATAAATAGGATGCAAAATACCGTGCGTCATTTGCGGTTTGGCAAAGGCGCAGATTAAGCTGCGGTCGCAATGTTAGTAAATGAGGCCCTGAGAGTTTTATTTTTTATACATTATTAAGGAAATTACTTTTACATTTATTTCATTATTTAGGAAATATTTACATTACACTTACATTCACCAGACACTTTTATCCAAAGCAACTTGAAGTGTTGTACAGATATATAATTTCCCCTGATCAGTATGTGTGCTCCCTGGGTATCAAACGCATTGCATTGGCGCTACCTGTCGAGCTACAGGTACTTTTATGGAGTTTTGTCTAGAACTGGTGAGCTAATCCACTGAAAACCAGCCTTGCCTTGCAAACACCAACCACAGCAGAGTTGGCACTAATAAAAGCAAACTAGCTTGCATACTGATTTATTTCAGTATGTGTTTATGTGTCCTTCACATGACCGTATGAGATTTAAATGATTTTGAATATTTCATTAAGAATAGGTTACATACAAAACCTGAAACAAAACAGTTAAAAACTGAAGGATACCTTATAATACCGACTTAATATATCCAACAAAATCCATTTTAATTCAGTTACTGAGCCCTTGAGTTCCTGAAAACAACCACAAATAAAACAACAACAATAACACCTACCCTTCAGAACAGACAGAGAGACATCAGCAACCTCTCCATGTCGGCGTCCACCCTCTGTCAGGTACTGCAGACAGGTGTAGAGTCCAGCATCCTCAGTGGTGACATCAGTAATGTGGAGAGAACAGTCAGAGACCAGACTCAGTCTCTTAGCTCTGGCTCTGTGTTTGGCCGCACCGCGGTTGATCTTTCCATGATTGACCAATTCTACGGCATCTTTAGAGTTGGTATAATCCCATAAAGTAGAAGAGCAGTTTGGATAAACCACATTCCTGCAGGGAAGAGTGGCATTCCCAGCCACACTGGAGAAGACGACGGGTGCCACTCCTTGGACACCTGAACGATGAATGACATCACATCAGTCAAAGCTAATGCTAATGCTAACGCTAATGCTAACACCAAGAGACGTTGCACACATCCTGTAGAGTGTCAACAAATGGAGTGCAAAAATAACTACTGACTTATTTTGATCCTGAATATGTAAATTCAACAACACAAAGGTCAGTGAGTGTCGGAAATGGGGTATAACACCACATTGAAACATCATCATAGTATAAAACATCACACAGCATGGTGACACTAAGGATACCAAAATACCCATATTCTTCAGCAAACCCATTTTCAGAACAACTACAAGAGACTCCATTGAACTCTCTCATACAGGCCAGAGTAAAACATCACACAGCATGGGCTCAAAAACAACACACCACTTAAGTGGGTCATAAAATCATGCATTCATTATAGTGTGAATCTTAATCCAGAGGGTGTACGTGAATAATGCTGAATAGTGCAATTAAGCCTTGGGGTTGAACTAGGTTGGGTAAATGGGATCTAATCAATTTAATGAATGTGTGTATGTGTATGTTTGTGAATGTGTGTGAGTGCCCGTGTGTGTGTGAGTCTAACCTGCCATTCACGCGTTGGAATGCGTTGATCCGTCAAGGTTGACGGATCCCCATTCACTTTAAATGACGTCATCCTTTGCCGAACTGAATTGTGGCTCCGTTGGGTTCCCTTGTGTTGCGTTTCATGCTTTGCTTGTGGCAAGAGTTTAAAAATGTTCAACTTTTCGAGAGGCAACGCATGCGTCAGCCAATCAAATTGCCTTTCATGCATAACTGACAGCACAGGCGCTAGCCAATCAGATCGCGTTTATGCTCACGTCTAAAGAGCAGGAAGCTAAACAAAAAAAGATGGCCGACCAAACTCCGTAGATGGTCGTATTTGTACCTAAAAGTTGTTTGTTTTACTTTTTTTTGCTTAGATTTTTTAAAAGTTAAATGAAATAGACACTGTACGATGTAAAAACCCCTGTTATTGTAACTGAAAAATACGATAGGATTTGCGAGGTGTCTGAGCCACCTATCTAATGTTAGCATGCTACTACTCACAAGGTAAACAGCTTGCTAGTGGCGTGATTGGTTTGTTGACCTGTCAATCTCACTATAACGTCTCTGGTATCAACACAACCCTCCGCCTCCTCCTCCTCCTCTGCCATCCGTTTGATCAACGCATTCCAACGCGTACGTGTCAATGGCAGGTCAGTCTGTGTGTATGTGTGTGTGTGTGGAAGAGTGTGTGGGCGTGAGAGTGTGTATGTGTGTGTGTGTGTGTGTGTGTGTGTGTGTGTGTGAGTGTGTGGTGTATGTGTGTGTGTGTGTGTGTGTGTGAGTGTGTATGTGTGTGTGTGTGTGTGTGAGTGTGTGTGTAAGAGAGAGAGAGAGCGAGAGGATGAGTTTAAGGGCGTGTGCATGTGTACACTTGTCCAAGTGCATGTTTTGTGTTTTGGTAAGCTGTAACAGTTTTCTGGTACAGCTGCACAGTACCACTCTATATAAATGGCATTGGTGGTCCTCAATTCTAAACAAGAATAAATGCCTCATTGAAAACAAGCCTACCTAAAACTCTTTGCTTCTGCCTGCTCATATTGTTGTAGCCGTTTTGGACATTTTTGTCCAGACATAAAGTTTGCATTTGCCCTGGGTTACTTTGACTGTGTTACATGATTATATTGTTTCTATATTTGCATATTGTTTCTTTATCTTTATATTGGACTACCATTTCATTGAACTTTAGAATGATTGTTAATTTGTCTGAACCGCCCATTAATAGTTGTCACCTGGACGGCTCATCAGTAGATCCCACCTGGACGGATTATTAGTGGTGGCACCTGGACAGCTCATTAGGAGAACTTGGTAGCAAATGTTGGGTTGAGAGGCGTGTAAAAGATACGTTTTTTTGACCACTTTTCGATACTAGTTTAGCCTTTTTTAGTTTACTGTAGTTAACTTTGCTTTATTGTTTGAATTTACTACTCGTTTATGTTCACCTTTTTGGAGCCAAAATAAATGGATATATTCTTTCAAGTTTTGGAGTATCGAGCGTGCGTAATCCACTACCTGCTGACCAGGCCCACGGCCTTGACTGGATCTTGGATTTGGAAAATTAGAAATCTTAGAAAGGCCGCCACACACATCTTCATGAACACCATTAGCTTAACAATAAATCCATGTCAGGTGTCCAAGTAATATAAATCCCCTCTCTCCAGCAGGGCGTTTTTTGACAATTTCCGCCTATTTTTCTCTGTTCTCTCTCTTTCATTTAAAACTTGAATATCTCTGGTTCTACACATTGCATAATAACCATTCATGGTTTAAATTAAAGAAGACACTTGGGCCATCAACTGCAACTCGTTAAAGTGTTTATTATGTCATTTTAGTTTACATTTCAGAGCAGCAAAAGTACGGATTTGTCAGGAAAAAACATAACAACCTATTTTTTTTTTGGTTTCTTCAGTATAGAACTGGGTTTTGAATGTCAGAGGAAACCAAAACCTTTATTTCCTGATTCAACAACATCTTGACAGTGTGTGTAAAAAATTTGAAGCAGATAGACAAAAGTTTACAAGTGCTACACATCAGTTTCCATATGGTGTCTTTTTAGACGTCTCCAAGTGTCTCCTAACCTCTCCAAAATCACCAAATACAAAAGTCACTGTATATCCAGCATTCAAACTTTTTTCTTGCCTTCTGTACTACAGCAAACCAATTTGAATTAATTTCAATGTAGTAATTTGCATTGTATTGTATTTTCTTGTGAGAATATACATGATGGTGTATAGGCTACCCAAAATATACCCAAAACCTATCCAAATCCATTTAGAAGTACATTATCACATTATCATGAATGTTTTTGTGGTTTTGTACTTATTTGAAGTGAAGCCTGTCCTGATGTTTGTTCCAGTGGTCTCAGTCTTTCATAAAATAAAATAAAAATAAAAAATAAATAAAAAATGTCAACACCAGAGCCCCGTTAGCCAGAACAATTACAAATGCCTCACATGTAATGTGCTGTTACCACCTCCTACAACGTGGATGAGGGGTTGGATTTTAGGAGGCAAAGAGAAAATGAACCACACACAAAAAATGACTATTTACAAATATGTATATAAAAAAAATACATAAAAAAATAAATTAAAAAAATCAGACACGCTTGTGCCAAAATCTGAAGCAACACCGCCCTGGGATAATGCACAGGGGCACGTTACAAGCCTCACATAGCCATATAGTGGATGACTTGCAGATTCGGCACTTCCTCCTCCCCTTGGTGGCTTTCAGGTGTGGATCATTGGAGAGTCCGCAGGCTTCCAATGGGACGTGGTCCGTGGATGCCTCGTTGGATGCCTCGTTGGATGCCAGCTCCTTCCCAACTTTACCCAGCTGCTCACACAGTGCAATCCTGAATTTCTTCTGGGTGAGGGGTTTCTGGTTCTTCATCTCTGCCATCTCCTTGTGGATGAGGAAACTGTTCACCACCGCATTATCTACAAAGTGTAGAAAGAACTTCAGGTACCAGCGGCTTGTTTTCCGGGTAACAGAGAAATATTTGATGAGAGCATCAGAGAGGTCCACCCCCCCCATGCTCTTGTTGTACTGCTTGACTGCATCAGGCACAGGAAACTCCCTCCTGGACCAGGTACCATCGGGGTTGCGGACACGGCGCTGCACACTCTGCCCACTGTTCGCTTTGTGTATCGTGGAACACATGGTAACGTCACGTGTGTCCTTCCACTTTACATAAAGCAAGGAGCCCTCACGTATCCAGCGCATGTCCCCTCTGGCAGCCTTCTTGCCCAGCGCATTGTCTGTTGTCCGTGGAAACCCCACACGGTTCTCCCGGATGGTCCCACAGGCCCCAAAGCGCACCTGGTGTAGATGGCTGAAAAGCTGGTGCTGGTGTAGAAGTTGTCTACATAAACATGGAACCCCGTGCCAAGATAGGGCACCTTGAGCAGGTTGACAACTGCGTCAAAAGTTAGTCCATTGCCACTCGGAGACGGCGCCTTTCCCTCGTAAATGGTGAAGTCACACGTGTAACCACTCTGGCTGTCGGCCAGGACAAACAGCTTGTAGCCCCACTTGGTGGGCTTGTCCTTCATGTACTGTTTCATCCCGATCCTTGCCTTTGTGGCTACCATGCGCTCATCCACTGACAGGTTCTTGTGTGGGTGGTAGTGTGTCCTGCAGGCCGTGAGGATGTCATCATGAAGAGGCTTCAGGCGGAAAAGGCCATCATACCCAGGCTGACCACGGAGCTGGTCATTTACCACATCAGCAGCTGGGTCACTCATGTGTAAATTTGCTGTGATGGCCTCATACCTGTAGCCTTTCATGACACTGCGAGGATAGGGAAACTTGAAAAAGTTTTCTTTCTTCCACAAGTCCCTTGCAGCGGTCACCTTGACCAGGCCGAGATACAGCACAATGCTCAAATAGTTGCACATCTCAGATGGCTTCACCTCTTTCCACCGCATCTTTGCACCCTCCGCAATCTTCCGGGCAGCATATTTATTTGTGTTGATACACAGCGTTGTAATGGCATTGTTTGTGAAAAACAGGTCGAAGATTTCCTTGGGGCTGTATGATTTCTGGGAATCAAGCTGCGGTCCAGGCATCCTCTTAGGGCAGAACGGAAACTGTGGGTGGCACACGTCCTCTTCAGCACCATCATGCCATCTGTCCACCGGTGAAGGAGGCAGCAGTGGTATGGGTGCTGTTGCTGTCTTGGAGGATGACTTCACTCTCCTTTTTGGCCCTCGTCTGCCCTGCAGAAATCTGTGAAGGGCACACGTTCTCCTCAGAACCACCAGCATGCCCTCTATCCCCCAGTGGGGCAGGTCTCCTCCTCTTTGAAGGAAGCAGCCATGGTGTGGATGCTGTTGCTGCCTTGGAGGATGACCTCACTCTCCTTTTGGCCTTCATCTGCCTTCGAGCTGGAGGAGGCCTTGACGGTCCAGGCAGGTCAGAAGAGCTGAGGGGTGTTGGATGAGGGGAAAGGACAGGTGTGTCTCGTGCAGGGACATCTCTGAAAAAAAAAAAATCAATTGGCAAATGTTATACAAACAACCCAGCGAAAATAAAACTATAGATTACTGAGTAAGCACAACTGAACATCTCCAAAACAACTTTGTAAAATAACAAAACACAATATGCAACTAAAAATAAGATATATGCAACATGGGGTTGGTTTATTCCTTCCTGCTATGGGGTGGGGTTAGGTGATAATTGCTCAGTTGTCTGTGAGACAAAAGAGAGTATATATCTAGATGTCTGGGTTACAGAGTCTGATAATACATACTAATGAGGATACTCTATGGTTGGTGGGATGAGAACAGGTGACAAAGGATGAAGAGGGGGTCGTTGATAGCAGGAAGGGAGCTGGTTTATAGAGTTCTAGATGCTAATTGCTCATTTATCTGTGAGACAAAAGAGAGTATATATCTAGATGTCTGGGTCACAGAGTCTGATAATACATACTAATGAGGATAATCTAAGGTTGATGGATGAGATCAGGGGACAAAGGGTAAAGAGGGGGGTTTTGATAGCAGGAATGCGGCTGGTTTATCGAGGTGCGAATGGGTCAGGTGCGTGTCCGTAAATCAAAGATTATAGACAAGAGTATATTCTGTTCAATCAGTCATATGAGCATTTCTTACTATGTAAACAACAATATTAGTTCTATTATATTACTGCTATTACAACACTATTACTATGTAAACAGCAAACAAATAAGACCAGGAAAACGTCAATATAAAATAAGCAATGCGTGATGAAGGCTGCATCCACCCACATAACCTAAGTAGCTCAGCCAGCTTGCTAGCATTCGTGCTTTTTATGAGCATTTCTTACTATGTAAACAACAATATTAGTTCTATTATATTACTACTATTACAACACTATTACTATGTAAACAGCAAACAAATAAGACGCTCAACATAACATAACAACAGCCAGCTTGCTAGCATTCATGCTTTTTAGTCAGATAATACTTGGTAATAATATTGTGGAAACATACCAAAATGCATGCTCATAGTAGTAAATGCAGATATGTACTTACATGTCAAGGACACGGTCAATGCGTTCTTCCCAATCCAACTCATCGAAGGAATCAATACTTGCCCCATCGGAATTATCATCTGCCCAGCTTCCAACATCGTCTTCTTCGCTGTCTTCAAACATGAACTCCAAAGCTTGTTCGGTGGTATATTTCTTCATTTTTGAATGAAGGAATAGACAATAATATAGACAATAATATAAAATATAAAATAATATAAACTATAAGACTATAGGACTATAATATAAACTATTATCTAAACTCGCATGAAACTCGTAGTTCGTATTTCGTATCTCGGTGTCGCGTCAAATTCGTCAGCAGGCTGTCAGAGTGAAGAGAGCAATGAGCTGCGTCATTACGCGCGGGTCATAAATCTTGTTCACTCGGTTACGCATTATCCAATCAGACCTTTACATTACTCAACGACAGGCAAAGGAGGTACCATTTTAAACCTGAGAATGAGTACTATTGGATAAAGTAAGTGTCAATCAGTTTCTAGTAACTTGATAGGAGGAATAGCCATTTTCGTAAAACCAGCAGCGATACCAAAATTAGGTAGAAGTTTGTAGTACAAATGAAAATGAACGAAGCACAAGGAATTAAATGTACTTTGGCGAATTGTAACAACACAGTTTCGTAGACAACATATATGGCTTTT
>NC_045174.1:23806036-23808536 GCF_900700415.2 Clupea harengus | reverse complement strand
TGAGGGGCAGCATGGGGCAGGAGAGGCTGAATGGGCTGGCTATCCTGTCCATTGAAAAAACAAATCATGCATCACCACTTTTATGTTTGAAAGGTATCGTTCGGCAGGTGTACTGTGCCTCTGGCTGTGCTCAGTCAGCTTGTCGGTCTTTACGTTCAGATTCTGCGCCTAAAGTAGCTATATCGTATTGTCTCATCACATGATCAAATAGAGATTGACATTGGACAACAAGATACATATTACGCAGAAATCATCATTGCATATCTGTATATGACAAAAATAACAAAGAATAATTCATTTAATTGAATCGGCTTTTTAATAGTTTATATTGTGTATGTACCTTAAGCATATAATTGTGTTATAGATTGCTACTGACGATTTCCCCCTCAAAATGATGAAAACCATGACAGAGACAGGTTTGCCATTTTGAGGGGAAGGTACTCGGGGAAATCCAAAAAAAATCATCCTTGATCACTGTCTGAAACTCACAGAAAAAGTAATAAGACAGGGTCTGCTTTGCCTATGAACCCACCGCGCTGGCTGCATTGTGGATCTCATCTCAGGAGGAGATGAGACTGCATACAGGGAGGAGGTGCAAAGGCTGTCGACATGGTGCACCTTGAACAATCTTGTCCTCAACACCTCCAAGACAAAAGAGCTGATAGTCGACTATAGGAGGAAAAAAATCGAACATGCAGCCTATTGCCATCAATGGGGAGAGAGTGGAGAGGGTATCAGACTTCAGCTTCCTGGGCACTCACATCGAGGAGGACCTTTCCTGGACCAGAAACACCACTGCACTGCTGAAAAAGGCACAACAGAGGCTGTATTTCCTGAGGTTACTCAGAAAGAACAAATTACAAAAGAAACTGTTAGTGTCCTTTTACCGCTGCTCTGTGGAGTCAGTGCTAAGCTATGGCATCTCGCTGTGGTTTGCCAGCTGCACGGCAGCAGAAAGAAAGGTACTCCAGAGGGTCATTAACACAGCGCAAAAAGTAATTGGCTGCTCTCTTCCACCTCGTGAGGACATTTATAAAACACGCTGCCTCAGAAAAGCCCACAGTATCCTCAGAGACTCAACACACCCTGGTTACCACCTATTTGAACTGTTGCCCTCAGGGAGACGCTTTAGGACCATCATAGCAAAAACAGACAGGCTGAGAAACAGCTTCTATCCCAGAGCCATCATAGCACTTAACAATTCACAAAACTGACCTGTATTTGTCTCTCTGTTGTGTTATGTCTTGTGTTTTTATAGTGTAAATATGTATATATATGTTCAATCTATATTTTTATTGTTTTTGTGTCTGAGAGCTGCTACCTTCATTTCGTTGTACTTGTGCAATGACAAATAAATGCATTCTATTCTTCTATTCTATTGTCTGTAGTTACGCCCCTGGCAAAATGAACAAAATACACCTTTTTCAACCACAAATAAGAGATACATAACAGCGACTTCACGCAGAGGCTCTGGCTTAGGGGCCCCCTGAGCTCATGGGCCCCTGGGCCTGGGCCAAGTAGGCCCGTTCGGTAGTCCCCTCCCTGCCCGAGGGGCAGCAGAATGCTCGCCTGGGGCGGCTGGGCGTCCAGTCAGCTGCTGCATCATCCACTGCTGATTCACAGCCAGCGACGACACCTTGTAGTGGCCAGTGTGTGTGTGTGTGTGTGTGTGTGCGTGCGTGTTTGTGTGTGTGTGTGTGTGTGTGTGTGTGTGTGCGTGCGTGTTTGTGTGTGTGTGTGTGCGTGCGTGTTTGTGTGTGTGTGTGTGTGTGTGCGTGCGTGTTTGTGTGTGTGTGTGTGGCCAGAGCCTCGTATGCCTCATGCTTCCTTCTCCTGTGTTTCTTACCAGAGGGGGGGGGTGAAGCAGACTCCTTGTTTTCACCGACTTTGGTCTCACGTGAAGCTGCCCGGGTGGGGGGGGTGAACGTTGTGAACCCACCATCAGAAGATGCCCTTGATGACACAGATCCAGTGCCACCAGCAACCTTGTTCACCCGGCTTGACAGGGGTGCGAGTGGAGAACGAGGCACAGCTTGGACAGCTGGACGGGTCTGCCCTTGAAGCGACAGCATGCTCCGGGCCGAGGCACACCACACAGTACCAGACGTGGTACCAGCAATTCTGCCACAGTGGTACCAGAGATGGTACCAATAATAACAACGCTACCAGAGGTGGTCACCTCAGAGTCTGTGGTACCAGAGAATTGTTTTTTAGGTATATATTACTATACCAAAAAGTGATTTAAGAAACAAACAAACAAAAAGATTCAAAATACAATTTGAGTAAAAAATGTAATTAAATCCAAGCAATGTCAAGGTGAGGGAGGGAGATCTGAATAATCTAAAAAAAAATTGTTCTGTGACACACTACCAGTTGACATATTTGTTGATAAAGAATATGTGAAGTTAGTGTGGGAAAAAGACATTTCATTAGTGTCTTGTAAGAGACCACCACAAGAACACATGTTTTTTTGTGTGTTTGTTTTTAAGTAATGTAGGCC
>NC_045174.1:23786036-23788536 GCF_900700415.2 Clupea harengus | reverse complement strand
CCTTCCAGAGAGGTCCAGGGATGAATTATGTCAACAGTGCTAACGAAGAAAACACGATTATTCAAATATATTTGCAAATTAAATTTAAAAAAAAGGTGAGACTGAATAAGGACATTAACCCAAACCTTGCCTAACTGATCCTATACCAGTGACAGGTGTTTAAGTTTTCACAACAGCGGTTAAACGATTCAAGTCTCAAGGTCTCTTTTTTTTTTGTTTGATTAGTGGCCATGAATATTTTCCGTGCTGAAAGTAAAACGTTTTCTGTCTGATAACGGCCTCTCACATATCAAAGCTACACTATTATCAATCAGTGGATCTGGCAGAGTTTTGATGTTTTCAAACCCAGCATCCCCTCTCTCCAAGGCCCACCCCACACTCCATGCCGCTGAGTTTGGACAGGCTATAAGGGACTGGCAGGCAGACACACCTCCTGGTACTGGTGAAGCTAATATTGTTCAAATGTATACACTCTATTCTCTTTACACAATTACAATAGTAACTCTATTCGTCTACTCTTTCTATATATATAGAATGACATGGAGCATATATATATATATATATAAATATATATATATATATCTATAAATAAGGACATGAAGCACTACCTGCCCTACGTGACGAGTAACAGGTGCACTTTCCACAACACTGATAAATGAAAATACCAAGGTCCCTCCCTGGACTGCAGTGACCCCCGAAAGTGGTGCAACCTCCATAAATAATCACTAAATAACTTAAAAAGAGAGGGTGTCTCAAAGTACTACTGCAACTACTACTACTATTACTACCTCCGATTCTAAACATTTCCTTTTGAAATCTATATCTTTGTAGAGACTTTTTGTAGAGACAGCCCCACCTGTCCTACATTATGGGTGACAGGTTGTGTTTTCCCACACCACTGATAACCAGATATGTCCTGGAAAATCTGCAATTTCTAATTCTGACCAGTGTCCCTGGACTTTATTTAACCTCAAAACGTCATGGAACTTTTTACATTATATGCTGAGGCATATAAAAGAGGGTGTCTCAGGAGTGAGACTAACAACCCTCTACTGCTACTACTACTACTACTACTGTTGCTGCTGCTACAGAACTACTGTGTGTCCGAGAAGTAGTGATGTTAAAGATGAGGGCTGTCTTCACACTGCTGGTGCTGCTGCTCTCCATGCGTGGAGCTCAGACTCAGAGCATCCAGACTGAACTTCACACAGAGAGCCAGAGCACTGGGGCTGCTGCTGCTGCTGCTGCTGCTGCTGCTGCAGACACTACCCTGCTGGACGTCTCTGCTGAACTCAGGGAACTCAGAGACATGGTGGACAAGCAAGGAATGACTCTGAGCTTCACTCGGGATGAGCTACAGAACACCAAAGATCTGCTGAACAAAATAGAGGCTGAAAATAAAGAGCATATGAAGAAATACACTGCAGCACAACACACAGACCTGACCACTGTGAAGTCTGAAGTGATGAACCTGAAGATGGAACTGTCTGCTAGTGAGACCGAGGTGGAGAAACTCAAGATGGAACAAGCAGCACAAGAGGCAGAGCTGACAACTATGAAGACTGAAGTGATGAACATGAAGATTGAACAAGCAGCACAAGAGGCAGAGCTGACAGCAGTGAAGACCAGACTGGCAGCCACTGAGACTGAAGTAGTGACTCTGGAGAAAGAGATCACAGAGAAACCCAAGGTGGCATTCTCAGCAGGTCTGACTGACACAGGATTCATAGAGGCTAGGTATACTGATCTGAACTTGGTCTTCTCTAAAACCATCACCAATGTTGGACGGGCCTACAGCAACATGACCGGCTTCTTCACAGCTCCAGTAAACGGAGTCTACTACTTCAGATTCACAGTCATGGATATACTAATCTCACAAAGGCCAAATATCAGGATGCATAAGAATGGAGAGATGGTCATGAATTTGCCAAGGTATGATAACTTTGCGGGTTACTCCTATCTCTCCAGTGGTGTGACTCTGCAGCTGGAGGTGGGAGATGTAGTTAACATGCAACTCCCTGCAAGCCGTAAGATCTATGGTCATTCTGATAACCGCAGCAGCTTCAGTGGCTTCCTGCTCTTTACTCTTTGAAGAGAACACACTGCTCAACTGTTCATGTTGTCAAATGATAAATAATATGCTTCATGATCATGTTCAAATAAAACACTTTTAAAATGTAATCCTTTTGTGTCATCATTGGAAATATTGAGCAATGCTTTATCAACACAGATTAATACAGGCATCTTATCTCTTAAAATGTTTAAAGATTAGGACGGAAAACTCTACAGCAAGTGTTGTGTGAGACTGGGAGAGAGAGTGAGTGAGAGAAAGAGAGAGATTTAAAGGAAAGAGGTAAAGACAAGAAAGAAAGAAAGAAAGAAAGAAAGAAAGAGTATGCAACTTCCTAAAGAACACAGCAGACGCTGTTTTTCATCTCTGAACAAGAGGACTGACAGTCAGAGGTAGTGAGGACTGCAGGAGTGAGTGGCCATATTGGGA
>NC_045174.1:23756036-23761036 GCF_900700415.2 Clupea harengus | reverse complement strand
AGGGGGCGCTCTCCTGCGGACTAGAGTTCCAGGGTGGTGGGCTCAGGCTCTGGTTCTGGTGCTGGTTCTGGGTGGGGTGCTGGTCCAACTCCTCTGCCTGAGCGGCCGCCGTCACCACCTCCTCCTCCAGCCCGATGGAACCTTCGGCCCAGAGCTCCATGCAACCCATGGACAGCATGCTCCCCGCTCTCCTCTGTGTTCCTCTCTCTCTCCTCCTCTCTTTCCCCCTCTTATTCTTCCTTCTCTCTCTCTCTCTTCCCCCGCTCCCCGCTCTCCTCTGTGTTCCTCTCTCTCTCCCCCTCTCTTTCCCTCTCTCTCTTTTCTTTCCTTCTCTCTCTTTTTCCCTGTCTCTCTTTCCCCCTCTCTCTTTTCCTTCCTTCTCTCTCTCTCTCCTCCTCTCTTTCCCCCTCTTATTCCCCCTCTCTCTTTTCTTTCCTTCTCTCTCTCTCTCTTTCCCCCTCTCTTTGCCCCTCTCTCTTTTCTTTCCTTCTCTCTCTCTCTCTTCCCCCGCTCTCCTCTGTCCCCTCTGTGTTCCTCTCTCTCCTCCTCTCTTTCCCCCTCTCTCTTTTCTTTCCTTCTCTCTCTTTCTTTTCCTTCCTTCTCTCTCTCTCTCTCCTCCTCTCTTTCCCCCTCTCTCTTTTCTTTCCTTCTCTCTCTTTCTTTTCCTTCCTTCTCTCTCTCTCTGTCTTCCTCTCTTTCCCCCTCTCTCTTTTCCTTCCTTATCTCTCCCCCCTCTCTGTTTCCTTGTCTCTCTTTTCTTTCTCTCTCTCCCTCTACCCCTCTCTCTTTCCCCCGTCTCTCTTTCCCTTCTTCTCTCTCTCTCTCTCTCTCTCTCCTTAGTGCCCTCCGTGTCCCACGCCCAGCCTGGGGAATACACAAACAGAAAAGGCCATTTAAATAGAGTGAAACGTGTCCATAGAGACGCAAGCGTCGCGAGTGTGAACTTGCGAGCCGAGCCCACGAACGAGGAAAAGCTACACTGCAATGTAATGCGCGCGCTGGCCCGCGCCGAAACTAAATAATAGATTGTGGATTCGGAAAGGAGCACGGGTGCGCATAACATAACGGCCTTCTTGGCTTTAAAAAAAAAAAAGAAGGAATTAAGGTTTTAATCGAATTCCAGTGAGCTAGAATAAAAGGCCGTTCTCTACAGTAGGGCAACAGGCTCGTGAATGTGAGCCGCGGGGGGTCAGGTCGCTGACGCACTTGAGAGGTCACAGAACTTTCGTGAAAAAGTCCCCGGCTGCCTCGAGACTCGGAGCGTTTGGCCAACGCGAGCCAACTGACGCGGATAAAACGCAGCTCGACAGAAATTACGAGAAATACATGATGACATTGCAAAACAACGGCCATATCAACCACTTTATAACTGTCGTAATATATCTGTAGTGACTTATCTGGTTACATTAATATCTTTATTAGGCTACAAATTGAAAGGAAATTAAAATGGAAAATTGAAATTGTTATCTGTACATTTTATTGAAGTCATTATTTTAATTTAAGTACAATTGCAAAGTGTATCATTTTGAATAGTATAGTAGGCTAGCCAATAATATAGAGACAGGAAGAGAAACGTATTAAAGATATTAAACTAAAAAAAGGGAAAGAAAAACTGGGCCAAGTGAAGACCCAAGTAGTTAAATTACAATGAATGAACCAAATAGCCTATTATTTGAGTTGAAACGTATAAATATCATTAATACAGCGTAAGACACCTGTTACATTACGATTTAACCAATAAATGAAGTAGTAGGCCAACATTAACTCACCTTTCGTAAAAAATAGGCTAAACCCTGATGAAGGAATGTAAAATCATCCGAGTTTAGCAGCCTGCAGATGTGAAATTCCGAAAGATAACTTCTTTCGCGCTCTGATGCGCGCTTCTTGGTTCCAGGTTTGTAAGTAGGTCCTTGTAACGGTGGCAGCAGCGAGGGCTTCGTCCCGGGGGGGCAGTTTAATACCTGGAGCAGGAGGTTTGTCCGGCAACCATAGAAACGCTACACCCCCTTGTAAACAGCTTCCCGTTCTTCCATTGGTCTGGTGGTTGCTATAGTGCCTCATTTTTAATCACTCTCTCTCTCTCTCTCCCTCAGGTTTGTTCGTCACGCAAGCCAATTCTGTCTGGTTCCCGAAAAGGGAGTGAGAGAGAAGAGACGGGAGGATTTTTCGCTTTTTAAAGCCCCCTTTCAAAAAGCCGCAGGACACTTTACCCGCACGGGTTGGCCAGCGGAGGTTATTCAAGAAGAAAAAAAATCGCTTTCCCGTGCAAGAATGTCAAACACAGAATAGAGAAGTTCAACAATTGCCCAGGCGGGTTGGCTCGCCTCCTGTAACGTTTATGGCAACAGGGTAAACAACAAAAACAATTACCAAGTGGCCGTTTTAAATACTCATTCTTTTTCCTCCTGAGTTTTAATTGTGGTCCTTGACTTGGGTCAGGTTTTGAAACCGTTATTTGGGTTGTCTAAAACTAACTTGTCAGGAATAAGTGTTTTCCCACTGAAGCATAGCCTGTTTTAATTAATGTCAAGAGTTTAAACGAGCCTTCAGCAGCAGGTGAAGTAGGCTATACGCGCGCTTCCCGCTCAGCTACCCGCGCGGAGCGGCAGGTGTCAAAGCGCGAGACAGACTGTACCTCGCGCAGAGGGAAAGGGGGCGCTCGCGACGAAGAAGAAGAGCTTTTATGGTGTTTTATTGCCTTTGAGGAGGGCTTCAGGAAACCACTCAGCCACACTAATGGAGCCTTCAAGAGGCCAGCGCTTTGTGTCTTCCAACTCCACGTCTCTTTTTTTTTTTCCCCTTTCCCCCTTTTTTTGGATTAACGAAATTACATTCCTTCACAAACCACGGAAGGTTCTCTATGCGAGGGTGCTGCTTTTGTCAAAAGAACAACCGACTCAGGACAGGTTTCGGGCTGATTGCCATGAACACAAACTAGAATTCATAAACTAGATAAGACTTGGATGACATCCTGAAGGGCCTGTCACCACTCACCAAAATATATTTCTATATTTGTCTGCAGTGTTAGAAAACTCAGGTTGCTTGCCGACAGACAGTGCATTTAAACATTTTCACACCATCTCCCACTGACACGTCCTTGCAGAGAACAAGAGACACTCAATGGAAATGCATACAGGCTGGGGAAACAGGGTGAGAAGACAGAGCGATACTGCAGAGGGAGGGGAAAGAGACTGACTAGGAGAAAGAGAAGAGAACAGTCTGCAGGAGAGAGAGAAAGAGAGTGGGATGAGAACAGTCTGCAGGAGGGAGAGAGAGACTGCAGAGGGAGGGGAAGAGAGAGGGGAAGAGAACAGTCTGGAGAAGGTAGAGAGAGGGGAAGAGAACAGTCTGCAGGAGGGATGAGAACAGACGGCAGGAGGTAGAGAGAGACTGCAGAGAGAGGAGAAGAGAACAGTCTGCAGGAGGGAGAGAGAGATGGGAAGAGAGGGGGGAAGAGAGAGGGGAAGAGAACAGTCTGGAGGAGCGAGAGAGAGACTGCAGAGAGAGAGAGGGGATGAGAGAGGAGAAGAGAACAGTCTGGAGGAGGGAGAGAGAGGGGAAGAGAGAGAGAGGGGAAGAGTACAGTCTGCAGGAGGGAGAGAGAGACTGCAGAGAGGGGGAAGAGAGAGGGGAAGAGAACAGTCTGGAGGAGCGAGAGAGAGACTGCAGAGAGAGAGGGGATGAGAGAGGAGAAGAGAACAGTCTGGAGGAGGGAGAGAGAGGGGAAGAGAGAGAGAGGGGAAGAGTACAGTCTGCAGGAGGGAGAGAGAGACTGCAGAGAGGGGATGAGGGAGGGGAAGAGAACAGTCTGGAGGAGGTAGAGAGAGGAGAAGAGAATAGTCTGGAGGAGGGAGAGAGAGAGACTGCAGAGAGAGGAGGAGGAGAGAAGCCGGGAGGAGGTCAGGAGAACAGTCTGCATCTGTGGAGCACTTTGTCCCGTGGGCACGGAGGGTCGCTGACGGGCACTGAGGGTTGCTGACGGGCACTGAGGGTTGCTATGGGTTACTGAGGGTTGCTAAGGGGCACTGACGGGCACTGACGGGCACTGACGGGCACTGACGGGCACTGACTGGCGCTGAGGGTCGCTGACGGGCACTGAGGGTTGCTGACGGGCACTGAGGGTTGCTAAGGGTCGCTGAGGGTTGCTAAGGGGCACTGAGGGTCGCTGAGGGGCATGGAGGGGCACTCAGACACAGAATCAGCTCCCAGACGGGCCTCGTTGTTCTGGGAACGCGTCAGGGCAGACCCGATTACTGTGGTGGCCCTATAGGACTGCCCTCTCTCTTCCCAAGCTCACACACACACACACACACAAACACACACACACACACACACACACAGCACAAACACACACACAAACACCCTGGAGCTGGAAGTTATTGCATACACACACACATGGAGATGTCAAACATGCATACACACACACACACACACACACACACAGTGTGAGAGAGAGAGAGAGGGGGAGAGAGAGAAAGAGAGAGAGGGAGAGAGGGAGAGAGAGAGGGGGAGAGAGAGAGACAGAGAGAGAGAGGGAGAGAGGGAGAGAGAGAGAGGGAGAGAGAGGGAGGGAGAGAGAGAGAGAGAGAGAGGGAGAGAGAGAGAGGGAGAGAGAGAGAGAAAGAGAGAGAGAGAGAGACTGCAGAACACATAGAAACACCTCAGATAAATATCACCTTTCAGGCCATTACCACTTCTAAACAAAAGTACAAATCAAATAAATCAACCTAGCCTAAACACACCCACATTGACGTGTGTCCTTACCCACACACAGCGGCTGGCAACTGTTGTAATATTAAAGAGACGCCAGTAGAGGGCGCCTGGTGAGCACTTTTGAACTTGAGTCTGCAGCCTGAGATGGAAGTAAGTGCATCAGGTGGCGATGAGATAGTTACGAATCTGGTGCATTCGGGTTGTCGTGTGAAGAACTGTATTATTAGTTTCATGTTAAATCATTATTAGCACAAAGCCAGTGTGTTTCATGTTAAATCATTATTACC
>NC_045174.1:23748536-23751036 GCF_900700415.2 Clupea harengus | reverse complement strand
AGAGGAAAGAGTGGAAGGGAGGGCCGGTGACTACAGAGTTTTTTCGGCAATTAGAAAATAAATAATAGCGTTTGTTGTTTACTTTTTAACGTCAAATCTTTACGGTGGCATTAACAGCGGCGATGTCGGTAAATATGGACGAACTCAGGCATCAAGTAATGATCAACCAGTTTGTTTTGACTGCTGGTTGTGCCGCTGACCAAGCTAAGCAGCTTCTCCAAGCAGCGCATTGGCAGTTTGAGGTGAGTAAAATACTGATAGCCTTAGGTAGGCAGCAGTGTAGTGTTATATATTTTTTGTGTACACAGGACTGCGTCTTGTTAAAGCAAGCGCCCTCCCATGTGAACGCTAGTCTTTAAACCTAAACAAGAACAAGAAACTATTTTACGCTGGGCGTTAGTGTCTCGGAGCTATACAAACCAATGTTGTCATATATTATTGAAATAAACCCGTTGCTGCACGATGTGTCGTTAGCGCTTGAGCTAGAGCTAGCCACTTTCCGGAAGACGAGGTCAGGGGAATGTTAGCTATGTGCCATCGTGTCAGAAACGTAACGTTTTCCATTAATGCCCCTTTGTGTGCGTGTCCATATAGCAATGTACCATGTTACGAAGCGTTTATGAGCGACATGTTGTTATTATTAAATAGTAAGCTAATGAATTGGTTCTCAACGTAAACTCGCCAGTCGTGTCCTAAAGAGTTCTTAATCCTGCTAGCTTGTAACGTTATCCTCATGTGCCTTATTTTGGCAAGTTCACATTGCTCACTTAGCCTTCAACGGAAATGTCTGGCCTTATCCCTGATTGTTAAATGCAGTTGTTCAGCTTGTATTGTTGCTGTCGTTATTAAATAGGAACAGCTTGACAACAGGAAGTTCGCTGGGCATGTCCTGAACACAATACAAAGGGTTGGTGTGACTGGGTGTGTTTTGAATCTGTTGTAACACGGCAGCCGTTTTTTGTTTACATTCCCGTGCCCTGTTTGCTAGCAAGTTCCACCAGTAGGCTACATGTCCTGGTTCTGCTTCGGAAAATTCACAGGGTAGGGAACTCCATGTTCCAAAACATCAGCAAATATTTGCATATACGGGCAAGAGTAAAGAGAGGTTTTTACGATGTTGATACACGTTCACACCTCGTATAGTATACAGGTAGACTTTATTGGATGAGAATAGTGGAATTTCTGGTTTGCGTGTTTGTTTCTTTTGAAAACAAACCCAAAGGTGCTTTGAAGAACCTCCCAATCGTTGACCCATCGTGGGGTAGGCTGTCACACATATATCCGACTGGCTTTGCCATTGGTTGTTCAGCATAATCCAATACCCTTATGCTCTCCACGAAATCGTTTTCACCGCTCCGTCAAAACGAGCCTTTTGGCCGTTGTGTTGACATTTGTGTCGGCTGCGTGGGCCCCCAAGGACGGGGAAAGACGAGACTTTCACCCAGTAGAATTCATGCGGTTATATTTAGACGGAGGCGAATTAGAGGGAGGTGAGAAGACCTGATTAAAACGCACTCGATATCTCTACTACTTTAGCTGCGATCAGATTCAGGCCCAAGTGTTTTGCCCGCAGTCGAACAGGCGTTGTTTTGGTTAGGTGGAGGGGATGTGTGTAGTTCATGTGAATCTAGGGTGTGAATTCCTCTTGAGTGACAGAATTACAAGGAAGAGAAATTGTCACATACTGTCACTTGAGTCAAATACCACACGTATTGAAACCAATGTGAAGACAAGCTGAAAACAGTGTGTGTGTGTGGTGTGTGTGTGTGTGTGTGTGTGTGTGTGAGAGAGTTTGATTATGACAAGGCCACACGTTTATTCCTCCTACTGGCAGGCGGATGGGACTGGACCAGAGGCCAGACACACACACACACACACACACACACCTCCAGATGGTTTCTTTGGTGCACCTCTTCTTAATGACCAATCTGTTGTCAGAGCTGAAACTTGAGCAGGTGGCATGTCAAGGGCAAAGGCCACAACACTGTCCCTCTGTATCTATCTGTCTGTCTGTCTGTCTGTCTGTCTGTCTGTCTGTCTGTCTGTCTGTCTGTCTGTCTGTCTGTCTGTCTGTCTGTCTGTCTGTCTGTCTGTCTGTCTGTCTGTCTGTCCGTCCGTCCGTCCGTCTATCTATCTATCTATATCCATCTATCCATATATTGTTTCGGCCCGAGGGGCGTAACAATATTGTGACGAGCTGGCTGTGACATCATGGCCTTTTCAAATGTAGGGGTGTGTGTGTGTGTGTGTGTGTGTGTGTGTGTGTGTGTGTGTGTGGTGTGTGTGTGTGTGTGTGTGTGTGTGTGTGTGTGTGTGTGTGTGTGTGTGTGTGTGTGTGTGTGTGTGTGTGTGTGTGTGGGGGGGGGGTGAGTGAGAGATAGATGTAGGGAAGAAACTGAATGAGTTGTTTTATCATCCCAGTGTAGCAGGAAATGAACCTCTGTTGACTTATTGTTCTCAAGGGCCAGATCTCTCTGTCTCTCTCTCTGTCTCTCTCTCT
>NC_045174.1:23736036-23741036 GCF_900700415.2 Clupea harengus | reverse complement strand
CTACCCTTTCAACCCTACGTGATGTTGAACATCATATACACACACACACACACACACCTTCACACACACACACACGTGATCTACCCTTTCAACCCTACGTGATGTTGAACATCATATACACACACACACACACACACACACACACACACACACACACACACCTTCACACACACACACACACGTCATCTACCCCTTCAACCCTACGTGATGTTGAACTGCACTGAAACACAATTCTCACACTCTCACACACACACACACACACCTTCACACACACACACACACACATCATCTACCCCTTCCCCCCTACGTGATGTTGAACTGCACTGAAACACAATTCTCACACTCTTTGGGGTGAAAAGAGGTGATGGATTTACTGATGCACACACACACACACACACACACACACACACACACACACACACACACAGAGAGCTGTGGTGTTATGCAAACTGCACTGGTCTACAAAATGGGTTAACAGAGGAAGGAAGTGGTTAGAAGTGTGTGTGTCAGAGAACAGCAAGTAACTGTGGTGTGTGTGTGTGTGTGTGTGTGTGTGTCTCAGAGAACAACAGGTGACTGTGATGTGTGTGTGTGTGTGAAGGAAAGAACAGTGTGTACCCCGTGTGACCTAAAGACAGTAAGTTCAGCAAGGACTCAACAACCTCAACTACAAACACACACACACTCAACAACCTCAACTACACACACACACACACCCATTCATATATCTCAACTACACACACACACACACACACACACATTCATATATCTCAACTACTACACACACACACATTCATATATCTCAACTACACACACACACATTCATATATCTCAACTACACACACACACACTCATATATCTCATCTACACACACACACACGCACATTCATATATCTGAACTACACACACACACACACACACATTCATATATCCCAACTACACACACAGACACACATTCATATATTTCAACTACACACACACACATTCATATATCTCATCTACACACACACACACACACATTCATATATCTCAGCTACACACACACACACACACACACACACACATTCATATATCCCAACTACACACACACACACACATTCATATATCCCAACTACACACACAGACACACATTCATATATCTCAGCTACACACACACACACACACACACACATTCATATATCCCAACTACACACACACACACACATTCATATATCCCAACTACACACACAGACACACATTCATATACTTCCCAGGAGAGAGATGGTCTGGCCTGATCTTGAGCGATTCAGAGATCATGAATCCTGGATGGGGTCTTCGCACACCCACCCCCCTGTATACACACACATTATGTGTGTGTGTGTGTGTGTACACACATTCCAGTCTGGATTGTAATTCCCACGGAGGATGATGGGAGAAATTAGCCAAACAAGCAGCAGAGGATGACTGGTATTGAGTCTCTCTCTCTCTCTCTCTCTCTCTCACACACACACACACACACACTTTCTCTCTCTCTCTCACACACATTCTCTCTCTCTCTTTCTATCTCTCCCTCTCACACACACACACACACACTTTCTCTCTCTCACACACACACACACACACACACACTTTCTCTCTCTCACACACACACACACATTCTCTCTCTTTCTACCTCTCTCTCTCATACACACACACATACACGCATTCTCTCTCACACAACACACACACTCTCATTCTCTCTCTCTCTCTCTCTCATTCTCTCTCTCTCTCTCTCTCTCTCACAGCACAGACACCCCAGCAGACTCAAGCTACACGTGGAGCATCACAGCATCACAGGTGGAGCATCACAGGTGGAGCAGACAGGTGTGGAGCAGACAGGTGTGGAGCAGACAGGTGGAGCAGACAGGTGTGGAGCAGACAGGTGGAGCAGACAGGTGTGGAGCAGACAGGTGTGGACCCCCGGTCTAGAACCTACCTGGCCTTCCCACACCAGAACCAGGCAGGATCTCTCCGGGTCTAATAAGGACGAGGTCCATTCTGAGGGTGTTAATAATGACCTTAACCTGTGACCTCTACCTGTGAATAATGACCTTTACATGTGAATAATGATCTCTACCTGTGACCTACCTGTGAATAATGTCCTCTACCTGTGAATAATGACCTTGACCTGTGAATAATGACCTCTACCTGTGAATAATGACCTTGACCTGTGAATAATGATCTCTACCTGTGAATAATGACCTTGACCTGTGAATAATGATCTCTACCTGTGAATAATGACCTTGACCTGTGAATAATGATCTCTACCTGTGAATAATGACCTCTACCTGTGAATAATGACCTCTACCTGTGAATAATGACCTTTACATGTGAATAATGACCTCTACCAAAGCACTTTGAGCTGCATTATTTTGCATGAAAGGTGCTATATAAATAAAGTTTTATTATTAGTAGTATTATTACCTGTGATTAATGAACTTAACCTGTGATTAATGATCTTTAAATGTGAACAATGATCTTTACATGTGGTTAATGACCTCTGTGTCACTAAGTCAGGAAGCAGGAGATGTGCAGGCTGATGTGCTGCTGAATGTAAACATGTTTATTAAAATATTAACCAGAAAAGTCATTGGTCAGGCCTCTACAGTGACGTCACGGGCTCATCCTCTGATTGGGTGAGGTCCACAGTCAGCTGCACGGCGCGCTGTGGTTGGTCGGTGTCTCGGGACATGCAGCCTATGGAGGAGAGGGGGCGGTCCTTCATAGTAGTGCTGGAGGCTGAGTGTGACATGAAAGGTGAAAGGTGAAAGGTGAAAGGTGAAAGAAATGTCAACCAATCAGCTGCCACATGTGATAACCAACAACCCTGATCTATCCCTTTTTCTTTTATAGTTTACATTTATACAGAGAGAGAGAATGTGTGTGTGTGTGTGTGTGTGTATGTGTGTGTGTGTGTGTGTGTGTGTGTGTGAGAGAGAGAGAGTGAGATTGTGTGTGTGTGTGTGTGTGTGTGTGTGTGTGTGTGAGAGAGAGAGAGAGTGAGATTGTGTGTGTGTGTGTGTGTGTGTGTGTGTGTGTGTGTGAGAGAGAGTGAGAGTGAGACTGTGTGTGTGTGTGTGTGTGTGTGTGTGTGTGTGAGAGAGAGAGAGTGAGACTGTGTGTGTGTGTGTGTGTGTGTGAGAGAGAGAGAGAGTGAGACTGTGTGTGTGTGTGTGTGTGTGTGTGTGTGTGTGTGTGTGTGTGTGTGTGTGTGTGTGTGTGTGTGTGTCTCCTACCTGAGCGGCTGCGTTGAGCTTTGGCACTCTGTGGTCTAACAGGCGTCACTCTGCCCAAATCTCCAGAGTTCTTAGGAGACACAGTCAGCTTCTGCTTCACATTTCCCTTACCTACACACACACACACACACACACACACACACACACACACACACACACACATACACACATACACATTATATACAGATCAATAAATAAGTAGATATATAACACACACATATGCAAAGACACTCTTAATGTAAAGTTACACAAACAGATGTAAACACATACACAGTTGAGTATACACACACACACAAACGCACACACAGTTGAGTATACACACACACAGAGTTGAGTATACACACACACACACACACACACACGCACACACGCACACACAGTTGAGTATACACACACACACACACACACACACACACGCACACACAGTTGAGTATACACACACACAGAGTTGAGTATACACACACACACACACACACACGCACACACGCACACACAGTTGAGTATACACACACACACACACACACACACACACACACACACACAGTTGAGTATACACACACACAGAGTTGAGTATACACACACACACACACACACACACGCACACACACAGTTGAGTATACACACACACACACACACACACACACACACACGCACACACAGTTGAGTATACACACACACACACACACACACACACACACACGCACAGTTGAGTATACACACACACACACACACGCACACACAGTTGAGTATACACACACACACACACACACACACACACACACACACACACACACACACAGACACACACACACACACACACACACAGACACACACACGCACGCATATGCCAGCGCGGTTAGTACGTAATTTCCTGTTTATTTATCTCTGGCAAAATCTGTGTCTCTTTATAAGTGTTTTGTAACCACACACCACCACCCCCCCCCCCCCCCCCCCCCCCCCCCCCCCCCAACCCCAGCAGCTGTCTCTTTAAGTCTCTTTCTAAGTTTGACGATAACGTGCTGAGCAGTCCTGTGCGGTGCCAGTGTGGTTAGTACGTCATTGCCTGTTTATTTATCTCTGGAAAATCTGTGTGTCTTTACAAGTGTTTGTAAACCCCCCCCCGCCCCCTCTTTTCTTTCCTACTGTGAGGCGCATTGTGTTACCTCCGTGTATGAAATGCGCCGTACAAATAAAAGTTTTATTTGACTTGATTTGATTTGATTTGATTGGATATGTAATGGATCAGGCAGAAGGTATGAGGTTACTTAGAAAACATTCATGTCTTCAAATGACAATCATCCAACATACACAAACACACATGCCCCCCCACCCACACACACACACACACACACACACACACACACAAACCTGCACACGCAGGATTAGAGGGGGAACACATTAAAGGTTATGCATGAGAAATATGAGTTCCAGAGAGTAATGTAATACACACACATACACACACACACACACACACACACACACACTCTCTCTAAAGGAGGGAAACACTTTACCAGATGACTGCACTCCCTCCACAACCCCATTCAACCTCTGGTCTCCCCCTTCACACACACACACACACACACACACACACACACACACAGGTGCATGCAAACACAGTATAGCATGGCATAGCATGGTATAGCACAGCATAGAATAGTATAGTATAGCATAGCATAGCAAAGCATAGCATAGCATAGCATAGCATAGAATAGAATAGAATAGTATAGTATAGTATAGTATAGTATA
>NC_045174.1:23680262-23712762 GCF_900700415.2 Clupea harengus | reverse complement strand
TTAGGTGCTCACCTGTAGAACAGGCCGCTGAAGAACATGGCCAGCTGAGGTCCGATGACAGCCACCACGGACGGGGCGATGAGGTTGGAGGCGGAGAAGACCCCATAGATGATGGACATACTACAAACAAACAACAACATAGATGATAAACATACTAGAAACAAACAACATTCATGCTGTTGGTCATTCATGTATCCATTCATTCATTCATTCATTCATTCATTCATTCATCCATTCATTCATTCATTCATTCATTCATGTATGTATTACTATGGCCATCACCACCACCATCAAACATAAATTAGAAAAAATCCTAGGCCACATTATTGATGGGGAATTTAAAAAAGGAATTTGTTATGTGCCATCTTAAAGCTAGGAGGTTAGTGCTGACTGATAACTCACTATTCTAACTCACTATTCTAAACTCCACTTGTAGACTGATAACTCACTATTCTAAACTCCACTTGTAGACTGATAACTCACTATTCTAACTCACTATTCTAAACCCCACTTGTAGACTGATAACTCACTATTCTAACCCACTATTCTAAACTCCACTTGTAGACTGATAACTCACTATTCTAACTCACTATTCTAAACTCCACTTGTAGACTGATAACTCACTATTCTAAACTCACTATTCTAAACTCCACTTGTAGACTGATAACTCACTATTCTAAACTCACTATTCTAAACTCCACTTGTAGACTGATAACTCACTATTCTAAACCCCATTTGTAGACTGATAACTCACTATTCTAACTCACTATTCTAACCCACTATTCTAAACTCCACTTGTAGACTGATAACTCAATATTCTAAACTCCAGCTTGTAGACTGATAACTCACTATTCTAACTCACTATTCTAAACTCCACTTGTAGACTGATAACTCACTATTCTAAACTCCACTTGTAGACTGATAACTCACTATTCTAAACTCACTATTCTAAACTCTAGCTTGTAGACTGATAACTCACTATTCTAAACTCCAGCTTGTAGACTGATAACTCACTATTCTAACTCACTATTCTAAACTCCACTTGTAGACTGATAACTCACTATTCTAAACTCCACTTGTAGACTGATAACTCACTATTCTAAACTCACTATTCTAAACTCTAGCTTGTAGACTGATAACTCACTATTCTAAACCCCATTTGTAGACTGATAACTCATTATGGGACTACTGATCCTGCTCTTACTCCTACAGGTGCTGCTCCTGCTCCTGCTCCTGAAAGCAGAGACTTTGTTGTGCTGCGCTGCGCTGCGCTGCGCTGCGCTGCGCTGCGCTGCGCTGTGTGGCTGATTGAATGACCTTCTCAGAGACAGAGGAATGCCTCATCTCTATTAGATTAAGCCAAGATCAGCAACAGCCACTTTAGATCAC
The DNA here is from genome assembly GCF_900700415.2 of Clupea harengus. Taxonomy (NCBI): domain Eukaryota; kingdom Metazoa; phylum Chordata; class Actinopteri; order Clupeiformes; family Clupeidae; genus Clupea; species Clupea harengus. Next base: position 23,711,373 of record NC_045174.1, on the reverse strand, counting down.
AAAATACAAAATAAAAACACACTAGGACAAAAACATGCCCAGAACCAAACCATCACCCTTTTTGGTACAAAGAGGGTCTTAAACCACATTCCTTAATCACGGTGGAACCGGGAGTGAGAACAGTTTAATGTTCTAAACTACTAGAATAACAGAACCGGTAAAACGAGGGCCAGCCCAGAACTGGTCTAGCAGGCAAGGGAGCCTAATTAGGTAGCCTACCTGGTGTAGCCACTGGGCGAGGGAGCCTAATTAGGTAGCCTACCTGGTGTAGCCACTGCCGTGGAAATCCGAGCTGTTATAACTCTTGAGCACGGTTTGCTGCAAAGGAGAGAAGCCATGTCAGAGAGATAGAAGGATGGAGTGATATGACAGAGGATAAGAGTATACTTGTCCCTCCCTCACTTCACACATAAACAGAAACGTCAAATAACAGATTTACAAGAATACTGCTTTTATCCCAAAGAAATGAACTCAGTGATGCCTGACACCCTGTCATATATAGATAGCAGTAAATTGATTGGATAAGAATATATGACGCTATAGTCCTCACAGTCATTGCTCTCACTTGATGTTGTGTTTCAGGAAGTTGGCTATACAGCAGACGTTGACCTTCAGGTCTCATGACACAGAGAGCGAACCGTGAGGATCGGGTTTATCAGGTGTTTCTTCCAACAAGGAGAAATATACGCGCTACACACACACAACTTAGTTCCTTCCCAAACTGATCCACTTCTTCTGTCGTTAAGGCATGTCGCCTGCCAACACTTTCATTTCCTTTTGAACTCGCTAAACATCTTGCTAGTCAGTGATATTTTACTCTTTCCTCTGTCTGAGTTTACCTCGATGTTCCCGCATGTTTGAAACGCAGTGAACATGAACATGAAGCCGAAGCCCAGGATGACGATGTTGAGGAGAGACTTTCCTTCGGGACCCATGTTGACGGGATGGTCGCTCTATCACCACCTGTCACGGGACATCCATCCGCACAGAAGAAAACACAACTTGTCCTCTATATAAAACATTGTGACTCAAGCCTAATACAACTAATGGAAGATATATCAGGTGAACTGGACAGGGTGTCCAGTCATGAGATAACAGGTCTACCGTGTGGCGTAAACACCAATTAGATAAACAAACCTCACTAAACTAACGTCTTTCATTAGCATAATAGCCTTGCGACGACGTTTTGCCGACATAGAGACAGGGTACATAAATAGATTTCCGTGAGTTTGAGGTCTACTCATTTCAACCGACCTTCAGTAAGAAGGATGCAATTAGCATCTCAACTTACCGAATGTATCACGGGTGCAGTTTCCGTCTCAAAGACAGTTTTCGGCTAAACAAAAGGTCCCATCATTGTGATCTGCGCGAGAAGATACGAGTCAGGAGTGTCATGAAAAGCATGAGCCTTGCTGTGTAACCGGTCAAGCTTTCCAATCTCTGACATCAAATATCCGTTCGGGAGTATCATTCATAGGCAGTAAAACGAGCAGAGAGAGGGAGTATTTTGTCAATGCGAGACTTTTCCCGTCACCGCCAACGTGTGTCATGTGAGACGTCAGCTGACCGCGAGTGCCAACTCATGTGCTACAGTGCACCCTGGGAGATTGAGTCCCATCAGAGGAGTTTCAAACGGCCGTAGACGGACCTGTCCGGACACACCCATCGACTGTGTACTTTTTTTTTTTTCTACAGAAATTGGCCCCACCTGCCCTTTTCAATACACAGTGTTTAAATCCTAGGTTAGGTAAACATACTAACAACTACACTTTCTATTACAGCACCTTGGCAACTCACACACATTACAAGGATACGCATTATGCAAGCCATTTTCGGAATACAAATGACCAAGTTAAAAAAGGAAACACTCACTTCTAAGTCACTTTGGATCAAAGCGTCTTCCAAATGGATTGTTTGCTCCTATCATCTCCTCATGCAGACACCACACACACACCCAGACTGTTGCTGTTTACACAGTGGCTTACAGGCCTATCCCACAGCAGGCCAAACCCAAACGGTGCGCTGGTAGCTAAGGCAACTGACAGCATCTTGAGGACCAACTGAACTGGATGGATCCCAAACCCATGGGAAGATACCCTAGATACCCCTAGATGCCCCTAGATACCCCAGAGAAGCTGGAGATACGCCTAGAGACCCCTAGATACCGCCTAGAGATACCCCTAGAGATACCCCTAGATACACCTAGAGATGCTGGAGATGCCCCTAGATACCCCTAGAGATGCTGGAGATGCCCCTAGATACCCAAGGGAAGCTGGAGATACGCCTAGAGACCCCTAGATACCGCCTAGAGATACCCCTAGAGATACCCCTAGATACGCCTAGATACACCTAGAAACCCCAGAGATGCTGGAGATCCCCCTAGATACCCTTAGATACCCCCTAGATGCCCCTAGATGCTGGAGATACCCCCTAGATACCCCTAGATACGCCACAGATGTTGGAGATGCCCCTAGATACGCCACAGATGCTGGAGATGCCCCTAGATACCCCACAGATGCTGGAGATACCCCTAGATACCCCTAGATACCCAGAGATGCCCCTAGATACCCCCTAGATACGGAGATGCCCCTAGATACCCCCCTAGATACCCCCTAGATACGGAGATACCCCTAGATACGTCCCTCCGGACAGATGCTAGAGATACCCCTAGATACCCCCTAGATACCCCACAGATGCTGGAGATGCCCCTAGATACCCAGAGATGCCCCTAGATACCCATAGATACCCCCTAGATACCCCTAGATACCCAGAGATGCCCCTAGATACCCCTAGATACCCCCTAGATACCCATAGATGCCCCTAGATACCCCACAGATGCTGGAGATGCCCCTAGATACCCGAGTCCCTGCTGTATAGATGCTGGAGATTCAATTCAATTCAATTCAATTCAATTCAACTTTATTATTTCGCCATGTATACAGATACTAGGAATTTTTTTTGGTATTCTCCATGCAGGCTATAGCATCACAAATAGAACAACAAGACAACACAGAACAACAATACAAGGACAGATAGTACCAGTATGAGCAAAATAATAAATAAGAATGGAGGTAGTTCAACAATAATAATATTAAATTGGGAATGGGATACCCCTAGATACCCCAGTCCCTCCAGACACACACACACACACACTCTAGATACCCCTAGATACCCCAGTCCCTCCAGACACACACACACACACACTCTAGATACCCCTAGATACCCTAGTCCCTGTGGACAGATGCATGGAGACTTCCTTGGGGTGGATTCTGGGCTCTATATGTATCATTCTTATCCAGGGAGGTGTGTTCATAGCTTCAAGCTGGGGAGAGAGGGAGAGAGAGAGAGAGAGAGACAGTCTGTGCTATGTTTACATTTGTCCCTTTATTCGAAGCGACTTTCATTACCGTGTGGCCATAGCCTAGTTTATTTTATTACTTAGAGTTTATTAAGTACTTCTTTCCAAAAACAATTGTACTGAACAACCATATAAGTACAAGTTAGTTGTCGGCACAACAACATCCATTTTGTACATCATATTAATGTGATATGTGTTACAGCATTCATAGGTAAGATTTTACACAATATACAGCAGCAGGAAGGAAGATGAGATGGTTCATATAGTGACCATTTATCCTGAGTGTCCCTTTGTTTAGTCACGTTGTTGGCGTTGACTGGGGGTTCTGTGACGCTTGTGTTGTGAAAATAAATGAAATCCAAAGCGGTCCAAGTACAGTTCCAAGTGGTTGGTTTATTAACAAAATGGATGGTACAACTTGTGGGTAGTAAATAAATCAATCAATAAATAAATAAATAAAGTTTCAGAGCAAGGTTGAGATGTTTGGCGTTAAAAAAAATAATTAAAAACTCAAAAAGATAGTAATACGGTGTGTGGACCTCGTTACAGTATGGTAGATCCTCACTGGAATCTCAGAGAAAGGACACCTTTTCTAGGTAAACTCTAATCAAGACATTGATAAGTTTTAGAAATGATGATCATGACTTTTGTGCTTAAATCAAAATAATCTTCCATTGGCATTATTTACATTTTAGCACTATAGCTGAATTGGTCCTTGCCCAACTAAACTCCTCAAAAAAAGTTTTGAAGTCTGGCCTGATGTCATTTTCCAATCCTCTGCCCGCCTCTTCGCCTCGCTTCCTGTCATAACTTCACTGTCCTCTCCAAATAAAGGCATAAAAAGCCCAAAAATAAAAAATAAAAAAAAAGTGAATACCAACAGGAGAATATTGCAGGGGATTTTGGCAAAATATTTTGGGCCGCTACCCACGGTTAGCTGTGTTGCTCATTCCACAAATGCACGATCCTTACAAGTTGTACCTCGTTGTAAAGGTGACTAATGAGGCTTCCCAAAGATATAAAATACAATACCAATTGGTATTATTAAAGGGGAGGAATAATCGACCGAAATAACGTTTCCAAACTTTTTTTGAGGAGTTTATGTCTTGCAAAATTTGGAGAAATTACTGCAAGACTCCTTTTTTTCTTTCCCAGCACCATACTAACTGTCACCGTTCTCAAAGTAAAAGTCCGTCAACAGAAAGAAATACAATACTGTGTAGATGAAGTATACGAGCAAAATTAAATAATGGCTTTAATAGGACCAAAAGAGAAGTGTAATGCTTAATTTATGCTACTCCGAGCCCTCTCCGAGCAAACCTCGTACGGGAAGTTAGAAAAATGAGTAGGTGCACGACAGCCTCTCCGAGGCGTTCCCTGTGTTCGGAGAGGCGTTCCCTATGTCCGACTCCGTGAAATCGGAGTAGCATAAATTTCGCTTAAGCCTCTATTAAATTATGCTTTCCCTCGCACGCTCAAAAACAATGACTAAGTTATTTAGCTGTCTCACACTGTGATAAATATGTTAAAGTGACCTATGTTTAAATTCTATGAACTGTGTTAGTTCGTTGTAACGTAAAATTGAATTATTATTCATTTAGATACGTTATGTTCTAATATGTGACCGTTAGCACACCATTCATTCATAACTCAGTTGGTGGCAGACGTTAGCACTTATTAGCCAGCTGTGTTGTAATCTGTTGTTGCTCTGATTCTTGGTGTAATGAATCTAATAGTAACTCGCTGTATTTCGTTAAGATACCTTCTAAGTATTTTCCGTTTCTTGTGTATTATTGTTTCACTCATAAGTTTACCAGATCAATAAAGGAGCAAGGCGAGTTAACCGCAGCCTACACAGCCCTAACTAAACTGAAGTTGTCATTTTTTTTTTTTTTTAAAGTTGCGTTAACTGCGTTAAAATATTTTATCGCGTTAATCGCGGCCGCATTAATCGCATAGATTAACGCTGACAGCCCTAATATATATATATGCAATGTTGTACACATGAAGGGTTACCATTTCCCTCCCTATGGTTATATCTACCTAATCAAGTGTGTTGATAGGCAGAATGTGTGGAATGGCCTTGCTTGCATTCTTCACTAACCCTCATGATCACGGTCTCTATACCTGCAATTATGCTGGTAAGATGAAATGTTTCTACATTTACATTTTACATTGTCATTTAGCAACTTACAAGGTATACACATTTTTTACATTTACACTGATGGCACACTGCACATCAGGAGCAATTAGGGGTTCAGTGTCTTGCTCAAGGACGCTTCGACAGGCAACCTTCTGATTACTAAACGACTTGTCTACCTCCTGTACCACTGTCTCTTATTAAATTCAATTCTATTTCAAAAAGTGTATTTTAGAAGTGTGTTTAGAAAATGGAAAAATGTGTCTCAAAGCTAAAGTTTCAGGTCCAAAAACTGTACACCTGTACACTGTCCATCGGAACACCACATCAGCACCAATCGTTATGAAGTCTTGTTGAATTAAACATGCAGGAGAAAAGAACCTTTTACCGATTTCTTAACATTTATTTGTACATTCAGAGAAAATCAAGACAACCAGCACACAGACATATACAAAGAAACAGATACAAATAAATCAAAAGGCTGTACCTGCAATAACGTTGGAAATTGTTCACATTAAAATATTGCACTGACAGTACAGTAATCTGCATAAGTTAAAAACAAAAGTGAACCACATCATGGTTACAAAGTGAAAGCTTCTGCATTATATTACTGTATTTTTTTTCCAGGATTTCTTGATCAAATAAGCGCTGGTGATATTACACACCCCAGTTAGAAGGACAAGTCTATGAGCCGACCCTCCTTCACAACATTTTCTTTCTTGTCCTCTGGACTCCATTTTATGAGCGGTGAGCTGAGGTCAATTAACTGGGAAGGGAACGAGAACAAGATCAGTCAGCAGTGAAGGGACCGACATTTGATAGTTAGTTTAATAAATATATTCCATAGTCAATAATTCAATATATCTGACCTAGTGGTCATTTTAGTGTTCTTTGGATTTCGTGAGTTGTAAAAACTTCTCATGTGTATTCTGTTCCGGGCCTACATGAGGTGTGAGAAAGCTCTCACAGCTTTCCCCCCCCTGACTAGAGACGTATAATAATTAGCATTTAGGGATCCACCCCCCCTGGCATGCACACAGCTTATATTCTGTGCTTTCCCAAAAGATAGACAGTGAAGGAGATTTGGGTGAACACACTCAGTGAAATCTAATTCTCTGTTCCTCCTCTGGTGCGCACCATTGAAAGAATAAACCTGGATCCTTGGTTTTTCATCACAATCTGACTGAGTCTCCGATACATTTGGGATATAGAAATAATTCCTTTCAGCAGAGAGAAAGGGACTGCAGCCAAGCATGCCGACGCAGTACACTGAAGCCGACATTTTAAAGATTCAAACCCCACTTTTATTTTAGTTTATAAAAATCAAGTTATTTAAGATTTCACCCCCCCCCCCCCCCATCACCATCAATTATTGCTGGTTATATATTTACTCATTCCCATTATTTATTTTTGAAAATAGCCGACTCCTCTGACATCTGAGACAGAACATCGCAGTGCTGTAAAACAGCGACACACAACCTCATGAACGAGGTCACACACACACCCACCTGTCCTCCACGGGGCTTCATAAAACAGCGACACACAACCTCATGAACGAGGTTACACACACACCCACCTGTCCTCCGCGGGGCTTCATAAAACAGCGACACACAACCTCATGAACGAGGTTCACACACACCCACCTGTCCTCCGCGGGGCTTCATAAAACAGCGACACACAACCTCATGAACGAGGTCACACACACACACCCACCTGTCCTCCGCGGGGCTTCATAGAGGTCGTTCTGATGATGTCTGGGGTGTTGGACAGATCAATGAGGGGCTTCTCGTCAGGGGCTAGCTCAGGAGCTGGGAGATCCATCAGCAGTACCTACGCAAAACACACACACACACACAGACAGTGGTGCACACAGACAGTGGTACACACACACACACACACACACACACACACACACACAGTGGTGCACCCTACTTAATAGCCCAGTACAAAGGTACAGTCCACGATTCTAGAGCAAGGTTGTTCCTATTTGAGCTCAATAGTACACATTAAGTGTGCACTGGTACACACCAGGCCGTGGTGCACTGAACAAGACACTCTGGTCTTCAGTGCTCTCTGGGCACTCAACAGTCTTATTCTTTACAATAATCCACTGGTAAGGAATCAAATCCAGCTGTGCAGGGCATCATTTATATAAATAAAAATAATATATTATATATTATATATATATATATATATATATTGTTTTGTTTGTTTCTCAGTAGAATCAGACTAAAAGTATAATGTTTTTAGAATAATTCTAGAATGTATGCATCTTACCTGCTGGCCGTCAATAGACTGACTGGCAGTGGAGATGCCGCCCTGCTGCCAACGATCCGTGGGGTTGAATATACTCAGGGGTATCTGGGAGGCAATGCCCACACAGCAAGGACCGGGGAATTTAAGACGTTCATCGGGCACAACCACTGAGCCTGGATAATAGAAGGATTGGACGGTTTGTCAGAATTAAAAAATGTCACACCACCTATTCCTTCATTTACAGTAGTCGCTTCAGGAGAGTAGTCATGGAATCTTGACAGCATTAGTTATGATGGAAATTGATATTACCATTAATTTATAGACTTACATTGCATTGCAAGCATGTTCTCCTGTGTGTGTGTGCCATGTGTATTGATAGTCTTGGTACACCTTTGTTTAAAGCCCCTAGCAGACATCCCCCCTGCCCCAGGTGGAGGAATACACATTGTCCACCATTTTGGGCCTGTGTGTGTTCCTCCATAAGAAAATCCCCTCCCACTCACATGCCCCCTTCCCCACATTGACCTGTAACAAACCAATGCTGACCCATGTAACCTCCCATGACTGACTAGTATTTAACCTGTAACACTGTGAAGCTTTTTAGTCTTTTGCCTGCCTCTACCTGATGTTGGAATTGACTCCCTGCAGGAGCACCTTGAAATACACCTCCAGAAATATTTTATTCGCCTCGTGGTCTTTTGTCTAAAAGAGTGTCGGCCTGGTAATTCCCATCAGTTACTAGTAACTTTTAGGGATGAAAAACACTCACTTGTTAACAACGACTTTTCCCTCTAAACTTCTCAAATGGTTTTTATTCAGTAAATGTTCATGTGCTTTTATTTTTTTTATACTTTTTTTTTTTTTTTTTTTACATTTCATCTACTTGTTTGTATTTTATTTACGTATGGTAATGGAGAATTTCTCATTGCTGTATTAGTACTTGTACTTCTGTAAAGGATCTGAATAATTCTTCCTCCACTGGCCGCAGACTGAAAAGTTACTGCAGAGTTTACTAACCCGTTTCTGATCTCCCACATAGTTGGACCTTTGCCTGCCAAATGCTGATGGCTGTGATGCCTTGTACTTCACACCCATACAAATACACTTGCTACACATATATATATATATATATATATATATATATAAAATAAGATTTAAAAACATATATGTGCATATATATATATATATATATATATATATATATATATTATATATATATATATATATATATTATCTTATTTAATTTAATATTCCCCACCCTGGAAACTGCCCTTCTTGTATTTCAAACTGTTGTTACTTGTTATATGTTATAGTGTTATATGTTGTTTCTGGTATATGTTATTTTGGTATATGTTATTTTTGTTACCTGTTGTATGTTGTTACCTGTTGTATGCCGTCTACTGCGTAGATGTTGGCTGCCAAGTCGTAAGAATTTCGCTGCGCTGAAGAAATTTGGTGTATGCGATAATAAACACTTTGACTTTGCCTTAAATGTGTAGATGTAATTCTAGATTATGGTGATGAGGAATAATGTCAACCTATTTCTGCTCACTCAGTCCAGAGTAGCATCACATGTTCCTCACTCCCCACCATTGAGGCTGTCCAGAGCAAGAGATGTCTGCGGAGGGCGTGCAGCATCGTCAAGGACAGCTCACATCCCAGCCACAGACTGTTTGCCCTCCTCCCCTCTGGGAGGCGCTACAGGGTCCTCCGTTCCCGGACCAGCAGGTTCAGGAACAGCTTCATCCCTGCAGCTGTCACCCTACTGAACTCTGCACCACGCCGATAGCCCATTTCTTACTGTACATATATATTTATGTATTCACTTACTCCACTTTACATATGCACATACTCTGCACTTTTTTGCTATTTTGCACTTCTGGTTGGATGCTAAACTGCATTTCGTTGTCTCGGTACTTGTACTCTGTGCAATGACAATAAAGTTGAATCTAATCTAATCTAAAGTAGGAGAGGAGGAGAGGAGGAGAAAGAGGAGGAGAGGAGGAGAGGAGGAGAAAAGACCGTCTCCACTGCGCTCACCGAGTCAAGAGGAGGAGAGGAGGAGAGGAGGAGGAGAAAGAGGAGGAGATGAGGAGAGGAGGAGGAGAGGAGGAGAGGAGGAGAAAAGACCGTCTCCACTGCGCTCACCGAGTCAAGAGGAGGAGAGGAGGAGAGGAGGAGGAGAAAGAGGAGGAGATGAGGAGAGGAGGAGAAAGAGGAGGAGAAAGAGGAGGAGAGGTGGAGAAAGAGGAGGAGAGGAGGAGAAAAGACCATCTCCACTGCGCTCACCGAGTCAAGAGGAGGAGAGGAGGAGAGGAGGAGGAGAAAGAGGAGGAGATGAGGAGAAAGAGGAGAGGAGGAGAGGAGGAGAAAGAGGAGGAGAGGTGGAGAAAGAGGAGGAGAGGAGGAGAAAAGACCCTCTCCACTGCGCCCACTGAGTCTAGAGGAGGAGAGGAGGAGAGGAGGAGATAAGACCATCTCCGCTGCTGCTGCTGCTGCTGCTGCTGCAGCAGTTTCCCACCTGATCCACTTGTAGAAACCCCTCTGCCTGCAGCTGCCATTCCCACCAAACTGTTACGGTACAGCGACACGATACGCTTCCATCGCTTTGAGTGGGCGTGTTGTAGCGTGTGGAAATATCATTTTCAAACCGTCAGAGACGACACCAAACAATCTGATTGGCCGCTGCCGGGAAAAATCGCTCCTCATTTGCATAGGATTCAACATTTCCCAACTTTTATCGGTCGCTTCGCCCAAAACGGTGGTCTACGTCACAATGGCTTGGCTCCCATTGAAATGCATGGGATTTAAATATCGCATCGCTCATAACGGTATCATGGGTTTCCACCGTTATGCATTTCTACTCTGCTTATGATGCATATTATACACATATTATGTGCCAGCCTATGTCCCTGTAATACAGACAAACGCCATCATTGACATAGTGGGTACACAGTGTGCTGCTCATAAGGTTACTATTATATATAAGAAAACAGAAAACAAAGCTGTTTTACAAACAAACATTTTCTCCATTTTCAATCCATTATCAATCTTCTATGTATACTTGATTGTATGCTGCATGTGTGCTAATATGTTTCATTCGGATGTATGTATGCATGTATGAATTCATCGGCTTGCTTCTGATTGGCTCTTCTCCTCCTCCCTCCCCTTCTGCCCCTCCCCCCCCCAGCCTCAAGCGGTAGGACCTTCTAAGAGATTCTGAGATTCTTTTGAATGAAGGGTGCATTACAAATAAAATACATTATTTATTTATTTATTATTATTATTCTAAAACTTTTAGAAATACTGGGTTGCAATGCCTCTGCTAATGGTTCCCACAATCCACTCTACAAACATTTCATACATTGGCACCACTGTGTCTTGGTGAACAACAATACACACATGACAGCCCCACATTTTCAAGGGGTATATTCATCAAGACTTTAGATTATTTAAGGTATTGATAAAAAGGCAACTTCCATGAGCAATGTTGGAACCGTCATAATTTAAACAATAAGACTATATGAAAAAAATATATATGAAACAAAAAAGAATCCCAATATTAATGATCCAAAAATCTAGGAATGGTTGTTTTGATTCCACAGAAGAGCAAACATTCTGCAGAAATAGTTATAGGAAATGACTCACCTCCAATATCAGTGATAGGGGCTGGGGGCACCCATTGTGTAATTCCTTGCTGGCTGTAAGGTTTTCTGAAACACCGGTGTGGGTTCTGAATTTGAGCAGGATTGAGATACAGAGGATTGAGACCTCCTCCATGCCACCCGCCTAAATGACTGGGCAGATGTGGGGGTGCCTCTCCATCCAGGCAGTGTTGTTGGGCGGAGTGCGCACTGAAGTGAGCGCCTCTCGAAAGAGGAGCAGATGATGTTGATGATCGCGGGCGGTCCAACAGCAACATAACATCGGAACTAGGATGATCAGCTTTGAACGGAGTGGGATGATTAACCTCTGGGCTCATGGACGGCTCAAGAAAGTTTCCAGAATAGTCTTGAAAAAAAGCGCCCGCACAGTCCTCCTCTCTCAATTTCACTCGATCTTCCTGAGGGGTGGTGGGACTGGCCCTGATCATGGCGGTGCTCAGCGCCATACTGCTATTTTTCTAAGGAAGTCAAAAAGGTTAACCAACAGAATTACATCATGCCTATGCAATGCCTTATTATCCCCATATGTCGTCATGTTTTTAGAAAGAGCCTCTTTATATGCAAAAAAGTAAATTTCTTCTAATGCATCTAAAGGTTTATAATAGGTTTTACTAGATGTCTTTGCAGTCACAGACAAAAACAAAATGACTAAATGACTCAACCTCCTTAACATTCAATACAATCTGGTTTTTACAAGTACAATGCTGTAAATTAATTACATACCGTAATTTCTGGACTATAAACCGCTACTTTTTTTCCCCACGCTTTGAACCTCGCGGCTTAAACAATGACGCGGCTAATTTATGGATTATGATACCGCTGTGACTGAGCAGCGTTCAGTGAGCAACTATAGGCAAATGAGAGTTCCGTTCTGCTAGCAACGATAACCCACAATAACCCCAGGAAGTAAAACGAAACGAGGAAGTAAAATGAGTTTGTTGTATCAAATGAAAGGTTTTTACAACAAACAACCCTGTTAATCGACTGGGTAATATAAAAACCTTTTATATGCAACGAGTTTTATTGTTCCATTTGTCTTAATGATCGGGAAAATAGTTAAAAGCGTGTTTGAAAGTTATAGTAGCCTATTTGTCATTATAAAGTCCTAATCTGTCTACTCGCTAGCTCAGACTTTATAATGGTATTTTGTTAACTGTGCATTATATTAACTTGCTTTAAAACAAGGTAAGATATAGTGAGTTAATTTTAAGCGTACAGGATACTTTGATAATGACTAAGATGTAGCTGAAAATTGACAATTAATATTACTTTCATAGTAACATCAAAATGGGTTAAAAACGATTCACTGATGTTACAAAAGTATGATTTTCTTGTTTAAATATAGGGAACACTGACTAAACAGGCATCATTGCAAATATTGTAGTAAGAAACAGTAAAACACACAACAATCTGCTGATAAAAGGATTATGTCTTCAATAAAGTTGGTTGAACATGTTCAGAACACTGTAAAGAAAGGGTAAAAAATGTTTAGCAGTAATTAATCTGGCCATTCACTGTGAAAAAACACTTGACACACAGATCACACAGGTGAAAAGGGATTATCTCCAATGCCAGGGTATTGCCATGTGACACGTATCAAACTTTGCTGATGAAACTAAAGATTGTGTCTCAATGAAAGGGGGGTGGAATATGTTTAGGACATTCCAAACATTAAATAAAATTTGTGAAGTAGTTGAGATTTACGTCCCTGAATGCTCCACAATACTTTAAACATAGGTGATCAGACAGGCGAAAATGCATTATCTTCAATGGTAGGGCCATGTGACATGTATCACTCTTTGCTGATGAAACTAAAGATTGTGTCTCAATGAAAGGGGGGTGGAATATGTTCAGGACACTCCAAACATTAAATAAAATGTGTGAAGTAGTTGAGATTTACGTCCCTGAAGGCTCCACAATACTTTAAACATAGGTGATCAGACAGGCGAAAATGGATTATCTTCAATGGCAGGGCCATGTGACATGTATCACTCTTTGCTGAAAAAACTAAAGATTGTGTCTCAATGAAAGGGGGGTGGAATATGTTCAGGACACTCCAAACATTAAATAAAATGTGTGAAGTAGTTGAGATTTACGTCCCTGAATGCTCCACAATACTTTAAACATAGGCCTACACACAGGCGAAAATGCATTACCTTCAATGGCAGGGCCATGTGATACGTATGACACTTTGCTGAAAAAACTAAAGATTGTGTCTCAATGAAAGGGGGGTGGAATATGTTCAGGACACTCCAAACATTAAATAAAATGTGTGAAGTAGTTGAGATTTACGTCCCTGAGTGCTCCACAATACTTTAAACGTACGTGTCACATGGCCCTGCCATTGAACATAATGCATTTGTATTATTGTATTATTTAATGCTTGGAGTGTCCTGAACATATTCCACCCCCCTTTCATTGAGACACAATCTTTAGTTTTTTCAGCAAAGAGTGATACATGTCACATGGCCCTACCATTGAAGACAATGCATTATCGCCTGTCTGATCACCTATGTTTAAAGTATTGTGGAGCATTCAGGGACGTAAATCTCAACTACTTCACACATTTTATTTAATGTTTGGAGTGTCCTGAACATATTCCACCCCCTTTCATTGAGACACAATCTTTAGTTTTTTCAGCAAAGAGCGATACATGTCACATGGCCCTGCCATTGAAGTTAATGCATTTTCGCCTGTGTGTAGGCCTATGTTTAAAGTATTGTGGAGCATTCAGGGACGTAAATCTCAACTACTTCACACATTTTATTTAATGTTTGGAGTGTCCTGAACATATTCCACCCCACTTTTATTGAGACACAATCTTTAGTTTCATCAGCAAAGTGTGATACGTGTCACATGGCAATACCCTGGCATTGGAGATAATCCCTTTTCACCTGTGTGATCTGTGTGTCAAGTGTTTTTTCACAGTGAATGACCAGAATAATGACTGCTAAACATATTTTACCCTTTATTTACAGTTCTGAACAAGTTCAACCAACTTTAATGAAGGCATAATCCTTTTATCAGCATATTGGGGTGTGTTTTACTTTTTCTTAACACAATATTGTCTGTTTAGTCATTGTTCATTATATTAAAACAAGAAAACCATACTTTTGTAACATCAGTGAATCGTTTTTAACCCATTTTGATGTTACTATGAAATTAATATCTCTGATAGTTTAAGAAAACACGGGGCTAATAAGGGACTTTTATTTTGAAAAATCGTAACCGGAAGTCGCTCGAGCTCATTTGCCTATAGTTGCTCACTGAACGCTGCTGCAAATGAGCTCGAGCGACTTCCGGTTACAATTTTTCAAAATAAAAGTCCCTTATTAGCCCCGTGTTTTCTTAAACTATCAGAGATATTAATTTCATAGTAACATCAAAATGGGTTAAAAACGATTCACTGATGTTACAAAAGTATGGTTTTCTTGTTTTAATATAATGAACAATGACTAAACAGACAATATTGTATTAAGAAAAAGTAAAACACACCCATTATGCTGATAAAAGGATTATGCCTTCATTAAAGTTGGTTGAACTTGTTCAGAACTGTAAAGAAAGGGTAAAATATGTTTAGCAGTCATTATTCTGGTCATTCACTGTGAAAAAACACTTGACACACAGATCACACAGGTGAAAAGGGATTATCTCCAATGCCAGGGTATTGCCATGTGACACGTATCAAACTTTGCTGATGAAACTAAAGATTGTGTCTCAATGAAAGGGGGGTGGAATATGTTTAGGACATTCCAAACATTAAATAAAATTTGTGAAGTAGTTGAGATTTACGTCCCTGAATGCTCCACAATACTTTAAACATAGGTGATCAGACAGGCGAAAATGCATTATCTTCAATGGTAGGGCCATGTGACATGTATCACTCTTTGCTGATGAAACTAAAGATTGTGTCTCAATGAAAGGGGGGTGGAATATGTTCAGGACACTCCAAACATTAAATAAAATGTGTGAAGTAGTTGAGATTTACGTCCCTGAAGGCTCCACAATACTTTAAACATAGGTGATCAGACAGGCGAAAATGGATTATCTTCAATGGCAGGGCCATGTGACATGTATCACTCTTTGCTGAAAAAACTAAAGATTGTGTCTCAATGAAAGGGGGGTGGAATATGTTCAGGACACTCCAAACATTAAATAAAATGTGTGAAGTAGTTGAGATTTACGTCCCTGAATGCTCCACAATACTTTAAACATAGGCCTACACACAGGCGAAAATGCATTACCTTCAATGGCAGGGCCATGTGATACGTATGACACTTTGCTGAAAAAACTAAAGATTGTGTCTCAATGAAAGGGGGGTGGAATATGTTCAGGACACTCCAAACATTAAATAAAATGTGTGAAGTAGTTGAGATTTACGTCCCTGAGTGCTCCACAATACTTTAAACGTACGTGTCACATGGCCCTGCCATTGAACATAATGCATTTGTATTATTGTATTATTTAATGCTTGGAGTGTCCTGAACATATTCCACCCCCCTTTCATTGAGACACAATCTTTAGTTTTTTCAGCAAAGAGTGATACATGTCACATGGCCCTACCATTGAAGACAATGCATTATCGCCTGTCTGATCACCTATGTTTAAAGTATTGTGGAGCATTCAGGGACGTAAATCTCAACTACTTCACACATTTTATTTAATGTTTGGAGTGTCCTGAACATATTCCACCCCCTTTCATTGAGACACAATCTTTAGTTTTTTCAGCAAAGAGCGATACATGTCACATGGCCCTGCCATTGAAGTTAATGCATTTTCGCCTGTGTGTAGGCCTATGTTTAAAGTATTGTGGAGCATTCAGGGACGTAAATCTCAACTACTTCACACATTTTATTTAATGTTTGGAGTGTCCTGAACATATTCCACCCCACTTTTATTGAGACACAATCTTTAGTTTCATCAGCAAAGTGTGATACGTGTCACATGGCAATACCCTGGCATTGGAGATAATCCCTTTTCACCTGTGTGATCTGTGTGTCAAGTGTTTTTTCACAGTGAATGACCAGAATAATGACTGCTAAACATATTTTACCCTTTATTTACAGTTCTGAACAAGTTCAACCAACTTTAATGAAGGCATAATCCTTTTATCAGCATATTGGGGTGTGTTTTACTTTTTCTTAACACAATATTGTCTGTTTAGTCATTGTTCATTATATTAAAACAAGAAAACCATACTTTTGTAACATCAGTGAATCGTTTTTAACCCATTTTGATGTTACTATGAAATTAATATCTCTGATAGTTTAAGAAAACACGGGGCTAATAAGGGACTTTTATTTTGAAAAATCGTAACCGGAAGTCGCTCGAGCTCATTTGCCTATAGTTGCTCACTGAACGCTGCTGCAAATGAGCTCGAGCGACTTCCGGTTACAATTTTTCAAAATAAAAGTCCCTTATTAGCCCCGTGTTTTCTTAAACTATCAGAGATATTAATTTCATAGTAACATCAAAATGGGTTAAAAACGATTCACTGATGTTACAAAAGTATGGTTTTCTTGTTTTAATATAATGAACAATGACTAAACAGACAATATTGTATTAAGAAAAAGTAAAACACACCCATTATGCTGATAAAAGGATTATGCCTTCATTAAAGTTGGTTGAACTTGTTCAGAACTGTAAAGAAAGGGTAAAATATGTTTAGCAGTCATTATTCTGGTCATTCACTGTGAAAAAACACTTGACACACAGATCACACAGGTGAAAAGGGATTATCTCCAATGCCAGGGCATTGCCATGTGACACGTATCACTCTTTGCTGAAAAAACTAAAGATTGTGTCTCAATGAAAGGGGGGTGGAATATGTTCAGGACACTCCAAACATTAAATAAAATGTGTGAAGTAGTTCAGATTTGCGTCCCTGAATGCTCCACAATACTTTAAACATAGGTGATCAGACAGGCGAAAATGCATTATTTTCAATGGCAGGGCCATGTGACATGTATCGCTCTTTGCTGAAAAAACTAAAGATTGTGTCTCAATGAAAGGGGGGTGGAATATGTTCAGGACACTCCAAACATTAAATAAAATGTGTGAAGTAGTTCAGATTTGCGTCCCTGAAGGCTCCACAATACTTTAAACATAGGTGATCAGACAGGCGAAAATGCATTATTTTCAATGGCAGGGCCATGTGACATGTATCGCTCTTTGCTGAAAAAACTAAAGATTGTGTCTCAATGAAAGGGGGGTGGAATATGTTCAGGACACTCCAAACATTAAATAAAATGTGTGAAGTAGTTCAGATTTGCGTCCCTGAAGGCTCCACAATACTTTAAACATAGGTGATCAGACAGGCGAAAATGCATTATTTTCAATGACAGGGCCATGTGACATGTATCGCTCTTTGCTGAAAAAACTAAAGATTGTGTCTCAATGAAAGGGGGGTGGAATATGTTCAGGACACTCCAAACATTAAATAAAATGTGTGAAGTAGTTCAGATTTGCGTCCCTGAAGGCTCCACAATACTTTAAACATAGGTGATCAGACAGGCGAAAATGCATTATTTTCAATGGCAGGGCCATGTGACATGTATCGCTCTTTGCTGAAAAAACTAAAGATTGTGTCTCAATGAAAGGGCGGTGGAATATGTTCAGGACACTCCAAACATTAAATAAAATGTGTGAAGTAGTTCAGATTTGCGTCCCTGAAGGCTCCACAATACTTTAAACATAGGCCTACACACAGGCGAAAATGCATTTATTCAATGACAGGGCCATGTGACACGTATCACTCTTTGCTGATGAAACTAAAGATTGTGTCTCAATGAAAGGGGGGTGGAATATGTTCAGGACACTCCAAACATTAAATAAAATGTGTGAAGTAGTTGAGATTTACGTCCCTGAATGCTCCACAATACTTTAAACATAGGCCTACACACAGGCGAAAATGCATTACCTTCAATGGCAGGGCCATGTGATACGTATGACACTTTGCTGAAAAAACTAAAGATTGTGTCTCAATGAAAGGGGGGTGGAATATGTTCAGGACACTCCAAACATTAAATAAAATGTGTGAAGTAGTTGAGATTTACGTCCCTGAGTGCTCCACAATACTTTAAACGTACGTGTCACATGGCCCTGCCATTGAACATAATGCATTTTCGCCTGTCTGATCACCTATGTTTAAAGTATTGTGGAGCATTCAGGGACGTAAATCTCAACTACTTCACACATTTTATTTAATGTTTGGAGTGTCCTGAAAATATTCCACCCCCCTTTCATTGAGACACAATCTTTAGTTTAATCAGCAAAGTGTCATACGTATCACATGGCCCTGCCATTGAAGTTAATGCATTTTCGCCTGTGTGTAGGCCTATGTTTAAAGTATTGTGGAGCCTTCAGGGACGTAAATCTCAACTACTTCACACATTTTATCGAATGTTTGGAGTGTCCTGAACATATTCCACCCCCCTTTCATTGAGACACAATCTTTAGTTTTTTCAGCAAAGAGTGATACATGTCACATGGCCCTACCATTGAAGACAATGCATTTTCGCCTGTCTGATCACCTATGTTTAAAGTATTGTGGAGCCTTCAGGGACGTAAATCTCAACTACTTCACACATTTTATTTAATGTTTGGAGTGTCCTGAACATATTCCACCCCCCTTTCACTGAGACACAATCTTTAGTTTTTTCAGCAAAGAGTGATACATATCACATGGCCCTGCCATTGAAGACAATGCATTTTCGCCTGTGTGTAGGCCTATGTTTAAAGTATTGTGGAGCATTCAGGGACGTAAATCTCAACTACTTCACACATTTTATTTAATGTTTGGAGTGTCCTGAACATATTCCACCCCCCTTTCATTGAGACACAATCTTTAGTTTTTTCAGCAAAGAATGATACATGTCACATGGCCCTGCCATTGAAGTTAATGCATTTTTGCCTGTGTGTAGGCCTATGTTTAAAGTATTGTGGAGCCTTCAGGGACGTAAATCTCAACTACTTTACACATTTTATTTAATGTTTGGAGTGTCCTGAACATATTCCACCCCCCTTTCATTGAGACACAATCTTTAGTTTTTTCAGCAAAGAGCGATACATGTCACATGGCCCTGCCATTGAAGTTAATGCATTTTCGCCTGTCTGATCACCTATGTTTAAAGTATTGTGGAGCCTTCAGGGACGTAAATCTGAACTACTTCACACATTTTATTTAATGTTTGGAGTGTCCTGAACATATTCCACCCCCCTTTCATTGAGACACAATCTTTAGTTTTTTCAGCAAAGAGTGATACATGTCACATGGCCCTGCCATTGAAGATAATGCATTTTCGCCTGTGTGATCTGTGTGTCAAGTGTTTTTTCACAGTGAATGACCAGAATAATGACTGCTAAACATATTTTACCCTTTCTTTACAGTGTTCTGAACATGTTCAACCAACTTTATTGAAGACATAATCCTTTTATCAGCAGATTGTTGTGTGTTTTACTGTTTCTTACTACAATATTTACAATGATGCCTGTTTAGTCAGTGTTCCCTATATTTAAACAAGAAAATCATACTTTTGTAACATCAGTGAATCGTTTTTAACCCATTTTGATGTTACTATGAAAGTAATATTAATTGTCAATTTTCAGCTACATCTTAGTCATTATCAAAGTATCCTGTACGCTTAAAATTAACTCACTATATCTTACCTTGTTTTAAAGCAAGTTAATATAATGCACAGTTAACAAAATACCATTATAAAGTCTGATCTAGCGAGTAGACAGATTAGGACTTTATAATGACAAATAGGCTACTATAACTTTCAAACACGCTTTTAACTATTTTCCCGATCATTAGGACAAATGGAACAATAAAACTCGTTGCATATAAAAGGTTTTTATATTACCCAGTCGATTAACAGGGTTGTTTGTTGTAAAAACCTTTCATTTGATACAACAAACTCATTTTACTTCCTCGTTTCGTTTTACTTCCTGGGGTTATTGTGGGTTATCGTTGCTAGCAGAACGGAACTCTGTGACTGTATACGGTGGCTTTGTGGAGCTAGGATGCTAGCATGGATGCAGCTGCATGGATGCTGTCGGTAGGAAAACTGTATGATCAGGGAAAGTGTATTAAAACCGGATGTCGTCACTTTAAGCCGGTCTCTGGTTGGATAAAGCTTTTCAACAGAAATGGACAAGGACCTTTACTTTTTAGTTGAGAAGTTGTGTTGATCGCCTGGCATGCAAACGATCGGTTTTCTTTAAATTATTATTATTTTTGTGAAGTTATACGGCTTATGTGAATAAAGCTATCTACACAACTTTTTATATGTCTACATTGACTCGTTTAGTTGTTCATGTGGTACACGTAGGTCTTAACTGAAGCTAACGCTTAGACCAACAATCCATTGGAACACATAGTAGCTAGCTAGCCTCGCTGCTAATAAGTCTAACGTTAGCATGCTAATATGAATAGACCCTGTAAGTAGACGATGGGTTGACTCAAAAACGATCCGCATACGGATGTAATTCTAGAATGTTGATTGGTTAAGATGAGTTACCAGGCAGGAACTGGCTATTAGCAGGACCTCTATTTTTTCGCTGAGCTACAACGTCGTTTGCCTGACTTTTAAACGATCGTTTTATTTTTTTATTTTAATTCTGTGAAGTTATACGTTTTAATACTCAACTGTTTTGTTAACCGAATTTTTACGAAGTCATACGGCTAAACAAACAACCGACTTGTTCACCGAACTTTTCAACCGTGGAAAATACATAGCAGCAAGCTAACGTAGCTAAACGATGCGTTAGCTTAGCCTGGTAGTCAACCTGTTGACATCCTATCTTGGTCGCATCGGGTTTAATTCATTAATAAACACGTCTCTTACCTTGAACGTCTACTCCTCATGTCACGAAGTTGCTACACTAACTGTATGTAACACTATGCACAAATGCAAAATATATCCAAGACAATATAGCATATCAATGCAGCAACCTAGAAATGCTAAGCCCCCTGAACTCCTATGCATACTACAGGTTATTGAAATCAGTTTCCGAGAATGGCAAACAACAAATATGTTTGCGAAGAAAAGAGCAACCTTCCTCGCAATTTGTTTGTAATGTTAGTTACAACCAGTCAACAGTTTTACAGAGGTATAGAAAACATTGGTGATAGAAACTAGGTTCTAAAAAAGGTTCCCAATTAACGTCTTTGAAACCAATCTATTTATTTAGTGACATAATCTTGACAGTGTCACATAACTGCTCTGAACTTTGACTGACAGCTGAGTACTTACACATTACAGCCATCAGTAGAGCTAGCAATAAATACATTTTCCAAACCAAGTGCAGTAATTACACTAGGGTGCAGATGTATATGCACACACATGATAAACAACATCTGAACGAATTTAAATACAATTCAATAGCAAACATTGAAAAAACTATGACAGTGTATGTTTTTTATTTTATTTGATGCAAGACATTCAGTGTCGGGTGATTGCAGGGAGATAGGTGCCTGTCTTCAGGTGCAGTGTCTTGTATGCTGTGGTCAGTCTAAATTAATTGAGTCGATGTGTTCCATTCAGTAGACCTGTGGAAATATACTGCAAAGCATATACTTGTTTTAAAAACATGATTACTAACACCATTCAAAACAAGACCTGTTTAGTTGAAAGCCCACTCACCACGTCAAGGTACAGGTTATGGGTGGGGTGTTAGTGAGACAGGACAAGACAAGACAAGACAAGACAAGGTGTAGGAGCCATTTCTATCCACCTTTTAGTTAGGTTTATTTTAATGTTACTTATTTTAGCCACTTGGGCGAGTATTGCACTGGGTGTGGCTCGTCACAGGAAATTGGGTATATCTACAGGTGTGATTACTCAATTAGGGAAAGGTGTGGATGGCGGGGAACACACGCCGTCCACACTGAGGCTTATAGGATAGCCTCCACACAAGGTTAATGAAAAAGAAAAGGATGCTTAGATACTTTTAAATAACAAATGTGTATAACAGACATATGTGACAGACATACAAACTTCACAGGGACATACATAGAACATGGTATACATATAACATACATTTAAAGGGGAAAATGGAGAGAGAACCAAACTTACCTGTCCCCTTACAAAAAACAGTAAATACAACCTGTGACGCACGTCTAACCCCAGGTGTGCGCTGACAGATAGCACGCCGCACTTGGGAACCGTAAAGGACTTCCTACAAGCGCAACGCACGCACTGCTCGCTGACCACACCTGTAAGACAGTAAAAACAAGGCACATCTTTCTAACCCCAGGTGTGCGCTAACCACACCTGTAAGACAAAGTCTAACCCATGTGACCGGTGACAGAAGCAAGGCATGTCTAACTCCAAGTGACTGGCATTGACTAGGGAACGCCAGCAGCAGGGCACAACTTTACCTTATCTAACCGAACCTGTAAAGCTACAGTACAACGCATTTAACCCCAGGTGTCTGCTGACCGAACCTATAAAGCTACAGTACAACGCATTTAACCCCAGGTGTCCGCTGACCAAACCTGTAAAGCTTTATTTCAACGCAGACCAACGAGACGGGGCAGTAGCACCACGCCATCTGGCTTAATGCCATTGATACAGCTTAAAGTTCTTTCCGTAACACAACTATGTGCTGTCCAGTCACGACACCACAACGTGTATGCGTCTGTGGTAAGGGCGTGGAACACGACTTTGTCCTGTGAAAACAAAAAAACCCAGAGTAAACTTCTACAAAACAATAACAGATACTGGTAAGTTGTCAGACTAGAGAGAAAATAGAAACTACTTACAGTGGAACGTTGTTTGTGATCTGCAGCAATCACTGCAATGCACGTATTCACAATCTACAAGAAAGAAAAAGAAATTTGATGACAACATGATAGGAAAAAAGTAAAATAAAAATGTATTTCTAAGTTTTACTTACATCATCGGTCAGCCAGTTGAACTCTGGGCCTGCCAGACTGTCTAAGTCGCGAAACGTGGCACGACAACTTCCAATGTGTGATCAACATCTGCACCTTTTAGGAAAAAGGAACATAAAACACATTCAACACTCTACATTGAACTTGACATGACAGTACATATGTGGAGATGTATAAAATGAAGAAATACCTACATTCAGCACCTACAGCTTCCATCGAGATGTCGCACAATACACTCAATTCCTGGACATCAGAAGCGATGCCGACATCTTTGGGCGTGTCTGTTCGACGAACATATGGCTTCAAATGGCGAACATTCAACCTGTCAACCAATCTGGACACTCTTTTGGCTGTCATGGACTCCACCTTAAACGGTCCAGCCCAACGTTCCTCTGCAGCGTCTCTTCACTGTTCGCGATCTCAAAGTCATCTACCTTTGGATCGGCGCTGCTGCCGTGATGAACCCGATAAATTGCAAAATATGGGCTCACCTTTGTGGAACGCTGCTTCGAGGTGTTTATCGAATAAACAGCGTGTTGCAGATAGACGTCCCAGTCATTCTGCTCCTCATTACAGTACTTTGCAAGATGGCGCTTAATGTTCTGGTTTGAGCGCTCATCTTGCCCATTGCTCTGCGGGTGGTAGGCTGAAGTTACAGCATGCTCTATCCCAAAGGTTTTAAAAAGAGCTTTGTTACAGTCATTAACAAACTCTCTTCCCATATCAGTGATAATCTTTTTGACACCACCCTGTGCCAAAACAGTTTGTGTCACCATAAGTCCTACCCCTGGACCGTTCTTGCCTCTCAGAGGCCTAGCCATGACCCACTTGGAGAACAAATCAGTAAAACTTATGATATGGATGTAACCCTTGGATGTTGTTTTGAGCGGCCCAATTAAATCAACTCCCATGACCTGCCCGGGACCCTGGACCTTAATAGGGTGTAGCGTAGGTGCTACAGTCTTAATTCTGTCATGCCTCTGACATGGGCTCACAGGAACCAACCCAATCCTCTACATCCTTTTTCAAAGTCAGCCAATAAAAATGCTGCACTGCCTTCTGTGCAGTCTTCTGTACACCAGGGTGCTCTCCAGTGGCTGCACTGTCATGGCACTCATACAGTACCCTGTCCCTCTCCTCAGGGGTACGTACAACCAGACGTCTCTTACCTGAATTAACATAGTACAACATACCCATATCTAACACATACTGCTTTGCTGCTCTACCGACAGAAGACATCTGTATCCTACTACTTCCTAGTTGGTGGGAACCATTTGCAAGGTAATAAAATATAGCGTCCAGACGTGCAAAACTCTCCATCTCTCAAGGATGTCTAAATATAACACAATATGTCACTTACACTTCACAAACACACAAAACACAACGTAGCACACTGTCACAAACGAGAAGAGGGAGAGAGAACATGACAGCATTAGTTTGATGAACACATAGAAAGTCTGTAAATGTACATGTACATAAAAACATGAGATTTAAATCCCTGATCGCTGCATTTAACGTGCTAAATGTCATCCATAAAGTTTTGACGCGCAGCGCAACCTAGCGCTTTATTTTCCCTCAGTCACTGCCCACAACTGTTTGACAGCAGGCTATGCTACAATGTACAATGTCATTAATACATCGTGAAAAAGAGCAAAAACATCGAAACTATTGCAATAGCACCGGGAGATTTAAATCCCTGATCGCTGCATTTAACGTGACTGATTCGTGCCAAATGCGCACTGACCAGAAGCGTTTGACAGCAGGCTATGCTACTGTGGGCTAACATTACTTGTAAGAAAAATGTCACGAAATTAAAAGTGAAGGTCCTCTATTTAATAGCATGGTAACTAAGCATATAGCACTACTAAAGGGAAGGCTCGCTGTTGGCGACTTGTAACATTACCTGAGGTTATTTGTAATGCAAGTAAATCAACTTACCTTAGCTGGATGGGGATGTGTAATCTGTTGATGAAGTTTAGGTAACTTCAACAGAGGCTTTTGTCTTCAAAAAGGATCTTTTGTCTTCAGGTCTTGAAGTTTTCAAGTCTTCCAAACTTAGTCAGCTTGCATAAATGACTGTCATTTAAGCTAACCAATGAACTATTTTTTACAAAAACCTATCGATTGTGTATGTATGTGTGTTTGTAAGAGTGCTAGCTTGAGCTAACCAAACACAGTACAGTAGCTATCTAGTTAGCTATCGTAGCCATGTCAGCCTATGTAAGATACTGTCATTTTAGCTAACCAATTAAATAACTTTCACACAAAAAACCCATCGATTATGTGTGTTTGTGATGTGTAACATATATCCTTTATCAATCACTCTCAGTTTATGTTATTTAACGCTACAGATTACACCTAACACACGTGTAATTCAGTTGCTATTAATGTTGAACAGCAACGTTAAACGTGACACCACATTAAATGTCAGGCAAACGACGTTGCAGCTCAGCGGGAAAAGTAGAGGTCCTGGTATTAGCCAATCAAATAAATGGTGTTTTCCGTTCCTGCCTGGTAACTCATCTTAACCAATCAACATTCTAGAATTACATCCGTATGCGGATCGTTTTTGAGTCAACCCATCGTCTACTTACAGACCCATTATAGTCAGGTGGCTTAATGCTCAATTGACTTGTTAACCGAACTTTTACGAAGTCATACAACTAAACACACAAGTGACTTGTTAACCTATGTCTACATTGACTCGGTTAGTTGTCCATGTGGTACACGAATGTTGCAGAGTATTGTCCTATTGTAGGACTTAACTGAAGCTAACGCTTAGACCAACAATCCATTGGAACACATAGTAGCTAGCTAGCCTCGCTGCTAATAAGTCTAACGTTAGCATGCTAATATGAATAGACCCATTATAGTCAGGTGGCTTAATGCTCAATTGACTTGTTAACCGAACTTTTACGAAGTCATACAACTAAACACACAAGTGACTTGTTAACCGAACTTTTACGAAGCTATATGACCAAACACAAAGCTAGCACTGTTAATTCCGCTATAGCTAGCCAGGTCAATTAGCTCGCCTAAGATACTGCAATTTAAGCTAACCAATTACCTAATTTCCCCCAAAACCCATCGATTACATGTGTTTGTGATGTGTAACATATATCCTTAATCAGTCATTCAAGTTATTAACGTGTATTTACCGCTAGCGATTACACGACACAAGGGTAATTCAATCGCTATTAATGTTGAACTTGAACTTCAACAACGTCACACAATATTAAAAGTCAGGCATCGGCATGGTTCCTACAGAATAAATCAAAGGTCCTTGTCCATTTCTGCTGAAAAGCTTTATCCAACCAGAGACCGGCTTAAAGTGACGACATCCGGTTTTAATACATTTTCCCTGATCATACAGTTTTCCTACCGACAGATGCTTAGCTACACGCAATTTCTCAGTATCTCTCAATAACTTAACTAATGTCAAAATAAGCACAGTCTACCGGCGTAGACAGAACACAACTCAAAACACTTTAGAAAATAAAATAAAAGTTTACAACAATACAAATCCAGTCTTTTCAAGTTCTTTAGCTCACTGGTTTCAAACTAGCGTCTTTCTTCTATCTCGCTGTCTTCAATCTAACGTTCTGCCTGAACAGGAAGAACTACCTTATTTCTGATTGACTCTTGCAACCGTGCTCTCTTAAAGCAACAGTGCACTTATCGTAACTGGCCAAACTAATAATATGCATCATCAGCATTGTATTACTTTTGATATTCATTTTAGCCTGTGTAAAGTGGTAGGCACCTGCGGCTTATAGACATGTGCGGCTTATTTATGTTCAAAAAAACAAAACAAAAAATGTATTCAGTGGGTGCGGCTTACATTCATATATTGCAAACCCAGATAAATTATATTACAAAGACAGCTTTAGCTCAGCCGCCAAAATATTCACACAATCCCGGCTTTCTCTCTCAGTGACTTACCGTATTCCTTAAAAGAAAAACTCAGACAGCCGTCCACTGCGGGTTATAGTTTGATGTTTGCTTGTTAGATAATTGCTAGCAAGCCTGCCTAAACGTCACTATATGGGGGTGGGGCTTGTCGGACTTCTTGTAATGTCATTGGATCATTATGGAGGTCAGACACGCTGCGTTCCAGTGTGTCAGTGAGAGCTGTTTTTGTGCACCAATAATGACAACGTTGCTAATCGGCTGTGTTTTCTGTTTGTGAAAGTCAGTAAAAACGTCTTTTAAAATTAGTATGGTCTTCTAGTTTTGTAAGACTGGTTTGCCAGCTAACCTGCTAGCTAGCTACCTTGTCTGAGGTAATATAAGTCTGAGGAGTTAGTCGATAGCGAGCTATTGAGTGAACCAGCCTCATCACTCTCTAAATTGAAGAGACTGAGACCTCATATGCAGATGAAGCCTAGTTTGCTTGAACCCGGGTT
Organism: Clupea harengus; assembly: GCF_900700415.2. NCBI lineage: Eukaryota > Metazoa > Chordata > Actinopteri > Clupeiformes > Clupeidae > Clupea > Clupea harengus. The sequence continues at coordinate 23,683,649 of NC_045174.1, read as the reverse complement.
CATTTTTAGCTATGGGATAGGCCTGCAAGCCACTGTGTAAACCGCAACAGTCCACACATTTACATTAATCCATTTGGAAGACGCTTTGATCCAAAGTGACTTAGAAGTGAGTGTTTCCTTTTTTAACTTGGTCATTTGTATTCCAAAATGGCTTGCATAATGTGTATCCTTGTAATGTGTGTGAGTTGCCAAGGTGCTGTAATAGAAAGTGTAGTTGTTAGTATGTTTACCTAACCTAGGATTTAAACACTGTGTATTGAAAAGGGCAGGTGGGGCCAATTTCTGTAAAAAGAAAAAAAAAGTACACAGTCGATGGGTGGGTCCGGACAGGCCCGTCTACGGCCGTTTAGAAATCCTCTGATGGGACTCAATCTCCCAGGGTGCACTTGTAGGTCAGCTGACGTCTCACATGACACACGTTGGCAGTGACGGGAAAAGTCGCGCATTGACAAAATACTCCCCAAACGTGAACTATTAATGTTTACTTGTATGAACTGAACTTTGAACTAGTTCAGGAGAGGTGTGAACTTGCACAACACTGCACAGCAAGCCCCTATGATTTTCATGACACTCCTGTCCACACACGACTCGTATCTTCTCGCGCAGATCACAATGATGGGACCGTTTGTTTAGCCGAAAACTGTCTTTGAGACGGAAACTGCACCCGTGATACATTCGGTAAGTTGAGATGCTAATTGCATCCTTCTTACTGAAGGTCGGTTGAAATGAGTAGACCTCAAACTCACGGCAATCTATTTATGTACCCTGTCTCTATGGCGGCAAACCGTCGTCGCAAGGCTATTACGCTAATGAGAGACGTTAGTTTACTGAGGTTGTTTATCTAATTGGTGTTTTCGCCACACGGTAGTCCTGCTATCTTATGACTGGACATCCTGTCCAGTTCACCTGATATATCTTCCATTAGTTGTATTAGGCTTGAGTCACAATGTTTTATATAGAGGACAAGTTGTGTTTTCTTCTGTGCTGATGGATGTCCCGTGACAGGTGGTAGTCATAGCGACCATCCCGTCAACATGGGTCCCGAAGGGAAGTCTCTCCTCAACATCGTCATCCTGGGCTTCGGCTTCATGTTCATGTTCACTGCGTTTACAACATGCGGGAACATCGAGGTAAACTCAGACAGAGGAAAGAGTAAAGTATCACTGACTAGCAAGATGTTTAGCGAGTTCAAAAGGAAATTAAAGTGTTGGCAGGCGACATGCCTTAACGACAGAAGAAGTGGATCCGTTTGGGAAGGAACTAAGTTGTGTGTGTGTAGCGCGTATATTTTCTCCTTGTTGGAAGAAACACCTGATAAACCCGATCCTCACAGTTAGCTCTGTGTCATGAGACCTGAAGGTCAACGTCTGCTGTATAGCCAACTTCCTGAAACACAACATCAAGTGAGAGAAATGACTGTGAGGACTATAGCGTCATATATTCTTATCCAATCAATTTACTGCTATCTATATATGACAGGGTGTCAGGCATCACTGAGTTAATTTCTTTGGGATAAAAGCAGTATTCTTGTTTGACGTTTCTGTTTATGTGTGAAGTGAGGGAGGGACAAGTATACTCTTATCTTCTGTCGTATCACTCCATCCTTCTATCTCTCTGACATGGCTTCTCTCCTTTGCAGCAAACCGTGCTCAAGAGTTATAACAGCTCGGATTTCCACGGCAGCGGCTACACCAGGTAGGCTACCTAATTAGGCTCCCTCGCCCAGTGGCTACACCAGGTAGGCTACCTAATTAGGCTCCCTCGCCCAGTGGCTACACCAGGTAGGCTACCTAATTAGGCTCCCTCGCCCAGTGGCTACACCAGGTAGGCTACCTAATTAGGCTCCCTCGCCCAGTGGCTACACCAGGTAGGCTACCTAATTAGGCTCCCTTGCCTGCTAGACCAGTTCTGGGCTGGCCCTCGTTTTACCGGTTCTGTTATTCTAGTAGTTTAGAACATTAAACTGTTCTCACTCCCGGTTCCACCGTGATTAAGGAATGGGGTTTAAGACCCTCTGTGTACCAAAAAGGGTGATGGTTTGGTTCTGGGCATGTTTTTGTCCTAGTGTGTTTTTATTTTGTATTTTGTGATCTAAAGTGGCCGTTGCTAATCTTGGCTTAATCTAATAGAGATGAGGCATTCCTCTGTCTCTGAGAAGGTCATTCAATCAGCCGCACAGCACAGCACAGCACAGCACAGCACAGCACAGCACAGCACAGCACAGCACAGCACAGCCTCTGCTTTCAGGAGCAGGAGCAGGAGCAGGAGCAGGAGCAGCACCTGTAGGAGTAAGAGCAGGATCAGTAGTCCCATAATGAGTTATCAGTCTACAAGTGGAGTTTAGAATAGTGAGTTAGAATAGTGAGTTATCAGTCAGCACTAACCTCCTAGCTTTAAGATGGCACATAACAAATTCCTTTTTTAAATTCCCCATCAATAATGTGGCCTAGGATTTTTTCTAGTTTATGTTTGATGGTGGTGGTGATGGCCATAGTAATACATACATGAATGAATGAATGAATGAATACATGAATGAATGAATGAATGAATGACCAACAGCATGAATGTTGTTTGTTTCTAGTATGTTTATCATCTCTGTTGTTGTTTGTTTCTAGTATGTTTATCATCTATGTTGTTTGTTTGTTTCTAGTATGTCCATCATCTATGGGGTCTTCTCCGCCTCCAACCTCATCGCCCCGTCCGTGGTGGCTGTCATCGGACCTCAGCTGGCCATGTTCTTCAGCGGCCTGTTCTACAGGTGAGCACCTAAACACACCTGGGGAAACGTCTGCACACACACACCTGGTCTACAGGTGAGCACCTAAACACACCTGGGGAAACGTCTGCACAAACACCTGGTCTACAGGTGAGCACCTAAACACACCTGGGGAAACGTCTGCACACACACCTGGTCTACAGGTAAGCACCTAAACACACCTGGGGAAACGTCTGCACACACACCTGGTCTACAGGTAAACACCTACATTTACTTGGCTTACAGGGAAGAACCTTTACATGTAGAAGTAAGTACTTACAGAACCCACATCCTGGTCAACAGGAAACACCTGACCACCTGACCTGGCAACCACATGACCTGGCAACCACCTGAAGATGCACTATTTTTATCTATTCTACTACTATTTTTAACCTCAGTCTTCTTGTTGTGCTCTCTCTCTTTCTCTCTCTTTTTTTCTTTCTCTCTCCCTCTCTCGCTTTCCCTCTCTCCCTCTCTCTCTCTCTCCCTCTCTCTCTCCCTCTAGTGGCTACATTGCCATGTTCATCCACCCGCTGACCTGGAGTTTCTACACGGCGTCGGTGATGGTCGGCATCGCTGCTGCAGGTACCGGACCTCTGACAGGCTGGTTCTGACTGCTGGTTCTGACTGCT
>NC_045174.1:23652762-23670262 GCF_900700415.2 Clupea harengus | reverse complement strand
CAGTCAAAGAATCAGAATCAGAATCAGAATCAGAATTATATTTATTGCCAAGTAGGTTTACACCTACCTGGAATTTGCTCTGGTGTATATGTGCATACAGTGAACATAAAACATACAAACACAATAAGTACTACACATAACATAAAACATACAAACACAATAAGTACTACACATAACATAAAACATACAAACACACTAAGTACTACACATAACATAAAACATACAAACACACTAAGTACTACACATAACATAAAACATACAAACACAATAAGTACTATACATGAGAGAAGCAGGCCTGAAGCTCCAGTTTTGACTCGCTGGTCCATTTCCTCACAGTTTTAACCACAGGCTTTGCCGATTTTAGTTTCGTTTTTGGTCAGTCTTTGTCAGTCTCACCGATTTTCACGCCAAGTCAGCTTCGAAAGTCGGCGTGTCTGTTTGAGTGAGATATCTGTGCTGCACTGAAGCAATAACCATGAGATATTAAGAGCATCAACACCTCACCCTCCATGCTCTTTATGTACCTTACTGAAATATCCTCAGTTACATAAATGTATCATCATCATCGGGTCACGAGTTAGGAGCAGAGGTCAGAGGTCATGAGTTGAGAGCAGAGTTCAGGCACCCCACGGCTGTTGCGATAAAATTATATATCCTCTAAAAGAAAGTATTTTTATACATTAAAGGTACAATATATAGTTTATATATAGCTGTCATACTTAAAGCAGTGACATGAAAGCACTATTCCAATAGTCCTGTGCATTTCAGGTGCTTCACTGTATTTTCCTGTCCCTGAATAAATGAAACCCGAAACAGTCAAATGTACAGTAATACCATCAAATATTATTGTTTAACTGTTCCTTCACATTCATATCATTATGGGAGGTCTAGAAACATGTTTGCTTTTTAACCACAAAAATGCCATATAGCCTAGCACCATTGATCCTGAAACAGCCTCACGGTTCTCCAGTCAGCCAGAGGTAGAGTCTGGGCCAGATCTGGCGTCAGTCTGGGCCACCTCTGGCGTGGGTCTGGCCCACCTCTGGCGTGAGTCTGGCGTGAGTCTGGCCCTGTCACTCAGCTGTCACCTGTCCAAACTGTTCCGCCAGCTTGTCTGCTGTCAGCACCTATCGGGTTAACCCAGAACAGAGCAGAAGAAACGGGGCCAGACAAATGTGTTTTAGTATTGGATCGTGATTATTTACTGCTTTTGACGGCTCATCATCGTGTGATTCTTTAGTGAATTACAGCTCAAGTACTGGTCATTTGGACATGATTCAGACCGCTTTATTTTATAGGCCAACTAGGCTAACTTTACATATACTTATCATACCTACACTTCTAACTTCAATTGCTACTATTCTTGTCCCAATTACTGTTCATATTACATATCTATTTCTTACTGTACATATATATTTATTTATTCACTTACTCCACTTTACATATGCACATACTCTGCACTTTTTGCTATTTTGCACTTCTGGTTGGATGCTAAACTGCATTTCGTTGCCTCAGTACTTGTACTCTGTGCAATGACAATAAAGTTGAATCTAATCATCTAATCTGAATCTAGGCGCACTTTGAGTACTGGTACACAAGCAAGTCCACACATTTTGACACCAACATCCATTATATATTAATCGTGTGCCTACACTTGAAACAAGGGACATTTCTGAACTTTGAAACCACACACCAAGAATGTCAAAATAGCACACAACTCCATAAAGTAGCTCACACGTCACGCAGGAGGCAAAAAGATGATTGGCCTAGTAAAACCACACCTCCTTCTAGCTGCCGTAGTCCAATACTTCCGGGTCATATATTTTATCTTTTAGAAAATTACACCAACGCATTGTGTCAGTAATCTATATTAATCCCATAATTGTTATGTAAATGTATTCTCATTCTCAATTGATTTACTCATATACAGCAAAGACTTTCCATGATTTGCTCTCAGTTAGGGGTAAAATAGTCCTTCCCCTAACGCCAACCCCCTTCCTTAAGCCCGCCATTTTGTGAATGAAACAGCTAGCTGGTTAGCTTGTTGTCTTATCCTATTTGTTACTGCAGCACACTTCGGACGGCAGACGGGTCGCTCGAATAGGGTATTTGATTGTTGCGTTTCATAACTGGTGGTTCCACTAGGTAAACCACATAGATCCGATCATTTAACCATATTCGTGAAGACCTTATTTTGTAAACATGAGTTCCAATTCCAACTATGGGAGACCTCCGCCCGCGATTGAAGGCATGACTTCACTGAAAGTGGACAACTTGACGTACCGTACCTCACCAGAAACACTTCGCCGTGTCTTCGAAAAGTACGGAAGAGTCGGAGATGTCTACATCCCAAGAGATCCATATAGCAAGGAGAGCAGAGGCTTTGCCTTTGTTCGGTTCCACGACCAACGAGACGCAGAGGACGCGATGGACGCAATGGACGGTGCCTTCCTAGACGGCCGCGAGCTACGGGTGCAGATGGCCCGCTACGGAAGACCCCCAGACTCTCACCACGGACGCGACGGCGGACGAGACGGCGGACGAGATGGACGTGATGGACGTCGTGGTGGACCACCGCGGAAAAACAGCGGACACCGCAGTAGAAGGTAATGTTATCTCAGTATGTCTAGTTTTATATTAAATGTACTGTTTAAATTGCTAACGTTATGTGATAGTTTGCTAACTAGCCAGCTAGCGACATGTGTACTGTTGCAAACGGTAAATAGTTAGCTAGCTTTGGAATCCGAGATGTATAGTTTTGAACCAGCGTTAAGTAGCTTGTTAGGTGAAGTTGGAGTCACACTAGAATGTTGTAGGTCAGTTTGAACTACAGTAGCCTATTAACTCCGATAAGCCTTTCTCGCACGGGTTAGCGAAGGCCTCTAAGCCTGGCTAATGTAATGGTTTGGTGGCATCTGAAGTTTCACACTACCCAGCGCGGAAACTCGGGTCATAGTACACACACACACACACTCTGTTGATTTTCACGGTACAGGATTGTATCTCTGCTATACTGGCAGAATACTTTTGAATTAATGGTTATAATACCGGAATACTTTGGAAAATATGGATATATATATATATTTTCCAAAGTAGGTCATATATATGTACATATAGGTGTATATATATTTATATATATATATATATATATATATATATATATATATTATATATTTATATATATTTTCCAAAGTATCCGGTCATTAGTTTACTAATACTGTTGTTCATGCACAGGGACACACACACACACACACACACACATATATATATATATATATATATATATACATATGTGTGTGTGTCCCTGTGCATGAGCAACAGTATTAGTAAACTAATGTTGGGGTTGGTAGTGTGGAGAGATTGAGCAGTCTGGCTTAATGCCTCTGTCTACTGGGTGGTCAGAAGTTTATATAGTGTAGTTTGGTTCATTGGTGTGAGGGTTTCATTTTGATCACCACAGTTGACCGTGAGTCCTTTTCTCCCTCAGCCCGAGACGGCGGAGACGCAGCCGGTCCAGGAGCAGAAGCCGCTCCCGATCACACAGCCGATCCCGGTACAGCCGGTCCAGATCCCGATCCAAGTCCAACTCCCGTTCACGGTCCCGTTCACGGTCCCGCACCCGCAGAAGCAAGACCAAGTCCCCGTCCCGCTCCAGGTCCAGGTCCAGGTCCAAGTCCAAGTCCAGGAACAGATCTCCAATGTCCAACAAAGGATCGAAGTCCGGATCGAAGTCCAGATCGAGGTCCAAGAGCCCGCAGTCGAAGAGCCCGCGATCCAAAAGCCCGCGATCCAAGAGTCCGCGATCCAAAAGTCCGCGATCCAAGAGTCCGCAGTCGAAGAGCCCGCGATCCAAGAGTCCGCAGTCGAAGAGCCCGCGATCCAAGAGTCCGCCATGTATGAGCCCGCAGTCCAAAAGCCCGCCTAAGTCACCGGGGGCGAATGGATCTACGACCCCTTGAAGCAGCGGCATGCGACATGTAAGTTCAGTCGAAGGTCTAGAGGAAATCGCTGATGTGACTTAAAAATTTGATTATAGAAAATATTAGATTTTTTAGATAAGATTAATCGATTTCTTTACAACTGTATTTACATAATGGGGTGAGGGTGGGACGTTTTTCTACCCCGTGCCTCTTCTGTTTGGGCTGGTGTCGGGCAGTTAACCATTACCCCCTCCTTGACAGTGGACGCAATCAAATAGGACAGTTTGGCTACCTAACTTTTCCCCCTTTTTTTAAAATTCAAGACACGCGCCCTAGCAGGCAAACTATTTCCCAAAAGCACATTTTTGTTGTTGTTGTCGTTGTTGTTGTTGTTGTTGTGTCCCCCGCACCACCACCATCTTAACGGGTGAACTCTCTGTAACCTCCTGCCACTCTTTAACAGCCTGATCACAAGTGTTCACAATATTTTCACCAGAAGCTGGTTGTGAATTACATTGACATGTGGACTTCTCTCCTCTAAGCTGCAGTCTGTTCGTGAGTGAGAGGAGAGGAGAGGAGTGAAGGTGTGAAGGAGTGAAGGAGAAGGAGTGAGGGGGCAGGTAGAGGGGTGACTCAGGCGCCCCCCGGGACGAGGGTCCAGCTGCTGGTTGGGGGTTTGCAGTGGAGGCATGTTGGTTCTCGCTCGGTGTGGGGGCGTGGTGCAGAAGATGAGCGACGCCCTCTTGTGGGCGGAGTCTGCTGAAGGGGGCGTGGTGTTTGAGAGAGGAAAAAAAAGGGAATTGATCAAATGGTAACGAAGGTTTGTTTACTCTGATGAGCCTCAACACGGTGGCACCCAGCGCCCACCCCACTTGTCTTTGTGCTTAGAGTTCTCACTAGTTCTGGAGTTCTCACTAGTTCTGGAGTTCTCACTAGTTCCGGAGTTCTCACTTAGACGGCATAAAACTGCCACGGAACACCATTTGTTGTCAGCAACTACCTGTATGGTTACCCCATTCACCACACTGAACATAAGGTAGATCTTGGGTGGGTCCACAACACCTACAGGAAAGCAACTCAAAGCTCTTTTCAATCTAATGATTGATTGATTGATTAGTGTGGGGGTCCAATGATTGATTGATTGATTGACTCATGATTGGTGTTTTCCATCAGATGCTGAACTACTCCTCTTATGTGTGATGCTTACTCCGTCTCCTCTCCCCCCCCCAGATGTCTTCAGGTGTGACCCCCCACCCAACCCCCACCCCCCCCCCCCCTCCTCGGACCCCGGCGTCGGCAGCCTCTGGATGTGAACCCTGCTGCCAGTCACTGCTGGGATAAAAGGTTGTTATTGTGTCCATCTGAAAGTTTCTTTAAAAAAAACAACAAACAAACAAACAAAAAAAAAAAGACAACAAAAATGTCAGTTTGTTTTCTTTCTCCCCCCTCCTCTCTTCTGCTTAGTTCTGTTTTGCTTTTTTTTTTTTTTTGCAGCTTAGCAGGATGTTTTTATGTTTCTTGTAGCACAAATTATACATTTTTCTTATACATTTATATTTATAAGAAAAGCAAGAGAAACCCCTTTTGTGAATGTTGTCATGAGTTGACTAGGGTGAGCTTGTGGTACCTTAAGGTAAATGGGTCTTATATGGTGGTGTTGGGTTTGCTCATGTGACGGTGGAATGGGAACCTTCATAAATGTATATTGCCACAGTGGGGTCTTATTTTGAGTGTTTAATTAATTAATTGATTGATTGATTGATTGATTGATTGATTGATTGATTAATTACATTAAGTAAAATATTCCACTGGCATGTACAATCTCATGGATCATTTTGGCCTAATGCTAACATCAACCCATGTTCCCCCCCCCCCCCCCCCAAAAAAAAACGTTGATTTTGTGAAGTGATTTTTCTTTTGACTCTTTTGACGGCGTCTAACCCTCTCTCCTGTGTATGTGTTTGGGCACTAGGCGCGGGTGAGTAGCCGTTGAGTTGTGCTGGTTAGCTGTTTAAGATGCCGTGTTGCTGTGCAGAGTGCTTGGCTGTTTCCAGTTTTCTCCAGATATCGCCAGGGGTAACAGTCGCCCCGGTGACCACTGAGTAAAAAAGCGGGTGGCTTCAAGTGGCCCTATTTTTTCTTCTTGTTTTGGAAATGCATCCCAAATGTTTTGTCATCACACTTTAATTTTTTGTACTCTTCTTAACTGAAATTGATGCTCTCAATGTGTGTGTGCGAGCAGAAGCGAATCTGTCCATCTGGCTCGTAACTGACTGTAGTCTCCACAATTGGTCCATTTCTGTAAATCTATCATCTGTACCCATAAGATCAATAAAAGCAGTGAGCCAATTGGTTTTTATGTGTCAACTTTTTTTTTTTCCTTAAAGGTGTTTTATTATAAATTTTTTTGACCAATGTCTGTGTTGAATAAAGTACAAACATTATTCTCTTCAACAAAAAGGCTCAATTTGCATGATATTTCATTCACATGGCACACTTTCATACAATGTCTGGTGTCCCCTGTTGTCCTGGCAGTGATGACATCACTCTGGTGTTCCATCTAGTGTCCTGGGTCTTGTGGAGTGTTGACTTCATCGCTATGGTGACCACTGTGGGGTATGGAGTGTTGGGTAGTAGTGACATCACAATGGTGCCTCCTGCTCTGGTTCTTGGGCAGTGATGACCATCATCTGTACGACGTGGCTGCCTGGTAGCGTGGACCTGCCGATCTGGCTGCTCTGCGCTCCGAACGAGTCCAGGGGGACGAGTCTGCAGCTCAGTCTCCACTTGTGCAGGAGTGCCTCAATGGACCAGTCAGCACTGTGGAAGGGGGGGGGAGAGGGAGGGGTTAGTGTTGATAACTGGGGTTCATTTTAGTGTTGATAACGGGTTCATTTTAGGGTTGATAACTGGGGCTAGTTTGATCCAGTTCCCGCTCTCAGCATGGTACCATCTCAACCTCCACATCAGTTATCTTGGACTGTTAGTTTTCATAACTGGTTTCATGTAACCCCCTCCCCAAACATGACCTACATTCACATCCTAATCTGTTGGCATTCACACATTCCCCACACTTACCCAGCACTACCCCTGTACCTAGGAAACACAGTGGCACAGTGTTGGCCTGTACCTAGTAAACCCAGTGTGTGTTTGCCCCAGTGTGTGTAGGGCGCAGTGTTGTGTGCCCAGTGTGTGTTGGCCCAGTGAGTGTTGCCCCAGTGTGTGTTGGCCCCAGTGTGTGTAGGGCCCAGTGTATGCCCCAGTGTGTGGCCCAGTGTATGCCCCAGTGTGTGGCCCAGTTTTGCCCGTGTGTGTGTGTGTATGGCCCAGTGTTGTTGCCCCAGTGTGTGTGTGTGTGTGTGTGTGTGTGTTGGCCCAGTGTGTTGCCCCAGTGTATGCCCCAGTGTGTGGCCCAGTTTTGCCCGTGTGTGTGTGTATGGCCCAGTGTTGTTGCCCCAGTGTGTATGGCCCAGTGTGTGTGTGTGTTGGCCCAGTGTGTGGCCCAGTGTGTATGGCCCAGTGTGTGTGTGTGTTGGCCCAGTGTATGGCCCAGTGTATGTTGCCCCAGTGTGTGTGTGTGTGTGTGTTGGCCCAGTGTAGGGCCCAGTGTGTATGGCCCAGTGTGTGTGTGTGTTGGCCCAGTGTATGTTGCCCCAGTGTGTGTATGTGTGTGTGTGTTGGCCCAGTGTGTGTGTGTGTTGGCCCAGTGTAGGGCCCAGTGTGTGTGTGTGTTGGCCCAGTGTGTGTGTTGGCCCAGTGTAGGGCCCAGTGTGTGTGTGTGTTGGCCCAGTGTAGGGCCCAGTGTGTGTGTGTGTGTGTGTGTGTGTGTTGGCCCCAGTGTAGGGCCCAGTGTGTGTGTGTGTGTGTGTGTGTGTGTTGGCCCCAGTGTAGGGCCCAGTGTGTGTGTGTGTGTGTGTGTGTGTGTTGGCCCCAGTGTAGGGCCCAGTGTGTGTGTGTGTGTGTGTGTGTGTGTTGGCCCACCTTCTCTCCTGGTATGTGGTCCAGAACTGAACCCCTGGGCTCCTCCTCAGAAGGAACGTCACGGTCACGAGGACACCCTCAAAGTCTGGGGGCCACATCAGATTTCAGGGGTACGTTAGACACCGCACGACTACATCCTCAAAGTCTGGGGGCCACATCAGATTTCAGGAGTACGTTAGACACCGCACGACTACATCCTCAGAGTCTGGGGGCCACATCAGATTTCAGGAGTACGTTAGACACCGCACGACTACCATGTACCTTATTCATCACAGCGGCCGCTGCTATCTGTAGATGGTTAACTTATCTGGGCCCTCTCCCCCCCCATCCCTCTAACAACCCACACAGTATCAGACACTACAACAGACTGGAATCAGACAGGTACCCCAATGTCAGCTTATAACTTAAGACAGGACTAGCTTTAAATGGTAGCCCAAATGAAGCTATTCAATTCGGTATTAAACACTGGCCTTATTAAGGTACCCAGTATTAAACACTGGCCTTATTAAGGTACTCAGTATTAAACTGTATTAGTATTAGACCAAATATGATGCAGTCAACTACTATCAGGTAGTACCCGGCAGATAGCATGGACACCCTCACACACCTGTGGCTAGACCTATGCATGTGTCTACATTAACACACACACCTGTGGCTATATGGATTCTGTACATGCAGACACTCACACACACATACCTATGGATTCTGTACATACAGACACTCACACACACACATACCTATGGATTCTGTACATGCAGACACTCACACACACATACCTATGGATTCTGTACATCCAGACACTCACACACACACATACCTATGGATTCTGTACATCCAGACACTCACACACACATACCTATGGATTCTGCAGACAGCCCCAGCTACTCACCGTCAGGCTCGTAGAACACATCGGAACCAAGGATGACGTGTAGCGGCGGGAGGGCAATGAGTTCGGGTGACACCTGTCCCCACGTGAGGCCCACCACGCCCACCTCTCTCAGGCTGTTCGCCTCACAGGTGCGCCGGCAGTTGTCAAGGCAACGGGGGAGCTCCGCGCTGTCTGACAGTATCACTGTGGCGCCACACTTTGCCGCGACTGCACCAGGCAAGCTCACTCCGGCACCAAGCTGTAGCAGTAGCACACAACTCCAACGTCAAACAGGGACGACTGTCTTCATTAGCGAGTAAACCTTTACAGGCCCCTTCCGCTAACAACATCGGTTGACTAAGTGACTTGTGACTTGATATGTCAAATCAAACAAGCTTTGATGTGGATACTCTGTTCTGATTTGCCAACACTAAAAATTCAAATTAAAAGGTAGAATGAAAGGTTGGTCATATTTGAACTCAACAGCCAAACGAATTACACCCTCTCTCAATTCCGTGCTCCTGAAGCAATGTGTTGACTGGCTGGAATTGTTTATGGCTAGGTAGGCTACAGGCCACTATATCACTATGCCAAGACTGAGTTTTTTTGAGCGCACACACACACCGAACAGCTACAAATGACATTCCTTTGGGCATACATGTGCTCTATCTAGCTATCTGTTTATATAGTGTACGGTGAGGAGGCAATGAAGTGAATTTGACAAAAAGTGGTGGATTAAAATCGCGGACTGAACTTTATTACAGTTACCAGCACACTTAGTCCCAGAGGTAAGCTCAGTGGGTGTACTGATGGTGATGGATAAGGGAGAGATGAGGAGTCTCACCTCAAGGATGGTCTTGTGCTTGATCTCACCCCTCTGGGTCCACACGTACTGGGCCAGAACCACGGCACACGGCCACACGTACATGCCATACTGAGGGTCCAGAACCTGAAACCATTAAGTTTGCTTATTACCAACACGTACATGCCATACTGAGGGTCCAGAACCTGAAACCATGAGTTTGCTTATTACCAAGATTGAAAAGAAGCAGAATAGGTGATATACTATCATGTTCCGTGCCGCATGAAATGAATACACAATGGCTTGGAGGCAAATCATTAGCTTTACTAATAGAGTACAGTAGCAACTGATTACCACATGTATGAAAGCTAGAACCGTGGACCCGAACTTCCTAGTCCAATGTGATTGGCTGTCAGAACACAACACAGCCTAATATACTACATATACTATGTACAAAGACAACGGTCACTGATCAAAACATATCTATTAATGAAATTTAGAAAGATAAAAACCTCTGGAATGAACACAGTCAGGGAGTGCAATGTGCCTTTGTTTTCTTCGAAAGTAAATTCTTTAAGGGCGAGATCAAGATTCTCGGGTGAACTCATACTATTCTCTTGTGGACACAAATACTTTGTCAAATCTTTGGGCAACACATGACAGTGGCGTTTACTTCAAAACAGTTCGAACATCGACGAAAATGTCGAGATTTCACTACACGGCACTAAACTCTGTACCCTCCTCACCGTGTGACACGGCGAAGTCTTCCCACCCATGTGCAACATTAACGTGCCTTTCGCGCCGATTAACCTTAACGCTGGTGGGCGTTCTTTAGAACGTTTGAGCTTGACAGTGGCGGGAACATACCCGTATCATCCAATCACGTTTTCACAGTCGAAGGAGCGACGTCGACTTTGGGCCAATTACCTTCGCGGGGTCCGACTGGAGGCGGTTACAAACCCTAGGAATGGCATTGTCAGTTTAGGTTGTGCGACGTTACCACAAGCCAGTTACGCAAAACACTCCGAAAAGTACGCCTGTAGTGAACATTGTTTGTTGGAATAAAAAGTGGCGACAATTTACCGTTACCTCCACGGTTAGTAAGAAGCGTGTTGTTTGACGGGACAGCACGAAATTACTTCACATGTGTTAACGGGCCAGGTGGCAATCTTACCATACCTAGCTTACCCAACTTCAGAGCCCGAACTGACAATTCGCACCTAGGTTAGCATTGGTAGCCAGCGCCGTTAGCTGTCTAGTTAGCTAGCTAGCCAGCCAGCCAGATAGCAGACCCGTACTGAATCCACATTCAGCTGTACAGAGGCTAGCTATAAGGCTAGCATTTTGCTAACACACGTCTAGGGAGGGAAACCAACTGCACAACGCGATTTTCACGAAGGAATGAACCACAAAAGTAAGAAGAGAATCAAAGAGGCGAAGCGGAGTGCCCGACCCGAGCTGAAGGACTCAACCGACTGGATAAAACATGACTACTACGAGACGTTTGATCTCGCCCACCGGACAGTGAAGGTAACAGTGACGGAGAAATCTGTGCAGCAAGCTAGCCTGCTCCCTTGCTATCTTGAATCAACCCAACACAATTCACATGATTAAATCTTCGCAAATACGCTTCATACGCCCATTGTTTCCCCAGGTTACCAAGCCCTTATATGTAGAATTTCACAACAGTGTTTGAAGTAACGTCCTGCCAAGTGCTGCTGCTTGGTTTCCACAGGTAGAAGTGACAAGACAAGAGGTCTTACAACGTTACGTGTGAGTGTGCAGACTGTTTAGCGGCTACGTGACTGGTCTCAGGTGCTGAAGGAGGCTACACACGCCACCAGATCAGACTCTAGACCAGACGACTAGCGTGGCAATGAGAGAAGCTAGTTAAGCAAAACTCAGGCGCGCCCCCCCACCCCTTTCTTTTTGTTACAATTCCAAAGCGTGAGTGTTCCGACAAGAATGTAGCACAAGACATTCTAGAAGTCTCCAACAATAGGAATGTATCCATTTGTCAAGCATGTGAGAGCAGCCAAGAGTAGATAACATCTCCCTAACTTATGATTTGAGTTCATGTCCTCTGTCTGCAAGTGTATCAAGGGATAAACGCTGTCTTTCTTAAATGTTGTGGACTGTAGGCTAATTTTAATATATATATTAATATGAGCCCAAACTTACTGACCAAAATTGCTATTCATCTGTATAATTCTAGCTGTCAACATTTAGATAAACGGCCCCTTCATTTGTGACAGGCTAAATTCAGTTACAGTGACGCAGTATATTTAAAGCAGGAATGGGTACTTTCCTAGACAGAGGATTTTATTGCTGGGATATTGTGTTGATATATGACCTGGGTCGACCTCAAGTGACTGAAAGATTTTATTAGTTGTCCCTGCCCCTATGGGTGGCGAAGGAGCAGGTTGGTTTGCCTTTTGAACTCGTGTCTTGCATGTGAGTATTTGAACTTCTTGGAGTCTCTCGATTGTGTGTTTCCAAGTAGTGTTCAACAGGAGATCTGCTGCCGTCACACGATAGCTAAAGTAGGGCTGTCCAGGGCGCCCGGCGCCGCTATAAATACCCGCTGGCAGGCGGGGCGGGCGTAGAGGCCAGGTGCTCCTCCGCAGGTAGAGGCTAGGTGCTCCTGCTCCTCCACAGGTAGAGGCTAGGTGCTCCTGCTCCTCCGCAGGTAGAGGTGTCGGTTGTGCTGTAGGTGCTCAGGTAGAGGCTAGGTGCTCCTGCTCCCCTGCAGGTAGAGGCTAGGTGCTCAGGTAGAGGCTAGGTGCTCCTCCGCAGGTAGAGGCTAGGTGCTCAGGTAGAGGCTAGGTGCTCAGGTAGAGGCTAGGTGCTCCTGCTCCCCTGCAGGTAGAGGCTAGGTGCTCAGGTAGAGGCTAGGTGCTCCTCCGCAGGTAGAGGCTAGGTGCTCAGGTAGAGGCTAGGTGCTCCTCCGCAGGTAGAGGCTAGGTGCTCCTGCTCCTCCGCAGGTAGAGGCTAGGTGCTCCTCCGCAGGTAGAGGCAGGTAGAGGCTAGGCGCTCCACCGCAGGTAGAGGCAGGTAGAGGCTAGGTGCTCCTGCTCCTCCGCAGGTAGAGTCGTCACTGAATAGAGCGTCAACCATAGACATATAGAGATATATAGATCTATATATGTCTATGGCGTCAACCCCTTAAGAGTGGGATGTATGGTGGCCCTCCTCCTCTAACCTCCCCTACCACAGGGTCCCCAGCCGCTGCGAGACGACCGTCAGGAACGTGTGACTGACAGTGACCCTTTATTGGTGCAGTAGCCAGAAGGAGCCACCACCACCACTAGAGGGCGCTAGTGTTCACTCTATTTTTCTGAAAGCTATGTTTCTCTGGAGTATGTTTCTGAAAGCTATGTTTCTCTGGAGTGTGTTTCTGAAAGCTATGTGTCTCTGGAGTATGTTTCTGAAAGCTATGTGTCTCTGGAGTATTTTTCTGCATTATGGTAACTTGGATCTGGTAGCTTTGTGATTTTACAGCCGCTTAAATGGACAGAGTTTTTTTTCTTCAGTTATACCACACGTAAGCCCCCCCCTGAAAGTTCCAAACATCATGATGATAAATGTGATGTAAAAATGTAGAAATGTAAAAATATTTGATGGTTACAACATGAAACTGAATATCCTATTAATATACTGAATATCCTATTAATATACTGAAGATGCTATTAATATCAAGTGTTCAAGAACGGGATTGGAGTTGTGAAAGACCATTAGTGTTGTTCCTGGAGTTGGTCATGCAGCTTGCCAACCCACCAAGACTCAAAGTGTTTTTGCAGTGAGGTCCCTGAACAATATTATGCGTGCTTGAGTATGTGGATCAGATTTAGTCAACACTCAGCTGGTTAATATCACTCGGTGTCAGTTACAAGGAAACACTGAACTCATAACTCTCCCCAATCTTTCCTTCTCTCTTTCTCCCATTCCCTCCCCCCCTCCATCTTTGCCTCCTTCCTCTCTTCTCTCCTCCTTCCTCTCCTCCCTCTCCTCTCCTCTCTCTCCTCTCCTCTCTCTCTCCTCCTCTCCTCTCTTTCTCCTCTCCTCCTCTCTCTGTCTCCTCACTCTCTCTCATCTCTCTCCTATCCTCTTCCCTCTCCTCCTCTCACTCTTCTCCCCCCTCTCCCTCCTCTCTCTCCCTCCTCTCCTCTCCTCTCTCTCTCTCCTCTCCTCTCTCTCTCTCCTCCTCTCCTCTCTCTGTCTCCTCACTCTCTCATCTCTCTCCTATCCTCTTCCCTCTCCTCCTCTCACTCTTCTCCCCCCTCTCCCTCCTCTCTCTCCCTCCTCTCTCTCCCTCCTCTGTCTCTCTCCTCCTCCCTCCATCAGGATAACGTGGAGCGAGCAGATGCGCTCCGCCTCAGCCCCGATGAGTTCATCCAGCGCTACGAGCGCCCCTACAAGCCCGTGGTCCTGCTCAACTGCCAGGAGAGCTGGCCCGGCAAGGAGAAGTGGACCATGGAGCGCCTCAAGAGGAAGTTCCGCAACCAGAAGTTCAAGTGCGGAGAGGACAACGAGGGCTACTCGGTGCGTACCGCCGCCGTCTCTCTCTGTCTCTTTCCTTCCCTCTCTCTCTCTCTCCTCTCTCCTCTCTCTCTCTTCCCTCTCTCTCTCTCTCTCCTCCAACGAGGGCTACTCAGTGCGTGCAGCCGTCTCTCTCTCTTTTTTTTTTAAGATCTCTCCTATCCTCTCCTCCTCTCTCTCTCTCTCCTCTCTCTTCCCTCTCTTCCCTCTCTCTCCTCCTCTCCTCTCTTTCTCTCTCCTCCTCTCCTCTCTCTCTCTCCTCCAACGAGGGCTACTCTGTGCGTGCCGCCGCCGCCGTCTCTCTCTCTTTTTTTTGGGCTTTTAATGCCTTTAAAGTAGCATAACGGAACAATTGCTAATCGCTAACGATATGCTAGCGGCTAAAACTAACGAAACCTCTTGAAAATGTGCTGACTTTGACAAACTAGTTAGTCAACAACTGTCCTAACACAGTCAAACATCAAGCAAGTGCAACACAAGTCAAAGCAAGACGGCAAATAAGCTACTTACTAGTTCAGCAGACTAGTACGGCTTCAGGCAAACCTACATTTAGCAGTAATATGCTTACGGACCCTGGTATGGCAATGGCACGGAGGCGATTTTAAGGTAAAACTGCTTATCCTAACCGTAATCCTTATGTACAATTACTGCATAATGCCACTTTAATTGATAGATCAGTGAAGAGTGGGACAGGAAATGAGAGGGAGAAGAGGTGGGGGAGTGGACAAGAGAAATGACATCGGGCCGGATTCGAACCCGCGTCCTCCATGGGCGTCACGCCCGAATGTGGTCGGGGCTACTGCCTGCGCCACAGTGCCCCCCGTGCCGCCGTTTCATATATATTCTATATAATCTATATATTCATTCGTTTAGCAGAAACTAGAATCAGTGACTCATTCTCTATGAATATTTATTAATTAGTAACTTTAGTGAGTTGCTCATTCTCTATGAATATTTATTAATTAGTAACTTTAGTGAGTTACTCATTCTCTATGAATATTTATTAATTAGTAACTTTAATCAGTGACTCACTCTTTTGTACAAAGCGATGCACAGATACATTTTCCTCTGGTCCCTTGATCATTGATTTACCCTTGTGATTGGTCAGTGAGGTGAAGGGGTGTGCCCTGATTGACCCCTCTGATTGGTCCGTTAGGTGAAGGGGTGTGCCTTGATTGACCCCTCTGATTGCCCGTTAGGTGATTGACCCCTCTGATTGGTCCGTTAGGTTGATTGACCCCTCTGATTGGTCCGTTTGGTGAAGATGAAGTACTATATTGACCCCTCTGATTGGTCCGTTAGGTGAAGATGAAGTACTATATTGACCCCCCTCTGATTGGTCCGTTAGGTGAAGATGAAGATGAAGTACTACATCGAGTACCTGGAGACGACGCGCGACGACAGCCCGCTCTACATCTTCGACAGCAGCTACGGCGAGCACGCCAAGCGGCGCAAGCTCCTCGAGGACTACCAGGTGCCCGTCTTCTTCTGGGACGACCTGTTCCAGTTCGCCGGCGAGAAGAGGCGACCCCCCTACAGGTGAGGAGGTCAAGGGTCGACAGTAGGGGCTGGGTGAAGGGTCATAGGTCAACGGTAGGGGAAGGGTCAAAGGTCAACGGTGGGTCAAGGGTCAACGGTCAACGGTAGGGGCTGGGGAGGTCAAGGGTCAACGGTAGGGGCTGGGGAGGTCAAGGGTCAACGGTCAACGGTAGGGGCTGGGGAGGTCAAGGGTCAACGGTAGGGGCTGGGTCAAGGGTCAACGGTAGGGGCTGGGGTTAAGGGTCAAAGGTCAACGGTAGGGGCTGGGGGAAGGGGGGAGAATCTGCTGTGATGTTTGACTCAATATTCTAAAAGATCGCTTCCACATACACTCGGACAAATAGCAACCAGGCTAACAAAATCTACACTCCTTAACATATCCACTAACATTCACTTCAGACAGTCCACTTTACATATGAGTCCAATATCCACTTCAGACAGTCCACTTTACATATGAGTCCAATATCCACTTCACACAGTCCACTTTACATATGAGTCCAATATCCACTTCAGACAGTCCACTTTACATATGAGTCCAATATCCACTTCAGACAGTCCACTTTACATATGAGTCCAATATCCACTTCAGACAGTCCACTTTACATATGAGTCCAATATCCACTTCAGACAGTCCACTTTACATATGAGTCCAATATCCACTTCAGACAGTCCACTTTACATATGAGTCCAATATC
Organism: Clupea harengus; assembly: GCF_900700415.2. NCBI lineage: Eukaryota > Metazoa > Chordata > Actinopteri > Clupeiformes > Clupeidae > Clupea > Clupea harengus. Next base: position 23,653,918 of record NC_045174.1, on the reverse strand, counting down.
CACTTCAGACAGTCCACTTTACATATGAGTCCAATATCCACTTCATACAGTCCACTTTACATATGAGTCCAATATCCACTTCATACAGTCCACTTGACATATGAGTCCAATATCCACTTCAGACAGTCCACTTTACATATGAGTCCAATATCCACTTCATACAGTCCACTTTACATATGAGTCCAATATCCACTTCATACAGTCCACTTGACATGAGTTCATAATCCACTTCTAAGTATATTTTGTGGGTGAAGTATATATTTTGTGTGTGAAGTATATATTTTGTGTGTGAAGTGTATATATTTTGTGTGTGAAGTATATTTTGTGGGTGAAGTATATATTTTGTGTGTGAAGTATATATTTTGTGTGTGAAGTATATTTTGTGGGTGAAGTATATATTTTGTGTGTGAAGTGTATATATATTGTGTGTGAAGTATATTTTGTGTCTTTGACATATTTCGTATGTTTGTTTGCCAGGTGGTTCGTGATGGGTCCAGGGCGCTCGGGGACGGGCATCCATATCGACCCGCTGGGCACGAGTGCGTGGAACGCCCTGGTACAGGGGCACAAGCGCTGGTGTCTGTTCCCTACCAACACTCCCAGAGAACTCATCAAGGTAACACACACACACACACACACACACACACACACACACACACACACACACACACACACACACACACACACACACACTGGGACAGGGGCACAAGCGCTGGTGTCTGTTCCCTACCAACACTCCCAGAGAACTCATCAAGGTAACACACACACTCACACACACACACACACACACACACACACACACACACACACACCAAACTCTGGTGTCTTGAGCTTATCATGGTAGCACACCATTTACACACACACACACACACACACACACACACACACACACACACACACACCTGCATGTGTAAGTGAAGTGTGGCGTGTGTGTGTGTGACCAGGTGACGCGTGAGGAGGGCGGTGCCCAGCAGGACGAGGCCATCACCTGGTTCAGTGTGATCTACCCCCGTACTCAAGCCCCCTCCTGGCCCGCAGAGTTCCGCCCGCTAGAGATCCTGCAGAGGCCCGGAGAGACCGTCTTCGTACCAGGTGTGTGTGTGTGTGTGTGTGTGTGTGTGTGTGTGTGTGTGTGTGTACCCCATATCTGTGGGAG
>NC_045174.1:23640262-23642762 GCF_900700415.2 Clupea harengus | reverse complement strand
CATACACCGGTGTGGCACGCATACGTCTCTGTGCCCACGCATACGTCTCTGTGCCCATACACCGGTGTGGCACGCATACGTCTCTATGGCTGCTCCAGCTGAACCGGTGTGCCATCTCCGTTTAGTTTAGTGCCCCCCGACCCACAAGCACTCGCTCGAGTGTGGTCTGGACCGGTTCGGGGTCAAGGGTCATATCTCCTCTGCTGCTGAGAGTGTTGAGTCACCTTAAACGCCGTAGTGCTTTTATTGTTATTATTGTTTTTTGTTGTTGTTGTTATTATGTGAACTCAGTGCCATTACACGCGGTAGTAAACATATCTGGCCTCTTTTAAGAGCCTCGCCCAGTTTCCTGTGGATTGTGACCCACTTACTAGTCTGGTTCTGGCCCAGACCTGCCATTCCTGGGTCCGGGCCAGTCTCAGAGTCCGCTAGTACCAGCACCTGGACTCTCTTGGCGATCATTATCAACATTTCACTTTTTGTGCAGTAGGGGGCATCAGCCCCTTCATAACACACACACACAGACACACACACACACACAGAGAGAGACACATTCACACACAGAGAGACACATTCACAAAAACAGCATTTTCTAAGTCAGCATTTATTAAACATGTAGGTACACAGTCTCTCACGCCAGAGTCTTCTCTCACACACACACACACACACACACACACAGAGTCTTCTTCTGTCCAATTAACAGCTGTGAAAACATGATGTGAAAGCACCTTTAGGCCCAAGCGGTTTTGGTTCCATTACTGAAGCACAGTAGCTCTGAGCTAAAGGAAACTGTTCTTAACTAATGACCTGAGAACTGGGCCAGACGCTGGCCAGATGTGGGCCAGACGTGACCCGGGTTCAGCCGCCATGCGGTCCACTCTCTTCTTCTGTGTTCTGTGATGTTATGAGAGGTGTCCTGATGTCGAATGAACCGACCGTTCGTTCAGTTTGTCCGTTCTCTCTAGTGCTTTACTATGGTCCAGCGTGTGGCAGGGTTCAAAATGCTGGGGCTCCTGTGTGTGTGTGTGTGTGTGTGTGTGTGTGTGTGTGAGGGGGGGTGTGGGGGTGTGTGTGTGGTGTCACGTTGCTCTTTATTCATGGCTTCTGTTCCACTAAAAGTGCCTGTTTTGTGCGCTAGTTTGTGCGTCTGATTGATTGATTGTTTGTTTGTTTTTCTTATCATGGTGTCTTGATCGTGGCCAAGCGGAGTCAGTGGGTTAAATATGCTGTTTCCTGTGTCCTGTATTAAATACATCAGATCAGATACATTTTGTCTGTTTCAGTGAAGGCGACATGACTGCTTTCTTTTAAACGAGTTGAGAAGACCTGTTTGTGTTGATGCAAGACCTGTTTGTGTTGATGCTGATTGAACCTTGGGAGGGGGGGGGGGGGGGTTCAAGTACTTGGTTTGGTGTCTGGTCTCCGCAGATCAAATGATGCTTTGGGGGGGGGGGTTATTGGTCGTTGTTTCCTTCCTTGGGGGGAAACAGGTAAAAAGAAAAAATATACTTATTGATTCAATAAATTTTTCTATGTATCAACTTGTCCATGTGTTGTCTTTTTATGTAGTCATTTGGTTTTGTGTCTCATATACAGTCCGCACAGGCTGTGAGTAAGGCAAGGAGATCAGCACACACACACACACTGTCTGGAGCCCTGCAAACACACACACACACCATGAATCACACACCATCACTTATACAGTACCAGTCAAAAGTTTGGACAAACCTTCTCATTTTTTTGAGAAGTGTTTTCTTTACTTTTATTATTTTCTACATGGTAGATAACACTTTTTTTGTTTAGTACATCATTCCACATGTGTTCTTTCGTAGTTAAAATGTCTTCAGTATTAATCTGCAATGTTGAAAATAATAAAAGTAAAGAAAACACTTCTCAAATAAAATTAAAGGTGTGTCCAAACTTTTGACTGGTACTGTACAGACAGACATGCCTGCAGAGGTCATCCTCTGAAGAAACATCCCATAACCGGATGGCAGATCTCAGAATCAATATAAGGACATATTTGCCTGCTCTGTCTTGATATCTTTATATGAATTTAATTTGTTTAGTGTCCATATTTTATGCCTGTTTTCCACCACCAATCTTAATCAGACAAACGTGCTAATGAGCCGTTCGACACGCGCGCGCGCATGCCCCTCATCTTTGACGTTAGGTGTAGTTTTGAGCACTGTGGCCTGTTTAGGCTAATCTTTGTTATTCTTTCAGGACAGGTGGCCACACAAACGTATCCAAATGTGATGTGTGATCTCTTAATTTACTAAATGAGGAGGAAAGGGCGATAGTTCAAATTGTTCATTACCTAAAAAGTTACACGCGGTGACGTAAGCAAGGTGCAGATGCTAGCCTACTTGAGAAGCGTTCTCGAGCTCTCTCTTTGGCCGCGCGGAGGAAATGACGCGCCCCGCTGAAGCATGAAACGGAGCCTACACGCGCAGCTCGATCAGATTGGGCTGAGGCGCGCGGACACGGGATGCTCCTC
>NC_045174.1:23630871-23634762 GCF_900700415.2 Clupea harengus | reverse complement strand
AAGCTCCTCGAGGACTACCAGGTGCCGTCTTCTTCTGGGACGACCTGTTCCAGTTCGCCGGCGAGAAGAGGCGACCCCCTACAGGTGAGGAGGTCAAGGGTCGACAGTAGGGGCTGGGTGAAGGGTCATAGGTCAACGGTAGGGGAAGGGTCAAAGGTCAACGGTGGTCAAGGGTCAACGGTCAACGGTAGGGGCTGGGGAGGTCAAGGGTCAACGGTAGGGGCTGGGGAGGTCAAGGGTCAACGGTAGGGGCTGGGTCAAGGGTCAACGGTAGGGGCTGGGGTTAAGGGTCAACGGTAGGGGCTGGGGTTAAGGGTCAAAGGTCAACAGTAGGGGCTGGGGGAAGGGGGGAGAATCTGCTGTGATGTTTGACTCAATATTCTAAAAGATCGCTTCCACATACACTCGGACAAATAGCAAGCAGGCCAACTAAATCTACACTCCTTAACATATCCACTAATATTCACTTCAGACAGTCCACTTTACATATGAGTCCAATATCCACTTCAGACAGTCCACTTTACATATGAGTCCAATATCCACTTCAGACAGTCCACTTTACATATGAGTCCAATATCCACTTCATACAGTCCACTTGACATGAGTTCATAATCCACTTCAGACAGTCCACTTTACATATGAGTCCAATATCCACTTCAGACAGTCCACTTTACATATGAGTCCAATATCCACTTCAGACAGTCCACTTGACATGAGTTCATAATCCACTTCTAATGTAATGTCTTTATAAGTGTGTATAAGTATATTTTGTGTGTGAAGTGTATATATTTTGTGTGTGAAGTATATATTTTGTGTGTGAAGTGTATATTTTGTGTGTGAAGTATATTTTGTGTGTGAAGTGTATATTTTGAAGTATATTTTGTGTGTGAAGTGTATTTTGTGGGTGAAGTGTATATTTTGAAGTATATTTTGTGTGTGAAGTATATTTTGTGTCTTTGACATATTTCGTATGTTTGTTTGCCAGGTGGTTCGTGATGGGCCCAGGGCGCTCGGGGACGGGCATCCATATCGACCCGCTGGCACGAGTGCGTGGAACGCCCTGGTACAGGGCACAAGCGCTGGGTCTGTTCCCTACCAACACTCCCAGAGAACTCATCAAGGTAACACACACACACACACACACACACACACACACACACACACACACACACACACACTGGGACAGGGGCACAAGCGCTGGTGTCTGTTCCCACAGACACTAACTCACACACACACACACACACACACACACACACACACACACACACACACCAAACTCTGGTGTCTTGAGCTTATCATGGTAGCACACCATTTACACACACACACACACACACACACACACACACACAGACACACACACACACACCTGCATGTGTAAGTGAAGTGTGTGTGTGTGGCGTGTGTGTGTGACCAGGTGACGCGTGAGGAGGGCGGTGCCCAGCAGGACGAGGCCATCACCTGGTTCAGTGTGATCTACCCCCGTACTCAAGCCCCCTCCTGGCCCGCAGAGTTCCGCCCGCTAGAGATCCTGCAGAGGCCCGGAGAGACCGTCTTCGTACCAGGTGTGTGTGTGTGTGTGTGTGTGTGTGTGTGTGTGTGTGTGTGTGTGTGTGTGTGTGTGTGTGTGTGTGTACCCCATATCTGTGGGAGGTGTCTGTGTGTGTGTGTGTACCCCGTGTGTGTGTGTGTGTGTGTGGTGTGTGTGTGTGTGTGTACCCCGTGTGTGTGGCTGTGTGTGTGTGTGTGTACCCCGTGTGTGTGTGTGTGTGGTGTGTGTGTGTGTTGTGTGGTGTGTTGTACCCCCTATCTGTGGGAGTGGTGTGTCGGGCTAGGGGTGGGATCTCTTGGCACCTCACGATTCGATTCGATTCCGATTCAGTGGTCAACGATTCGATTCTAAACGATTATCGATTCTACACCGATTATCGATTCTAACCGATTATCGATTTCAATTCTAAACGATTAAAACGATTATCGATGCATGTCGATTTTTAAAACATCTGAGTTTGCTACTCAGAGTCTCAAATCACTTCCTACTTTGTGTTTGGATAATTAAAGAAAATCAACAGATGAATTACCCTTCTCTATTTTTTATTGAGAAAAAGCTTTCCCTTGTCACAATTATGACTCAATGAACAATGCATTAATCGATGCAGCTTGCATTTCAACACAAAATGAATGTGTAAAAAAAAAAAAAAAAATTAATTTTAAAATTTTAATTTTTTTTTTATTATTAAAAAATCGATTATGAACTTTTCTGAATCGAGACAGAATCGTTCTAGAGAGAATCGAGAGAAATCGAAAAATCGATTTTTTTCCCCCACCCCTAGTCTGGACTGTATTTAACCCAGGGGTGTGTATCCAGTAGAGTGTTCGTACCAGTCGTGTGTGTGTGGGCATGTGTGGACTGTACTTGCACCGTGTGTGTGTGTGTTCAGGAGAATAGCATTTTTTGTATGTTTTAATGCATAACAAGGGAAATCAGCACATTAATGACCTTAAAGTGGCGTGTGTGTGTGTGTGAGTGTTTGTGTGTGTGTTTGTGTGTGTGTGTGTGTGTGTTTGTGTGTGTGTGTGTGTGTGTGATGGTACTCGTCATTCAGAGAAAGGCGTCTGCATGCCCACACGTTACTTCATGTCACCAGAGTAGGAATTGTACTTCAGGGTTAGGATTATCAGTTTTACCTTAAAATAACAGCTTAAAAAAAATGGGGCGCTTACAATGGCCGTTTATATGGAGAATCGCCTCCGTGCCATTTGCCATACCAGGGTCCACAGGCCATATTACTGCGTTATGTAGGTTTGCCTGAAGCCGCCCCGTCACTACTGTCTGCCGAACTAGTAAGTAGCTTATTTGCCGTTCTTGCTTTTGTCTTGTGGTTGCAACTTGCTTGATGTTTGACTGTGTTAGGTTTTAAAATGTTGTTTGTGTGTCTGTGCGTGTGTGTGTCTGTGTGTGTGTCTGTGTCTCTCTGTCTCTGGTGTGTGTGTGTGTGTGTGTGTGTGTGTGTGTGTGTGTGTGTGTCTGTGTCTGTGTCTGTGTGTGTGTCTGTGTCTCTCTGTCTCTGGTGTGTGTGTGTGTGTGTGTGTGTGTGTGTGTGGTGTGTGTCCGTGTCCAGGAGGCTGGTGGCATGTGGTGTTGAACATGGACACCACCATCGCAGTGACTCAGAACTTTGCCAGCACCACAAACTTCCCCATCGTCTGGCACAAGACCGTCCGCGGGCGACCCAAACTCTCACGCAAGTGGTACCGGTAAGAGATATATATAGAGAGAGAGAGAGGGAGAGAGGGGGAGAGGGGGAGACACAGGCATACACACACATATGCATACACACACATATGCATACACACACACACACACCTATGCATACACACACACATGTGGTTCAGGTAAGAGAGAGACTTGTTTCTACAGTTCAGAATTCATTCAATTTAAAAGGATAGAAATGTGTGTAGACATGTTATCATAATATAACACACACACACACGTTATCATAATATAACACACAGATTTGCAGCTATCCCAGTATTAGTGGACTGAAAAGAATGTGTGGTGTGGGTGTGTGTAAATTGACCTGTGTGTCTATGCGTGTGTGTGTGTTGTTTATGAACTGTTTTCCGTGTGTGTGCTGTGTATGAACTGTTTTCCTGTGTCTGTGTCTGTGTGTGTCTGTGTGTCTGTGTCTGTGTGTGTGTGTGTGTGTGTGTGTGTGTGTGTGTGTGTGTGTGTGTGTGTGTGTGTAGCGTTCTGAAGCAGGAGAGGCCTGACCTGGCAGTGATGGCTGATAAGGTGGATCTGCAGGAGTCTACAGGCATCGCCTCAGACAGCTCGAGTGACTCTTCATCATCGTCATCCTCCAGCTCCTCAGACTCAGACTCAGAGGTAGT
>NC_045174.1:23618371-23625871 GCF_900700415.2 Clupea harengus | reverse complement strand
GATGGCCGCTCCCCAGCCGCCCCCGTGGGGGTGTGTGTGTGTGTGTGTGTGGGTGATGTTGGAGCGGAGAGGTGCGGTGAAACTTAACGCTCGACCGCTGGGCACTAATGCACTAATCACTGAGTGGACAAGTGGAGGACGCCCCCCTGCTGCCTGTGTGTGTGTGTGTGTGTGTGTGTGTGTGTGTGTGTGTGTGTGTGTGTGTGCGCGCGCATCAGTATCTGTGCGTGTCCGACACCATATCCAGTCTGCAGGATCTGCTAGCTGAAAACAGTCTGTTTCACCTCCGAGGGCAGAGCACACACACACACACACACACACACACACACACACACACACACACACACACACACACACACACACACACCCTGAGGGCAGAGCAGCTGGTTCTGGTGAAGCCCTGATGAGGTCCAGGTGAGGGTGGGGTGAGACAGGCCCTGTGTGTGTGTGTGTGTGTGTGTGTGTGTGTGTGTGTGTGTGTGTGTGTGTGTGTGTGTGTGTGTGTGTGTGTGTGTGGGGTGGGCTCAGTGTGAAGGGTATCCCAGGCTGAAAGGTCTTAAGTGGATGATTCAGAAGTACATCTGTGTTCAGAGCAGCCAGCCTGATCACTGGACATGATTTAGATCTTCCCAGTGACCACATTATTGTCCTGTTGCCTAGAGACCAGACCACCGTCACCGTGGTGATGAGAGCAGCATTTTCACAGCATTCTGGTTGTCATGGTGCCCAGGATGATTATGATGTAACCTCTTGTCCCCTTTGGACTTGATCAATCGCACCGTTTCACGTACACACACACACACGCACACACGCACACACACACACACACACGCACACACACACACAAACACTCAATCCTTCTCATTTGTTTTGAACTTTTCAGTTGACTCACACACTCCCTCCACCACACACACACACACACACACACACACACACACACACACACACACACACACACACACACTCTTAACTCTGCACCTGAGGAAGATGTTTTGGTTTTAGTGTATTGTTTTCTTCCGTCTGTGTCGTCCTAATGATGAGGCAAGAATAACCTGCTTATGGGTGGTAGGCCACTGGAGATTAAATTAACTCAAATCAACACACACACACACTCACACACACACACACACACACTCACACACACACATACACACACACACACACACACACACACACACACACACACACACTCTCTCTCTCACACACACTCAGACTCACACTCACACACACACACTCACTCACACACACACTCTCACACACACATACACACACACTCTCTCACACACACACACACACACACACGCTGTTTAGAGACACGTAGACCTCCTCTGGGGTTTGCTGTGGCTTAATGAGGACGGCTGCCACGGAGACCAGCCAGTGGGAGTCTGGGCCACCCGTCTGAGACACACACACACACGCACACACCATACACACACACACACCATACACGCACACACCATACACACACACACACTCACTCTCACCCGTCTGCTCCGGAGTGAGACACACACACACACACACACACACACACACACCATACACACACACACTCACTCTCACCCGTCTGCTCCGGAGTGAGACACACACACACACACACACACACTCACACACACTCTGGCTCACCCGTCTGCTCCGGAGTGAGACACACACACACTCACACACACACACTCACCATATACACACACACACACACACACACACTCACCCGTCTGCTCCGGAGTGAAACACACACACTCACACACACACACACACACACACTCTCTCACCCGTCTGCTCCGGAGTGTTTTGAAGAGCACTGTAACCTGCGTGCGCCACAGCACCAGATGGCACTTGGTAACCGGGCTAACCGGGGTTGAAGCCAGCCTGTAGACATGGTGTGGAGCCGCCCGCAGCCATGGAACATGCTACGCGTAATGTACACACACACTGGAGCAGCAGGGTCCGGGTTAAAGGTCAAAGGGCACGACCTTAAACAAACCACACCTGTGACAGCCCTTCAAACGTACTGGTATTAATACTTGTGCTGGGTTCAGTCTCAGTACGGTTACTGTAGCTCACACACACACACACTAGTGCGCTGTGGGTCTCGGTACGGTTACTGCAGCTCACACACTAGTGTGCCCATGCCTTCTGGGAATCCACCGGTGTGGCACGCATACGTCTCTGTGCCCATACACCGGTGTGGCACGCATACGTCTCTATGCCCACGCATACGTCTCTGTGCCCATACACCGGTGTGGCACGCATACGTCTCTATGCCCACGCATACGTCTCTGTGCCCATACACCGGTGTGGCACGCATACGTCCCTGTGCCCACGCATACGTCTCTATGCCCACGCATACGTCTCTGTGCCCATACACCGGTGTGGCACGCATACGTCTCTGTGCCCACGCATACGTCTCTGTGCCCATACACCGGTGTGGCACGCATACGTCTCTATGGCTGCTCCAGCTGAACCGGTGTGCCATCTCGGTTTAGTTTAGTGCCCCCCGACCCACAAGCACTCGCTCGAGTGTGGTCTGGACCGGTTCGGGGTCAAGGGTCATATCTCCTCTGCTGCTGAGAGTGTTGAGTCACCTTAAACGCCGTAGTGCTTTTATTGTTATTATTGTTTTTTGTTGTTGTTATTATGTGAACTCAGTGCCATTACACGCGGTAGTAAACATATCTGGCCTCTTTTAAGAGCCTCGCCCAGTTTCCTGTGGATTGTGACCCACTTACTAGTCTGGTTCTGGCCCAGACCTGCCATTCCTGGGTCCGGGCCAGTCTCAGAGTCCGCTAGTACCAGCACCTGGACTCTCTTGGCGATCATTATCAACATTTCACTTTTTGTGCAGTAGGGGGCATCAGCCCCTTCATAACACACACACACAGACACACACACACAGAGAGAGACACATTCACAAAAACAGCATTTTCTAAGTCAGCATTTATTAAACATGTAGGTACACAGTCTCTCACGCCAGAGTCTTCTCTCACACACACACACACACACACACACACACACACACACACACACACACACACAGACACATCGAGAGAGACCACAAAAACAGCATTTTCTAAGTCAGCATTTATTAAACATGTAGGTACACAGTCTCTCACGCCAGAGTCTTCTCTCACACACACACACACACACACACACACACACACACACAGAGTCTTCTTCTGTCCAATTAACAGCTGTGAAAACATGATGTGAAAGCACCTTTAGGCCCAAGCGGTTTTGGTTCCATTACTGAAGCACAGTAGCTCTGAGCTAAAGGAAACTGTTCTTAACTAATGACCTGAGAACTGGGCCAGACGCTGGCCAGACGTGGGCCAGACGTGACCCGGGTTCAGCCGCCATGCGGTCCACTCTCTTCTTCTGTGTTCTGTGATGTTATGAGAGGTGTCCTGATGTCGAATGAACCAACCGTTCGTTCAGTTTGTCCGTTCTCTCTAGTGCTTTACTATGGTCCAGCGTGTGGCAGGGTTCAAAATGCTGGGGCTCCTGTGTGTGTGTGTGTGTGTGTGAGGGGGGGTGTGGGGGTGTGTGTGTGGTGTCACGTTGCTCTTTATTCATGGCTTCTGTTCCACTAAAAGTGCCTGTTTTGTGCGCTAGTTTGTGCGTCTGATTGATTGATTGATTGTTTGTTTTGTTTGTTTGTTTGTTTTTCTTATCATGGTGTCTGATCGTGGCCAAGCGGAGTCAGTGGGTTAAATATGCTGTTTCCTGTGTCCTGTATTAAATACATCAGATCAGATACATTTTGTCTGTTTCAGTGAAGGCGACATGACTGCTTTCTTTTAAACGAGTTGAGAAGACCTGTTTGTGTTGATGCAAGACCTGTTTGTGTTGATGCAAGACCTGTTTGTGTTGATGCTGATTGAACCTTGGGGGGGGGGGGGGGGTCAAGTACTTGGTTTGGTGTCTGGTCTCCGCAGATCAAATGATGCTTTGGGGGGGGGGGGGGTTATTGGTCGTTGTTTCCTTCCTTGGGGGGAAACAGGTAAAAAGAAAAAATATACTTATTGATTCAATAAATTTTTCTATGTATCAACTTGTCCATGTGTGGTCTTTTTATGTAGTCATTTGGTTTTGTGTCTCATATGCAGTCCACACAGGCTGTGAGTAAGGCAAGGAGACCAGCACACACACACACACACACACACTGTCTGGAGCCCTGCAAACACACACACACACCATGAATCACACACCATCACTTATACAGTACCAGTCAAAAGTTTGGACAAACCTTCTCATTTTTTTGAGAAGTGTTTTCTTTTACTTTTATTATTTTCTACATGGAAGATAACACTTTTTTTGTTTAGTACATCATTCCACATGTGTTCTTTCGTAGTTTAAATGTCTTCAGTATTAATCTACAATGTTGAAAATAATAAAAGTAAAGAAAACACTAAAGAAAAATTAAAGGTGTGTCCAAACTTTTGACTGGTACTGTACAGACAGACATGCCTGCAGAGGTCACCCTCTGAAGAAACATCCCATAACCGGATGGCAGATCTCAGAATCAATATAAGGACATATTTGCCTGCTCTGTCTTGATATCTTTATATGAATTTAATTTGTTTAGTGTCCATATTTTATGCCTGTTTTCCACCACCAATCTTAATCAGACAAACGTGCTAATGAGCCGTTCGACACACGCGCGCGTGCATGCCCCTCATCTTTGACGTTAGGTGTAGTTTTGAGCACTGTGGCCTGTTTAGGCTAATCCTTGTTATTCTTTCAGGACAGGTGGCCACACAAACGTATCCAAATGTGATGTGTGATCTCTTAATTTACTAAATGAGGAGGAAAGGGCGATAGTTCAAATTGTTCATTACGGTACCTAAAAGTTACATGCGGTTACGTAAGCAAGGTGCAGACGCTAGCCTACTTGAGAAGAGCTCGCTCTCTGTTTGGACCGCGCGGAGGAAATGACGCGCCCCGCTGAGGCATGAAACGGAGCCTACACGCGCAGCTCGATCAGATTGGGCTGAGGCGCGCGGACACGGGATGCTCCTCTCTCGCGGTGAACTGAACACGACTCCTCTAATCTAGACAACACAGACGCGAGACGCCACATACGGAGCGCGTTACATGTCCTGACAAGACAAGACAACAATCATACACACACAAAGTAACATTTCTCGCGTAGTAAGTCGGAACTCACACACACATCGCAGTCATGGCTATAGACGCGGGGCTACTTTTGCCCGCTATATTTTTCACAATAATCGCGGTTGTCATCGCGTCCGTTTTCTTCAACAAGAAAGAAGCTCCCAAGAAGAAGAAGCACGAGGAAGCTCCCGCTCGCACCGTGGAAAGCTACCAGTGTTCGTCCGAGCCGCTGGAGATTCCTGCTCTGGTCAACCATCCCATTTTCGGGACCACCGTAACAGCAGCAGCAGCAGAAGCCAAACCCGAGGTCGCGAAGGTCGAGGAGCCCGTGGAGGAGATCGCAGTCGCTGAGGCCGCTGTGGTCGAAGCCGCACAGGTGAGTGTTTCCGCGTCCCTAAGGGGGGGGGGGGTCCGGGTGTCGAAGTTAGATTCTAAGACTGGTTGTTCCAATCCTTGATTGTGATTGGCTAAATCGCGTTCCATGCCGTTGTAAAATCCAGCAGTAGCTTTCAAGTTGTCCTCATAACATTCTATGACAACATTCCATATTACTGCGCATGGAATATTTCAAAGAAAGAAAGACGTTACAAAACTGACGCTGGCCTAGAGGGGAGAGAGATTATGGCAGTTCTGCGCCCCTAAGGGGGGTCTGGATGTCGAAGTTAGACTCTAATAATGGTTAACTTTGAATGATCTACCACGCAAGCCCGCCTGTAGCCTATACCTGCTGCCGCCTAGTTTTACTTGCAGGGCAGTTCACGGCAGCAGCGCTCGTGTTTGGTTAAACCCCGCGGATAAGTGGTTTAACGGCGGAGGGGAGCTTTAAACCTGCACGCTCTTGATAAATTGTTGCGGCTCAGCGTTTAACGCACGCATCACTGTCACGGACGCGTCGCAATCCTTCCGTTGTGAAGTTGAAATGCCGTATGGGATCTCACCAGCTTGTCTTCTGGCATTTTAAGTGTAATGTCATCATGGCCGTGTTAATATGTCATTATCTAAACTGTCAGGGGTGATTTTGTCTTTCCATGTTGGGATCTCGGGTCCCTCGCTATCTTTCAATGCTTTTGTTCGGTTTGTTGGCTTGTAGCCTATGTTGTTGCGTTGTTGCCTTAAACTAAGTGGCTTAAACACAAAAGCTACTTCTCAGGTAGCCCGTATGGTGTTTGTGAGCTTCGCATCCTAAGTTAGGTAAGGTAAATGTGTGTGTTAGGTAAGGTAAATGTGTGTGTGTGTGTGTGTGTGTGTGTGTGTTAGGTAAGGTAAATGTGTGTGTGTGTGTGTGTGTGTGTGTGTGTGTGTGCGTTAGGTGTTTGTGTTAGGTAAATGTGCACAGCAAGCGCCCTTCCAGGAGCCTACTGATCCGCGCAGGTATTAAATGTTTGACTTCTCGCTCTTCTTCTTCTGCCAATGCCTTGGCCCTTCACGCCTCATCCTTTCTGACATTTCCCTATTTGCATATTTAACGCGAGGCCTTTTAAAATACCGGGAGTCCATGTTAGAATATGTACCGCGGAAGATGTAACCGGAGCCTCGCGCCGGCCAGCGGTGAATACATTGGAGAGCGCGAGCGCCTAAATTTGGTCCAGTGCTTACATGCGCTATATTTGTTGCATGTGCAGCCCATGTACACGGTGTGACACACACACACACACACACACACACATACGGTGTGAGGGGGCTCACGTTGGCCCTGCTGTTGGCAGAGTAGGAGGGGGGAGAGTGAGAGAAAGAGTGAAAGAAAAGACAGGAAAGAGAGAGAGAGAGAGAGAGAGAGAGTGAAATGGGAGAAAGAAAGAAAGAAAGGGGGAGAACAGGTGGGTGTGACAGCCCACTACACACGCACACACACACACACACACACACACACACACACACACACACACACACACACACGAGAAACGTGTGCCTTAAGGCGAGAAACTTTAGGCACCTCTGTGGACACACTAGCTTATTCTTCTCTCTGAACACATGAAAACGCCAGTTGGCAGAGCTGTGTGTGTGTGTGTGTGTGTGTGTGTGTTTGTGTTTGTACTGTGGTAAGTGCCAGAAGTTTCCTGTCCAAGACAAATGTGCTCTGTTGTGTAGGCCTGACAGATCCCTTCACCCTGATAGTGAGACACACACACACACACACACACACACACACACACACACACACACATACTTCTCCCCGATAGTGAGTCCAGTAGTCTGCAGCACCCTTGCCCAGGCCCAGTGACTCCACACAAACACACACACACACTTCTCCCTGATAGTGAGTCCACACACACACACACACACACACACACACACACTCTTCTCCCTGATAGTGAGTCCAGTAGTCTGCAGCACCCTTGCACACACCACAGGCCTGTTCTGGCGCCGCTTGGGGAAATGGATCAAAATCTG
>NC_045174.1:23605871-23610871 GCF_900700415.2 Clupea harengus | reverse complement strand
TTGTTTGTTTTTACTGGCCCAGGAAGAAAAAAAACAAACCTATTTCCATAAAACGGTTAATTTTATTTATAGTATATAATGTTCATCCAAACAACAAGCAACTGATTCATTTTCTTCTTGGAACATTTTATAAGATTTTAATATTTCATTTTTGATTTCATTCATGAACTCATTCTCTGGATCTTTCACTGCATCTCCCTCTCTGCCTCCTGCCTAACGGCATTTAAAACATTTATAGGATTAAAAGATGTCTGGGCAACCGGTAGTGTCTACATCAACAAGGATGGTTGTTTTCGCGTTACATGGGCGTAATTGGGCAGATAGAACACATCTTGTACATCTTCTCTCTAACTTCAGCAAAAGCACTCAAACTTTTGAGCTAGCTGACGGGCTAACTGCTTTGAGCTAGCTGAGAGGCTATCTGCTAACATTCCCAGACACTTTGTTGTACCAGAATGGCTAGGCTACATGTAACATTAGCATGGATATATTGATGACTGATGACATTAGCATGAAAACATTGATATTATTAAACGATGTCAGAGCCCCCTTATTGTCTCCGTGGACACAAATAGTATTTTACATCTAATATCAACTTATTAATGCCAATAGACCTTCATTTAAGCACTCAAAACTACCAGCTAGCTTACCTGCTACGCACCCCTCCACAACTGCACTTGCAACTAACAGGATGGGCAAAACATGCATGCTGGTTTGCGAGGTGTTTCATTGTGTGGAAGCCTAGCATAGCCTAGCATAGCGCCTGTTTTAAAAGGGATAATGTAGTCCACCGGTCAGTTTCATTGTGTGGAAGCCTAGCATAGCATAGCCTAGCTTAGCGCCTGTTTTATAAGGGACACACGTCAGTTTCACTGTGTGGATGCCTCTGAACTCTTCAGGCTACCTAGCAACCGGTGTCTTCTGGTTGCTATGTTGCTATACTAGCTAGCTTAAGATAACTTCACGTTTTTAAATACCCTTAAATGGTTTAAGTGGCAGGTTGGCGCATGCAACATTGCAGTTGTCCCTCAAACTGAGAGAGACTCAGGGACAATGTGTCATTGAATACTGTAACCTTTGAACTTCTACTTTAGTGCAATAAAGTAACAATATGAATATTTTAGAGCATTCTTATGGCAATGCTGGGGACTGCCATTATGAATTCATTTATATTATTTAATATTAAAGTATTAATAACTGAGCTGGAATATACACTTTTGGGATTTTTCTCTCTCTCTCTGTGTGTGTGTGTGTGTGTGTGTGTGTGTGTGCTTTAGACACTGACAGCAGTGGATTACAGGCATAAAGCCCATTGTGTTTATCTTCCCATGAGCTGACCTGCCTATCACCTGGGATCTCCTAAAGCTGCTGCTGGTGTGTGTGTGTGTGTGTGTGTTCATGTTTCTTGCGTGAGCGTGTGTGTTGAGAATGAGAGATGACTAGTGTTGGACTAAGGATGTTGGCTTGAGGGTGGATCAGACATTGAAGTATGTGTGTGTGTGTGACACTGAGATGTAGGTGTGTGTGTGTGTGTGTGTGACACTGAGGTCTAAGTGTGTGTGTGACACTGAGGTGTAGGTGAGCGTTTGGGCTCTGATCCGTGCTTCTTTTATGAGTGTGTCCTGCAATACTGCTTAAAATCCACACCAGAGGAGTCACACACACACACACACACACACGACAGTGACAGGTGCAGCAGCCAGAGGGGTGGGCTGTCTTGACTGGTGTTGGGTGGTGCTTGGAGGATTGTCACTGTTGCTGAAGAGTTCCTTTCTTGTGTGTGTGTGTGTGTGTGTGTGTGTGTGTGTGTGTGTGTGTGTGTGTGTAGAGATAAAGCGCTTGTCACTGATATTGTGTACTTTTAGCATATAGTGCTTGGAGCTGTCAGAGGCAGAGAAGTGTGTGTGTGTGTGTGTGTGTGTGTGTGTGTGTGTGTGTGTGTGTGTGTGTGTGTGTGTGTGTGTGTGTGTGTGTGTGTGTGTGTGTGTGTGTGTGTGTGTGTGTGTGTGTGTGTGTGTGTGTGTGTTGCCCTGGCTTTGTCTTTGTGTCACAGACAGATGGGGTGTTGAGTGGTCACTTCATCCAATCAAAGTTCAACAGTCTGCAGGTGACTGCTGCCAACCAAACACCACTTCTTCCTGTTCCGTAGAAGTCTGATCTCTCATGGAGCTGTGTGTGTGTGTGTGTGTGTGTGTGTGTGTGTGTGTGTGTGTGTGTCTCATCTCTCATGGAGCTGTTTCTGTGTTCCGTTAGAAGCCTGATCTCTCATGAAGCTGTTTCCATCTCAAACAAAACTAGAACCATAGCAGATGCAGTATGTGTGTGTTCACAGCGCAGTCCAACACCTGCAGAGTGTGTCATGAACACTAGTACTCTTATACGGGTGTGTGTGTGTGTGTGTGTGTCATGAACACTAGTACTCTTATACGGTAGTGTTGTGTGTGTGTGTGTGTGTGTGTGTGTGCGTGTGTCATGAACACTACTACTCTTATACGGTTGTGTGTGTGTGTGTCATGAACACTAGTACTCTTATACGGGTGTGTGTGTGTGTGTGTGTCATGAACACTAGTACTCTTATACGGTAGTGTGTGTGTGTGTGTGTGCAGGTTTAGGACAGGCCTGGTTCTTTCTCCGTGTTCGTTGTGAGTGACATGTTTTGACATGAGTGTGATAACCACGTGTGTGTGTGTGTGTGTGTGTGTGTGTGTGTGTGTGTGTGTGTGAGAGAGACTTTCTCATGACCACTTTAATGCGGTTACGTCTATTTCTGACTTGATGTTTCCCGCTTTTCATATAATGGAATCAAAACTGACCTTTTTGTGAAATTAAATAATTTGTTGTCATGGCGTTTTTATCACCTGTGGCCACATTATCATTGGCTTTCATCACTAGACGCTGTTCCTAGCTGACTTGGGTCACGTGAAGTATTCATTTCAAGCATCCTATGACGCGTATATATCCAGGTGTTCACAGTAGTATTTGTCCAATGACATCATGTATACAGGTGTCCAGATGTTCACCGTAGTATTTATTTTATCTTCTCTCTCTCTCTCTCTGTCTGTCTCTCTCTCTCTCTCTCTCTCTCTCTCTCTCTCTCTCTCTCTCTCTGTCTGTCTGTCTCTCTCTCTCTCTCTGTCTGTCTCTCTCTCTCTCTCTCTCTCTCTCTCTCTCTCTCTCTCTCTCTCTCTCTCTCTCTCTCTCTCTCTCTGTCTGTCTGTCTGTCTGTCTGTCTCTCTCTCTCTCTCTGTCTCTCTCTCTCTCTCTCTCTCTCTCTCTCTCTCTCTCTCTCAGGTTCCAGAGCCCGAGCCAGTCGCAGTCCCTGAGCCCGCCCCGGAACATGTGGAACCAGAACCCGTTAAAGAGGCTGCTCCAGAACCCGAACCAGAAGCCCCCGTGGTGGTAGAGGCACCAGAGCCTGTTGTAGAGGAAGAGGCACCGGAACCCGTGGTAGAGGACGTACCAGCAGAACCAGAAATTGCACCAGAACCGGTTGTAGAGGAGGCGGCACCAGAACCCGTGGTGGAAGAACCCACACCAGTAGAAGAGGCACCGGAAGAATCGGTTGTTGTAGAGGACGCACCAGTCCCTGAACCTGCTGAAGAAGAACTTGCTCCGGAACACAACGGTAAGGTTCTCCCGGCCTCAACAGAACATTCTTCCAGAGGAAAGTGTGAGTAATGGAGATCATTTCATAAGTACATGATTCATATAAGGTAATTAATAATACAAGGCACTTGATTATTATATTCTTAAGTCATTAACAGTGTTTGGAAATGATCTCCATCAGTGAGAACAGAAAAAAATGAGACGAAAAGAGTCTGTTGCTATTTTAGAACCCTTATTGGATACAGAAGTCCTTTTGTAAGAAACCTTCGGAGAACTCTTGAGAATGTAGGTTCCAAATGGCTTTTAGAATGCTGTGTATCTTTCTAAGGGTGTTCAGAGGCTGTGAGGCAAAGGTGTGTGTGTGTGTGTGTGTGTGTGTGTGTGTGTGTGTGTGTGTGTGTGTGTGTGTGTGTGTGTGTGTGTGTGTGTGTGTGTGTGTGTGTGTGTGTGTGTGTGTGTGTGTGTGTGTGTGTGTGTGTGTGTGTGTGTGTGTGGGGGGGGGGGGGGGGGGGCGGGGTCCACAATGAGCTGTAGAAGGCACTGTGGCTTGGCAGGGTTCTTGGCCGACTGCAAGACTACCCCTGGTTCTCAGATTTGATTTAAAAACAGGAACATTTGAAGAAGAACTCCATTTTCTGGAGAACCTTTCAGCCGCACCTGTCCATGTTACAGACACACAGACACACAGACACACAGACACACAGACACACAGACACACAGACACACAGACACACAGACACACAGACACACAGACACACAGACACACAGACACACAGACACACAGACACACAGACACACAGACACACAGACACACAGACACACACAGATCATTTCCAAACACTGTTAATGACTTAAGAATATAATAATCAAGTGCCTTGTATTATTAATGACCTTATATGAATCATGTACTTATGTAAACAGGAACGTGGCTCGTGTGTGTGTGTGTGTGTGTGTGTGTGTGTGTGTGTGTGTGTGTGTCTTAGATTATTAGGCAGCACTTAGTCTGCTTATGTGCAAGAGCATGTTTGGGTGAGCTCATTGGTGACGGGGTCGAAATGTGCTCTTGACCATGGGAAGAACACACACACACACACACACACACACACACACACACACACACACACACACACACACACACACACACACACACACACACGCTCTTGACCCTGGGAAGAACAGACATCCTTGACTGAGATGTTAAATATTTATGGCGTCAGCATTAGATAAATATTAAGTATATAAACCCTGTGCGATGTTAGTGAAATTGCTTCACTTTCAGCCACACACACACACACACACACACACACACACACTGACGTCAGCCTAGCTCCGTCACATGATGGAACACAGCAGCAGAAAAAAACTCTTATAAATAAAAATATTCAGATATGAGG
>NC_045174.1:23598371-23603371 GCF_900700415.2 Clupea harengus | reverse complement strand
CACACACACTCACTCAGGCACAAACTCTCACACACACTCACACACACTCACACTCACACACACACACACACACACACACACACACACACTCACTCAGGCACAAACTCTCACACACTTACACACACACTCACACACTCACACACACACACACACACTCACACACACTCACACTCACACTCACACACTCTCTCACACACTTACACACACACTCACACACACACACACACTCACACACACACTCATGGCACAAACTCACACTCACACACACTCACACTCACCTCCCTTCTAATCCTCTGCCACCCGTGTGTTTGTAATCTCTGCCTTGTGCTCTGGCATGTCTTGAGCAAAACAACTAATCCATGAACACACACCTCTCTCTCACACACACACACACACACACACACACACACACACACACTGGCAGTATCTCTATGACTCATCTGCTCATTTCTCTCCTCTTCCTCTCTCCTCGCTCCATCTTTCTTTTCTCCCCCCTCATTCCTCTCATACTTCTCCTCTTCATACCGTGTGTGTGTGTGTGTGTGTGTGTGTGTGTGTGTGTGTGTGTGTGTGTGTGTGTGTGTGTGTGTGTGTGTGTGTGTGTGTGTGTGTGTGTGTGTGTGTGTGTGTGTGTCTGATGGGAATGTAAGTTAGACTGGAGGAAGGCCAGTCCCTGATTAACCAGCTCTAGAGAGAGAGAGAGAGAGAGGGAAGAAGGAAACGAGGGAAATGTAGGGATAGAGAGAAGGAGGGAGAGAAAGAGAGGAACCGGTGTGGGAGGAGGAGAGGGGCGGCGGAGGGAAGAAGGGATAGAGAGAGAGGGGTAGAGAGAGAGAGGGATAGAGAGAGAGGGGTAGAGAGAGAGAGGGATAGAGAGAGAGAGAGAGGGAGGGGTAGAGAGAGAGGGGGACAGAGAGAGAGGGGGACAGAGAGAGAGATAGAGAGAGAGGGATAGAGAGAGAGGTAGATGAGGTCTTGTTCTGTGTGTTTGTCCTGGCCAGCTGCTGTTATGGAAAGAAACATGGAAGTGGGGGCAGGGAATCATCCCCCTCTCTCTCTCTCTCTCTCTCTCTCTCTCTCTCTCTCTCTCTCTCTCTCTCTCTCTCTCTCTCTTCTCTGGCACTGGCATGAGGAGAGAGAAACAGAAACTGAGAGGAGGGGGATGGATTGTGTTTCTTTCTTTCCCTCTGGTCCCCCTCTCAAAGAGAAGGATGGAGAGAGAGAGAAGGGTGGAGAGAGTGAAAGAGAGAAGGGTGGAGAGAGGGTAAAAGAGAGAAGGGTGAAAGAGAGGTATTTTTTCGGAGTAAGGAGGTGCGTGTGTGTGTGTGTTGGTACTGAGGCTGCATTCCAGAAAGCTCTGTCTGGTGCCCTGCTTTTCCTCTCTTTCTCTGACCAAGGGGAGTGTTCTGGAGTGTTCAGGGTGAGAGGGGAGTGTTCAGGTGTGTGAGTGTGTGTGTGTGTGTGTGTGTGTGTGTGTGTGTGTTTCAGGAGTGTTCAGGAGTGTTCTGGAGTGTTCAGGGTGAGAGGGGAGTGTTCTGGAGTGTTCAGGGTGAGAGGGGAGTGTTCAGGTGTGTGTGTGTGTGTGTGTGTGTGTGTGTGTTCTGGAGTGTTCAGGGTGAGAGGGGAGTGTTCAGGGTGAGAGGGGAGTGTTCAGGTGTGTGTGTGTGTGTGTGTGTTTGTTTCAGGAGTGTTCTGGAGTGTTTCAGGGTGAGAGGGGAGTGTTCAGGAGTGTTCAGGGTGAGAGGGGAGTGTTCAGGTGTGTGTGTGTGTGTGTGTCAGGAGTGTTCTGGAGTGTTCTGGAGTGTTCAGGGTGAGAGGGAGTGTTCTGGTGTGTGTGTGTGTGTGTGTGTGTGTGTGTGTGAGTGTTCTGGAGTGTTCAGGGTGAGAGGGGAGTGTTCTGGTGTGTGTGTGAGTGTTCTGGAGTGTTCAGGGTGAGAGGGGAGTGTGTGTGTGTGTGTGTGTGTGTGTGTGTGTGTGTGTGTGTGTGTGTGTGTGTGGTGTGTGTGTGTGTGTGTGTTGTGTGTGTGAGTTCTGGAGTGTTCAGAAGGGTTCTGGAGTGTTCTGGGTTAGAGGGGAGTGTTCAGGTGTGTGTGTGTGTGTGTGTGAGTTCTGGAGTGTTCAGGGTGAGAGGGAGTGTTCAGGTGTGTGTGTGTGTGTGTGTGTGTGTGTGTGTGTGTTCAGGTGTCTTCAGAGCGCTCAGGGCTAATCCCCCGTCACTCCCTGTAATCCTCCATTCTGTGTTCCGAGTCTGACCCAGCTACCTCCGCTCATGTCGACCACACACACACACACACACACACACACACACACACACCCACCCTGCCAATCAGGAGAGGAGGTGGGAGGAGCCACTACAATCAACTTCCCACTTTTTCTTCGTCATATTGTTTTGAAAGGCTGCAATGTGTGTGTGTGTCCAGTACTCCACAAACCTGTGTGCGTGTGCGTGTGCGTGTGTCCAGTACTCCACAGACCCGTGGTCATAACTGGTGCCTGTGTGTGTGTGTGTGTGTGTGTCATAACGGGTGTCTCTCCTGCCCCTGCTCTTGTCTCTGCAGGATAGAGTTCACCAACGATTTTACCTCCCTATAGCCCCGCCCACCCTAGAGGGCTGGTAGACTGTGCTGTGGTAAGAAGGCCTTTACACACTTCACTCTCTCTCTCTCTACCCCCCCACCCCCCCACCTACCAGCCCCCACCTACCTGCCCCCACCTACCTGCCCCCCTACCTGCCCCAGACAGCCCCTACCTACCTGCCCCTACCCACCCTTACCCGCCCCACCCACCTTTACACTTCACTCTCTCTCTCTCTCTACCCCCCTACCCCCCACCCCCCCACCTACCAGCCCCAGACAGCCCCTACCTACCTGCCCCTACCCACCCTTACCCGCCCCACCCACCTTTACACTTCACTCTCTCTCTCTACCCCCCCACCCCCCTACCTGCCCCAGACAGCCCCTACCTACCTGCCACCTACCTACCTCAGACAGCCCCCAGCCACCCCTGACAGTCTAGCTCGCTTCACGGTGTACCCCCTACCCGCACCCCCACCCCAACCCAACCCAATCAAACTCACCCCCATAACCCCTAGAGCTTTAGCCTCCCGCTAGAGATCCTGGTGGGTGATCTGCCCCCTACCCTCCTACCCTCACCCCCACACACACTCGCTTCTACCCACTGGTGTGGAGCTTAAGGGAGTTGCTTATTCCATAACCTTCCTAACACACACACACACACACACTCTCACATGCTAACACTCCAGCCTCTGTCTTCATGGGGAGTGTGTGTGTGTGTGTGTGTGTGTCCACCTGCATCGTGTCTCTGAGCTGCAGGTCCAACATAGTAGAGTACAGTAAAAACATTTTTTGTAAATAACTCACTTGGTCATAATACTGACTGACGGTTAAATGCAACCTGATGGGACAACACACACACACACACACACACACACACACACACACACACACACACACAGTGTTTACCTACAACTACCCACAAT
Source organism: Clupea harengus (assembly GCF_900700415.2). Classification (NCBI taxonomy): domain Eukaryota; kingdom Metazoa; phylum Chordata; class Actinopteri; order Clupeiformes; family Clupeidae; genus Clupea; species Clupea harengus. The sequence continues at coordinate 23,599,872 of NC_045174.1, read as the reverse complement.
GCCCCATTGCAGATGACCCCACAACCCACAATCCCCCGCTATGGGCTCAAACACCCACAATCCCCGGCTATGGGCTCAAAGAATCCTTCTCTGCTCAGGCAACCAATCCCTTGTGGCTGAGGGGGCCACTACCCACAATCCCTCACTAAGGAATGCTGGTGAAGAACCTCCCCATTGGCTCCCTCATGGGTTTCCTGTTTGCTGCAGCTCCTCCCTGATTGGGGTGTGGCCTGATTGTGGGGTGTGGCCTGATTGTGGGGTGTGGCCTGGTTGTGGGGTGGGGCCTAATTTGTGCTAAACTCTGAATATGAATATGACTGAACCAGGCCAAACATCTCATCTCAGTACAACAGATCGCAGTGTGTGTGTGTGTGTGTGTGTGTGTGTGTGTGTGTGTCCGGCTGCTCTTGTTCTCCTTATAGTGCCTGGGGCCCTCACAAAAGCTGCCTGTTTCAAAGCTCTGAATGGTGGATGTGTGTGTGTGTGTGTGATGTATGTCGGTCGTGTGTGTGTGTGTGTGTGTGTGTGTGTGTGTGTGAGATGTATGTCGGCCGTGTGTGTGTGTGTGTGTGTGTGTGTGTGTGTGTGTGTCTAGCAGTGAAGAGGATCCATCCTTCAGAGCTGTAGGCAGGCAGAGCACTCACTGGTGACACATTGACAGAAGAATGTCACCTGACCCCTGTAGAAATGTGTGTGTGTGTGTGTGTGTGTGTGTGTGGAAATGCTGTGTGTGTGTGTGTGTGTGTGTGTGTGTGTGTGTCTGTCTCAGCCTCGCCCTCTGCTCATGGTGCCAACACGTGTGAGTACATGTTCTACATATAACCTGAACCCTAACCACATATAGCACACACACACCCACACACACCCACACACACACATATACATACACACATATAGCACACACATATGGACACCCACACACACACACACACACATATAGCACACACATATAGCACCCACATGGACACACGCACACACACATATACATACACACACACACACACACACACATATAGCACACACATATGGACACACACACACACACACACACACACACACACACACATACATATGGACACACACACACACACACACACACACATATAGCACACACATATGGACACACACACACACACACACACACACACATATAGCACCCACATATGGACACACACACCCACATGGACTGCTGACCTTTGGACTCGGATAACTGTGCAGTTCCAACATGTCTATCACACACACACGAACACACACGAACACACACACACACGAACACATGCACGCGCGCACACACAAACACAGACGAACACACACCTGAACAGACACACAGACACACACACACACACACACACACACACACAGACGAACACACACATATAGCACACACATATGGACACACACACACACACACATATAGCACACACATATAGCACCCACATGGACACACGCACACACACATATACATACACACACACACACACACACATATAGCACACACATA
>NC_045174.1:23585871-23593371 GCF_900700415.2 Clupea harengus | reverse complement strand
ACACACACACACACACACCGAGGTTACCGAGGGCGACATGGAGGAGCAACTTAAACTCTACTCTCTATAGAACTCAACTCTACACACACCTTGCTGAAATTCTACGCTTTGCAATATTCAACTCTACACACACAGTCTGCACTCGGTGCAGATAAACTCTATACAACATGCAACTCAAACACACACACACACACACACACACACACACACACCACACACACACACACACACACACAGTCTGCACTCGGTGCAGATAAACTCTATACAACATGCAACTCAAACACACACACACACACACACACACACACACACACACACACACACACACACACACACACACACACACACACACACACACACACACTCTGTCACCATCACAACTACAACTGAGACTCATAGATATGCTCCTCCACACTAAACTCATCTCTAGACACACACACACACACACACACACACACACACACACACACACACACACACACACACACACACACACAGTCTGCTCTCGTGCAGATAAACTCTATACAACATGCAACTCAAACACACACACACACACACACACACACACACACACACACACACACACACACACACACACACACACACACACACACACACACACACACACACACTCTGTCACCATCACAACTACAACTGAGACTCATAGATATGCTCCTCCACACTAAACTCATCTCTAGACACACACACACACACACACACACACACACACTGTCACTATCACAACTACAAACAAAGGACAATGACTATTGTTCCATGTGAACTCCACTCTGGTCTCAGGGATGAGTCTAGAGATCATTCCAGAATTGTACTGTGTGAATCCTGGGTTGTGATTGGACGAGATGAATGGGTTCATTATTGCATCATAATGGAGAGAGCTCAGTTTTGTGGCATTCTCTGTGGAGTCGCCAGAACTGACCAATCCTGAGAGGAATAGGTTCAGAACTGACCAATCCTGAGAGGAATAGGGGCTAGTTTCAGAACTGACCAATCCTGAGATGATTAGGGCTAGGTTCAGGATCTCATATCATCATCATTGTTTATTCAGGGAGAATTGACTGAGCACAGGGCTCCTTTGCAGCAATGCCCTGATTGAGGCTACATAATACAACAATACATAAACAAACCAAAACAAAACAGACAAAATAAATAAACAAAACACATTAAACAATTCAGAAATTAAGTATACATTTTTTTTTTTTTAATTACATTTACATATACAACAATGTAGCCGTTTCTGTCTGAGGCCGACATGACAGAAATCCAACGTATCTGCAATGTTGAGCATGTTTAAGTCCCACACAACCAACACTGTTGATTTCATTTAATAGATAGCTACTCATTGAGAAAGAGTCAGTGCTTTTTTGCACTCTGATTGGGTAACTTTAGTTGTCTGTTGTCAAGGGACATATGTCACAAAGGTGTCTGTTGTCAAGGGACATGTGTCACAAAGGTGTCTGTTGTCAAGGGACATATGTCACAAAGGTCGAGGATAATCACCTTGTAATCAACCAAAGATTGTTCATAGGGATCAGTACAGTGCAGTACGGTGTGTGTGTGTGTGTGTACAAACTCCTCACCGTGCTCATGTGTGTGTGTGTTGTCTACGCGTTCAGCATACCTACCAACCAGGCAGCAGTTTCCCTGTCTGGAAAAAAAAAGCTCCATTTCACCGCCTTGTTGGAAGATTGTCAGTCGAGGCTCCAACGAATCACTTATAAATCATGACCTATGACCCCAAACCCAATCTTACTATCGGTAGAGCGAGGAAGCAAGCTGTGCTGTTGGGTGACATCCTCTTCATTCCTGTCTTCTGGTGTCAGACCACGTGGCTGTGGTGGTGATGTCATAATGGCTACAGCTGTGTGGTGATGTCATAATGGCTACAGCTGTGTGGTGATGTCATTATAAATAATGGCTACAGCTGTGTGGTGATGTCATAATGGCTACAGCTGTGGTGGTGATGTCATAATGGCTACAGCTGTGGTGGTGATGTCATAATGGCTATAGCTGTGTGGTGATGTCATAATGGCTACAGCTGTGTGAGGTACAAGCACTTCCTCAGGAAATAGTATTTTCCTGTCTGCTGCATAAATACTTACAGTGTGTGTGTGTGTGCGTGTGTGCGCGCACAAGTAAACATGGAATAGCTTCTGCTAATTATAATAATCCAAAATATTCCAGCGATGTTTAACAGACTCAATATACAGCACACGTATACGAGTCTGTAGTTACACACGTCTTGTTTTTAAAATTTGTATTGACTTTTTGTATAAACCTTAGAATGTGTATTATAGCAGAATGATAAAATGGTCTTTATATTTGAATATGTCAGGAACTATATTAAAAAAGATGTTTTCATTTTGGTGTAATTCCTGTCCAGTTTGTTAAACCTTTGGTGCATCACACACACACACACACACACACACACAGCTCTATGTGCTAAGGCATGATCAGGTCAGAACACCTGCACACAATGAGACATCACACACACACACACACACACACACACACACACACACACACACACACACATCACACACCTGCACACAATGACACACCTGCACACAATGAGACTACACACACACCTGCACACAATGAGACATCACCCACACACACACACACACACACACACACACACACACACACACACACACACACACATCACACACCTGCACACAATGACACGCCTGCACACAATGAGACGACACACACACACCTGCACACAATGAGACAACACACACACACCTGCACACAATGAGACATCACACACACACACACACGAGACATGAACCTGCACACAATGAGACATCACACACCTGCACACACACACACACACACACACACACACCTGCACACAATGAGACAACACACACACACCTGCACACAATGAGACAACACACACACACCTGCACACAATGAGACGACACACACACACACCTGCACACAATGAGACAACACACACACACACACACACACCTGCACACAATGAGACGACATCCACACACACACACACACACACACCTGCACACAATGAGACGACATCACACACACACACACCTGCACACAATGAGACGACGTCACACACCTGCACACACAATGAGACGTCACACACCTGCACACACAATGAGACGTCACACACCTGCACACAATGAGACATCCACTCTAAGACAAATCATTTACAAAGGGAGGGCATTCAACATGACCGCAACTCTGCCTAGAAGTGGACGCCCATCAAGACTATCACCAAGAAGCACCAGAAGAATAATAAATCAGGTAAAAGCCAACCCACACATCCAGGGGCGGACTGGGGGAAAAAAGTGGCCCGGGAGTTACTGTCAGACCGGCCCACTTAATACACGGCGCACTGCCCACTTAATACACGGCGCGTTGCCCACTCAAAGCATTGCACGTATCGACCAGTCAGTGGCCTACTTGGAAAAATACCCATACACTTAACATTACTTTAGATGATTACAAAGAAATTACATCATATATGTTTTTTTTATAACATTTGGATTGGATCCACCAATTTGCCTGGATGGACACATGGAATAAAATGATACTGGCTATTGTAACACTCCAAGGTAGGTATAGTTTGCTAGATGAATAGGCTTAACTCTGGGCTAGTATCAGATGGTTATATGTAGTACTACAGAGCCTTAATAGTCCAGGCAAAATAGCGTTTTACGACAGACTAATTGTAAAATAATTTTTTTCAGCATAGATCATTTCTATGAGGTGTCCAGAACAACATACTAAAAGTCCTAAGAAATCCTAGTTGAGGAAATATGTTTAATTCTCATCAATCTGAGATGTGTGCTAATAATGCATGGCAAAAATACACCTCAAAAAAAGTTTTTTTCCTTTACTCCTATCAAAATGAAACTTTACACAATGAAAGTACCCATGAAAAGTAAAACAATGTGTATTACAAGTTTCTTTTGAAATTAATTTGTATATGCAAATGAGCTATACACTAATCGAATATGCCCAAAATACATCCAAATAGGCTTATTTTTTTCCTTTACTCCTACCACAATAAAACTTTACATAGTAAAAGTATACATGAAAAGTAACTTTTTTTGTATTACAAGTTTCTTTTGAAATTAATTTGAATATGCACATGAGCTCCACACTTATTGAATATGTCCATAGGCAGAAACACCTTCATATGTATGACAAATACATCGGCCCAATCTTCATCCAATCATCCTACTGCCAATGGGAGATGGCAATGCTGCTTTTAGACTGGCCTCTAACCTGAAAACTGCCTGGCTTGGTAGTACCTGCCAGGGGTATGGTGTTTCTGCCTATGCAATTAGGACATATTCAACAAGTGTGACGCTCATGCGCATATTTAAATTCATTTCAAAAGAAACTTGTAATACAAAAAAAGTTACTTTTCATGTATACTTTTACTATGTAAAGTTTTATTGTGGTAGGAGTAAAGGAAAAAATTAAGCCTATTTGGATGTATTTTGGGCATATTCGATTAGTGTATAGCTCATTTGCATATTAAAATTAATTTTCAAAGAAACTTGTAATACAAAAAATGTTACTTTTCATGGGTACTTTCATTGTCTAAAGTTTCATTTGGATAGGAGTAAAGGAAAAAAATTACATTTTTGAGGTGTATTTTTGCCATGCATTATTAGCACACATCTCAGATTGATGAGAATTAAACATATTTCCTCAACCAGGATTTCTTAGGACTTTTAGTATGTTGTTCTGGACACCTCATAGAAATGATCTATGCTGAAAAAAATTATTTTACAATTAATTCTATTATTGGCTCCAAAAAGGGTTAATTTGCCTGGCCTATAAGGAATGAATGTCAGCAGAGAAAGACCACACAATTCAGTAGTTACATTAAGCAAGACAATTGTATCAATTTGTTATTAACTCATACAGCAATACCTTTTTGTCCACTAGATGGCATCACACAACAGAAATATTTCCCCTCTACCTACATAGCTAGAGTAGCTAGTTACAGGTGGAAAGCTATGAAAGAAAGTTGCATCCAGGAGCCTTCATAAGCAAACATGATGTGGCTCCACATTACAATATCCCACTTTTTCATTATCCACATGTCTCAAAAGTTGTATGATGTAACATAGCTTAACAGGTCACATGATATGTCCAGTAACAACATAGAGAATGGGGCAACATATAAGTCAAAACCAACCATATTTATTGACTGATCTTGAAAGTAGTGGCTTACAAAAGCTAAATAAGTCATCACATAGAAAATAACTCAGTGTTAGTGCAAGAAGCAAACATTCACACTGTGAAACCTATGACAAGTGACAGTGGTATATAGGAATTAGTCACTTCACAGCCTGCTAGCCACGATTTTCTTTCATTCCAATTCTCGGATGTAGGATTCCCCCCCTTGTAGAAACCTGTTGAATGGATACATTTGGTCTAGGAAGTCCTAAATGTTTTGTTGTCAATTTACCTTCATAAGTACGCCGACTTTCAAAGAGCGAATCGAGTTGTTGCACTGAATGTTAAAAATGGATTTAACATGAGTCAATGAGAGAGATCTGGGGCGATTTCAGTTTTCGGGTCATTTCAAGCACCACGTTTGCCTGAGTGACTGTTGGCTGATTCGACAATGACATTCAGAGGCAGATCAGACGGTCTAGTGGTAGAATCCGACAGAAAAAAAAATTCATTTTCCCGTAGGCAGTGCGTCGCCCTAATCGCCTTTATGGACAAGCCGCCCCTGAACTATATTGTAGAAATGAACATTAGCCTACAGAACATACGATGGGGTGTGAACATCAGTGGTATCAGTAGTGTTGCATGCTGGGTGTGTGATTGTGTGTGTGTGTAGGGGTGTTGAAGGTGTCTGCAAGCGAGTGATGCAAGTGTTGAGTAGGCTGGAGTGATTGACATTTAATAACGCCTAAAACAAAGTTAGACTGACGGAAGACATTAGATGAGTAAAGAAGACACTTCAGAAAATTTTCGGAAAATAGTCACCATGAGTGTGAATACAGATCGCGAGGAATGGTATATACTTCAGTCAGTGAATTTTTCATTTTAGAGATGTTCGAGCAAATTATACGTGTTCGGCGAAGTATAGATAATAGTTTGTGCCGGTGAAATCAGAGGCGAGGGCCGGGCGGCGATTTGGGTGGGCCGGTATTTTGGACCATCCCAACCCCGTCGGCCCACCGGGGATTCCCCCGGTATCCCCGATTGCCAGTCCGCCCCTGCACACATCACCTCTAAAGAGTTGCAGACCTCTCTGGCAGCATCTGGGGGTAAATGTACATGCATCTACAACCTACAGTGGATGGAGGGAGCTGGAATCTTTTGGAGAGGGTCTTATAGTTTTCCCCAGACTGATGGGCTGTCAGTACCTTCTCCCCGATGTCCTCGGGTATCTCCTTTCCTCTCTGCATTGTTGATCTGTGTGGGTACACCTTGGCACCACAGTAGTTTGGTTGGTTTCCTCTCTCTTTTAATCTGTGTTGCCCAACCCTTTTCCTAAGGATGTCTCGTTTGATTGGTTTGCTTAATTGACTAATTAAGCACCCAAATGTGTTTCACCTGAATCTGTTACCTACTTGACTTTACCAATGCAGCTGGGGGTTCACTTACTTTTGCACATACACTAATTTATATGTTTCATGTAGTTTTTTTGGCTAATCACACAATTCCCTCTAAACAAGTACATGCAATTGATAAACATAAACCTGACATTTCATATATGGAAAACTGGTGATGATAAAATAGGAAAATCATGGTAAAACAACAGAAAACTCTAAACTGCTCAAGGGGTTCACATACTTTCAAGCAGCACTGTATGTGTGTGTGTTAAGATTGAGAAGATTGTGTGTCTGTCTGTGTGTGTAGATTGAGAAGATTGTGTGTGTGTGTGTGTGTGTGTGTGTGTGTGTGTCTCTGACTAAGAACAGCTTTAGGGCCGAAACACACCAAAAGCGTTTTTAAAAACGGGACGCTAGCAAATGCATTGTTTCCTATGGTACGGCGCGCTTTGCGTGTGCGCCTTTTCTCCGCCACGCGTTGCGTCTTTCTAGCGTTTTTTAGATGCGCTTAAAAGTTGAACTATTCTCAACTTTCCAGCGCAAGGTGCGGAGGCGCACCGCTCATCAATGTCACACTCGGCCCAGGCAGGTTGCGCACGCAGCTCACCGCACACACATACACACACACACACACACACACACACACACACTCGGCCCAGGCAGGTTGCGCACGCAGCTCCGCTTCCTAGGCGCCGGGAAAAACAGCCTGGTGATCCTGCGGCCACACACACACACACACACACACACACACGCGCACACACACTCAGCCTGGTGATCCTGCAAATGTTTTGCCCGCCGCACTTTGCCAAGGCGTTTTTGAAGCGTCTGCCGTTTTAAAAACGCGTTTGGTGTGTTTCAGCCCTTAGTGTGTGTGTGTGTGTGTGTGTGTGTGTGTGTGTGTGTGTGTGTCTGACTGAGA
>NC_045174.1:23568371-23573371 GCF_900700415.2 Clupea harengus | reverse complement strand
TGTGAGAGAGAGAGAGAGAGAAAAGTGTCTGTGTGCGCATATGTGTGTGTGTGTGTGTGTGTGTGTGTGAGAGTGAGAGAGATGTGTCTGTGCGCATATGTGTGTGTGTGTGTGAGTGAGAGAGATGTGTCTGTGTGCATGTGTGTGTGTGTCTGTGTGCGCATATGTGTGTGTGTGTGTGTGCGCATATGTGTGTGTGTGTGTGAGTGAGAGAGATGTGTCTGTGTGCTCATATGTGTGTGTGTGTGTGTGTGTGTGTGAAAGAGGTGTGTGCTTCAGGTGTCTAACTTTTTTTTTGCTGGAGCTCTTATCACCGTGGTGACAGGTGCAGGAAGTTCCAAACTGCAGCCTATTATTCAGTCCTTTTTATGTTCACCCACAATGCACTGCTTCAGCAATACTCCTGGCTTTAGTGTGCCATTCACAGCCTATGAGAGAAGGGCTGTCTGTGTGTGAGTGTGTGTCTGTGCGTGTGCGTGTGTGTGTCTGTGTGTGAGTGACTGTGTGTGTGTGTGTGGCTGTGTGTGTGTGTGAGTGACTGGGTGTGTGTCTGTGTCTGTGCGTGTGTGTGTGTGTGTGAGCGTGTGTGTCTGTGTCTGTGCGTGTGTGTGTGTGAGCGTGTGTGCGTGTGTGTGTGTGTGTATGTGTGTCTGTGTGTGTGTGTGTCTGTGTGTGTGAGTGTGTGTCTGTGCGTGTGAGTGTGTGTGTGTGTGTGTGTGTGAGTGTGTGTGTGTGTATGTATGTGTGGGAGAGAGAGGTTGTCATGCCTGCTGTCAGAGCTGAGTCAATCTTAGAGGCTGTGAAGCTTTGCTATGTGTGTGTGTGTGTGTGTGTGTGTGTGTGTGTGTGTGTGTGTCGTTCTCAGAGCACTGAGTCAATTCTCCAGGCTCTTTCACCTGCCTGCTCCAAAACAGAAATACAGCAGCTGCAGACAAAACAACACACACATCTAACAGCCACACACACACACACACACACACACCTCACAGACAAACAACACACACATCTAATAGCCACACATAAACACACCTCACAGACAAAATAATGCACTCACATAACAGCTAGCAATCACACACACACTCACACACACACACACACACACACACACACACAGACACACACACACACACACACAATCACACACACCTCTCTCTCACACACACACACACACATCAGAGAGAAAACAATGCATGCACCCTGCTACCAGCAGCCAGGCAGCAGTAAGATCAATGACTCGGAAACTCCAAAGACAAATATAACAGAGGAGGTTTGTGTGTGTGTGTGTGTGTGTGTGTGTGTGTGTGTGTGTGTTTGTGTGTGTGAGAGTGTGTGTGTGTGTGTGTGTGTGAGAGAGTGTGTGTGTGTGTGTGTGTGTGCAGCACTCTGTGGGTGTATGAACAGATTCTGTCACACACACAAACAAGTTCTCTGAGGTGTGTGTGTGTATGTGTGTGTGTGAGAGAGAGGTGTGTGTGATTGTGTGTGTGTGTGTGTGTGTTTGTGTGTGTGTGTCTGTGTGTGGTGCTCAGTCATGCTGATGTTCTTGCTTCTCTGTGCTTGTGGATGCATCTCTGTGTGTGTGTGTGTGTGTGTGTGGTGCTCAGTCATGCTGATGTTCTTGCTTCTCTGTGCTTGTGGATGCATCTGTGTGTGTGTGTGTGTGTGTGTGTGCGTGTGTGTGTGTGGATGCATCTCTGTGTGTGTGTGTGTGTGTGTGTGTGTGTGTGTGTGTGTGTGCGTGCGTGTGTGCGTGTGTGTGTCTGTGTGTGTGTGTGTGTGTGTGTGTGTGTGTGGGTGTGTGGGTGTGTGTGTGGGTGTGTGTGTGCGCTAAGGAGTGTGTGTGTGCTAAGGTGTGTGTGTGTGCGTGTGTGTGTGTGTGTGCGTGTGTGCGCGTGTGTGTGTTCTCTGGGTCATGCTGGTGCGACGGTGCTCACACACCTGTACACACTGTACCTGGTGAGCCGCTCCCTGAGTCCCTTCTACACACACCTGCCCTCCACCACGCTGGAGCTGAACCCACAGCGCCACCTTGAGGACACTCACATGCTACTGTTAGCCACCCTGGGCCACGCTCAGATGAGGCCGGGCAGAAACCCGTTCCAGTGCGGCTGTGGGATTGTTCAGCTCCTCCAGCGGTGTCGCTTACAGCGCCCTCTAGGGGACTGGACTGGTGCGTACCGCCCCCCCCCCCCCCCCCCCCTCCAACTCTCCGGTTGTGGAGCGGTCCCGGTAACCGTCCTTTTGGTGGTCGTGGTGCTGCTGCTGCTGCCAGTGTTGGCGGCTCTCAGTGTGACCGTATGGGGCAGCGGGAAACACAGACTCAGTCGCAGTAATGAGTGTTTCTTGGCCCCGGCTTCCCGGCTGCTTAATTCCCATGACTTGTCCAAATGCTCTTTGCAAAAAAAAAAAAAAATCTTAAGAGTGACTTTAGATCTCTTATTGAACTCTTATTGAAGTTTTTCTATCTTTTAATTTTTTATTTTTTTTGCCATTATTCAGAAATTATAATACAATTTCAAAAAAGCGCCAACCTGTGAAATGACTTAATATATTATTCACCCTCTTAAATATTTTAGCAGCTTGCTTTCTTTTACATCACGTCTTGAAAAGCGTTTATGATGAAATGACCTAATTTCAGCGCAGCGCGCGCCTCTTTCATGTCTGGGCTGAAGTGTTCCCCCCGGTTTCCCGGTCCCCCCCCCCCCCCCCGGTTGGCTCGCAGTCGGCGGGGCGCGCTGGGACAGCGCGTGGATCGCCGGTGGCGGGCAGGCAGGCAGGCAGGGATGATGGGGGGGATAGAACGTTGGAGCTAGAGCGAGCGCAGAGTGGGAGGGTCGAACGCGCGCTCTGCTCGGAGTGGGTTTGGCCAAGTGACAATGTAAATCGCTGCCAAGCTGAGTCTAGTGTTTCTCGCTTCGAGGTGGAGAGAGAGAATAACTTCTTACGAGCGTTTATTTCTGTAGCCGATTACGAGCAGAGGATAATAGCACAACGATAAAGTAGTTTTTTTGGCAAAGGGAGCAGCAGTTGTAATTGTTAAGACGTGGAATCTGGGCTTTAAAAATCGACTTTTCCCGAGTTGCTCCGGGGTCGAAGATCGGACGACTGCGGTGCGTGTGGAAGTTAGATTCGGGTCGGAGGAGGAGCGGCTAGCGTTACCCTGGTATCTGCTCTGTCGGATTAACATACTCCAAGGTGAGAATTAATTGTGCGTTAACTTGTTGATGTTTATGAGAAGAACTAGAGTGATTGCTGTTTTTGCTGTTCTTTTGTCCGCATGTATGTTCGGCTGAAGAAAAAAAACCCAAGACGGTCCTGTTAGATTTGATCCGTATAACATGTCCATAATCATATCGGTTTTAATAGCTAGCTTGCTAGCTACATCCAGCGGGTCGCTTGTCAAAACATACAGCCAAGCTTTCGGTTAAGAGTTGCCACAAGTTAAACCTGGAGAATATGGGTTTGGTGTTGTCAACTAGCTGTTTCCTAGCTAGCAAGAACTATCACCAACGTAAGGGACGTGGCTGTGAGTTTTTGCCACTGGGGTCAAGTTGAGGCGAAACGCTGAGAACTTTCCTTACTGAATTATTAGTCAATATCAAAGGCAACACTTCACTACTAGCTAACTATAGTTACCAGTAGCTAATCCCAACCGTACTGGTTTGGTCTCGGAGGGTTTGCAAGCCCATCCAAAGGAGCCACGGGGCGCTCATGGCAAGTTGATTTACCGCCGCTTAGCGGGACCCCATGTCGCGAGCTGTTTTCAGGATTTGTCGGTATCGCTGCCAGAGGTTGCGAGTGCAATCCGTTCTCTGCGGCACGGCACACGTTATTGTGACAACATGCCACTACGACGTATTAGTTACGTGACTTATGGGCAGACGCGCTAAAACCTGGAAACGTGAACGAGCCGAGGCCAGTTGTTTCTTCACAGCCCTACCGTGACTTGAGCTCCGTGACGCGTGACGCGTAATAACGCTAGTACCGACTCGCTGGCAACCCGGTAAACGTGACTGCGCAACATGCCTATTCATGAACAATCAAACCCAATGGGTGTGTAACGGCAGAGATAGCGTGACGCCTGGTAATACATCCCATAATATTAAATTGTCAGCTAGCTAAGTTAACGTGAGATAAATTAGATGACCTAACGCTTCTACCATCAACTTGGGTAACAGTGATGTATTTGACTGTTAAGTGTTTGTGTGAGATGTGATTATGACTGGTGGCTATTCGGGCAAATCGAGAGCTTTCCCCCCTTCCAAATTCAATTCAGTCTCTCACACACACACACACACACACACACACACACACGGCCCTGACCAAGTTTAATGCAGCTAATCCAATGACCGCTGTAAAGTTGCTCCTCGCTGCAGCCTTGCAACAGTGCGTAAAAAAAAAAACCTCTTCGAGATTCAATTGGGGTCAGTAAAGAATGTTCCTTCTCAACGGACCGCCTCTTCCCTCTCGCGAGCTCCTCTCCCCCCAGGAGCTCGCGCACATCACGGAGGAGCTCCCCGCCAACTATCCCGGGCCTGCCTGCCTACCGGCCCCGGGGCGAGAGACTAGAGACGCGGCCGCTGTTATTGAGAGTGACAGGTCTGCGTGCCTAGTAGTGTGGGTGTTCTTGTGTGTATGTGTGTGTGTGTTTGTGTGTGCGTGCGTTCGTGTGTGTGTGTGTGTGTGTTGCCAGGTTATGTAATCCAGCCCTCATTTACTAAAGCGCAGAGAGCACGTTCCATAACGGGCCGTCTCTCCCGCGCGCGTGCTTCCTCCTTCCGTGCTGCCCTGCTACCCGCCCATCATCTCGCTTATTTACTTCTGCCTTTGTCCTGTGTGTGTGTGTGTGTGTGTGTGTGTCTGTGTCCGAGATTGTGGCGGTCGCTACGGGTATGGGGCTTGAGTCAGGCGCGATAAAGTTGGCTTCTGCACGAGCGCTACCGCCCAATCTCCCGTCGGGTCTCAACGACTCAACGTCGCGGGCGAAAGTAGCTTACATT
>NC_045174.1:23543081-23545581 GCF_900700415.2 Clupea harengus | reverse complement strand
GTGTCTGTGGACGTTATTGTGTATGTATTTCCATGTCCTCAGCTGACAGGGCCAGTGCAAACACCCTCCCAGAGAGAAAGACCTATGACACACACACACACACACACAAATTCTCTTTTTCTCTTGCTCATAACCCTGATCTGTGCCATTTCTTAATACACATTTGTGATGGTGTGTGTGTGTGTGTTTGTGTGTGTGTGTGTGTTTTGCGTGTGTGTGTTTGTGTGTGTGTGTGTGTGTGTGTGTGTGTGTGTGTCTGTGTACCATTGCCAATCTGTCTGCCCAGCTGCTTGAGGTCTATTTGCCAGGTCACGCACAGAAAAATATTCTCACAAAGACGCACACACACACACACACACACACACACACACACACACACACACACACACACACAGCCTTCAGACTCGAGTTCATCCCGTTTCCTGTAGTCTGCCTGTTGGTCTGGAATCTGTCTGTGTGTGTGTAATCTCTGTGTGTGTGTGTAATCTGTGTGTGTGTGTTATCTGTGTGTGTGTGGGATCTGTTTATATTTGCTGGTCAAGGACTAGCTGGTCAAGAAGAGCTTCAGCCGGAGAGTGAGTGAGAGAGAGAGAGAGAGAGAGAGAGAGAGAGAAAGAGAGGGGGAGACAGAGAGAGAGAGGGAGAGAGAGTCTGAGAGAGGGAGACAGAGAGAGAGAGAAAGAGAGAGAGAGGGAGAGAGAGTGAGAGCTGATTTTGTAAAAGCTTTATTTCAAAAAGGATTTGAAAAAAATCACCAGTTTAAAGACCAGCCTACCAGTCAAAGTCCCTGAGAATTATTATTATTATTTCAAAAAAGATTTAAAAACCAGCCTACACACACACACCACACACACACACACACACACACACACACACACACACACACACACACACACACACTGAGACAAGATGAAAAGGATCAAATGAAGAGGACATTAGCCCTTCACGTTTAAGCTATTAGCAGTTTAAAATGCTCTTCATGTTTAGGCTAACAATCGAAACAATTTTAAATGTTCAGTTATTAATGTTATATAATCTTCTTGTATTCTTATCTTTTCTGTAAACGAAGGTGTTCTGTAGGTTTATGACTTAAAGAAGTCTATTGTAATAAGATGACAATAGTCCAGGACAACAGTGTAAGTTTAATACTTTATTATGAGTTAAATATTACCAAAGTCAGTTAAATGTTTGTTTAATACTTTATTATGAGTTAAATATTTCCAAAGTGAGTTGAGTGTTTGTTTAATACTTTATTATGAGTTAAATATTACCAAAGTGAGTTGAATGTTTGTTTAATATTAAATGCTGTGGGCATCTTAACAGGGCACCGGGCAAAGTGTCTTACGGCCATTGTGCCAAGCTTTTCTTTGGAGTGTTAGTGCCAGCGGTAGTCATGGCGATGAGAAGGATGTGTGTGTGTGTGTGTGTGTGTGTGTGTGAGAGAGAGAGGAGAGGAGATGGACGAAGAGTGTGTGTCTGGGAGTCGGAGGATTAGTCAGAGAAACTCCAGGAGCCTTCCCTGCCTAGCACACACACACACACACACACACACACACACACACACATACACACACACACACACACACACACACACACACACACACACACACAGTGCCAGACTGGGGATAGAGGGGTTATATAAACTTTGTGGGACAGTTATTGTTTTCTGAAGGGACTTCATTAAGTTTCACTCAGTCTGGTTGCATGCTTCTGTGGACGCCCTAACTCAGTCCATCCCAAAGTGTGTGGGGGTGGGGTGGGGGTGTATGTGTGTGTGTGTGTGTGGGGGGTGTATGTGTGTGTGTGTGGGGGGGGTGTGTGTGTGTGTGTGTGTGTGTGTGTGTGTGTGCCGCGGGATGAAGATGAAAAAACAGAATGAGAAATCTAAACACTGCCATGTGGTATGACAGTGCTCTTACGGCAGAGTAGCCTGTACCTGTACCTGTGTGTGGGTGTGTGTGTGTGTGTGTGTATGCATACGTGTGTGTGTGTGTGTGTGTGTGTGTGTGTGTTCAGTTAATGGGTCATGTAAGGATACTGCTTCTTGGTACGCGATTCCTCTCAAGTCCACAGACACATTTTATAGTACACACACACACACACACACACACACACACACACACACACACACACACACTACTCAATAAGAGTTCTTTTCAGCTGTCTCCGAGGTAACTGTGTAGTGGTCACCTCCTATCCTCAAAACACACTTTTTACACACACACACACACACACACACTCTCTCGCTCTCTCGCTCTCTCTCTCTCTCTCTCTCTCTCTCTCACGCACACACACTCTCTCTCTCTTTTACACACACGCACACACACTCTCTCTTTTACACACACACTCACACAAACACTCTCTCTTTTACACACACACACACACTCTCTCTTTTACACACACGCACACACACACACACACTCTCTCTTTTACACACAAACATTCTCTCTTTTACACAAAAACACACTCACACAAATGCAAACCTAATCTCCTTCTCACA
>NC_045174.1:23530581-23533081 GCF_900700415.2 Clupea harengus | reverse complement strand
AACAATAAATACTACTTTACATAAGAATTAGAAAAACGACCTAGAAAGGAAAAAGAAGTGCAGGAATGTAACTGCTGAAGTGCAAGTTAAGCGCTAGTCAAGGTGCCAGTTAGGAAGGGAGGTGCTCTCTGAAGAGTTGGGTCTTCAAAAGCTTCTTGAAGGTAGAGAGGGACGCCCCTGCTCTGGTAGTACTAGGATGGTTTCAATACATATTTCTTTTGGTAAGCCCTGTAAATGTTCATTCTATCCACTAGCTATGGTGAAATACCAAAACACATCACCAACAGAGGTCATTACAGAGTCCTTTACAACCCAATACAATTCCCATTATAACCACTAAAGCCATTAGAATGTCTGTGATAGTTGTGATTTGCTTTGATCTGTCATCAACAATATGGCATTTATTTTCTTTGTTATTGTTTGGTTCAAGAGTATCCTAGGCGACAGAGCAGGCGGCAGACATTCCATTTAGAATGTTAGGGGCCAACGGTCCTTTGTGATGTCACAGACAGACGTGCAGACGTGTGCATCTGCATCAGGTTTTACTTCCTGTATTCCATAAAACGTGGAAGTCAAGAGTTCCGACTGCCATTCCGAGCCATGTCCTCAGTGTTCCCGTGTGTGTGTGTGTGTGTGTGTGTGTGTGTGTGTGTGTGTGTGTGTGTGTGTGTGTGTGTGTGTGTGTGTGTGTGTGTGTTCCTGGAGGAACAGAGGCTTAGGACTCAAGCGCTACAGACTGGACAGATTCTGAGCTGCGGTTTGTTAGTCGTTTTGGAGTTTGTTTTTTGGCTATCAATGTGGAGCAGATATATTGAGTACAGAATGTGTTGTAGGACGGCAGGGGAGGTTTACAGAAAGACTCAGGTGCCAGGGTTCAGAGGAGCCAGGACTGCACTGCAGGGACAGAAGTGAAGTTAGGATGTATTAGAATATTGTGTGTGTGTGTGTGTATTTTTGTGGGAAACTTAAAGCGTCAGTTGTTCCTCTGTGTGTGTGTGTGTGTTGGACTGGATCAACTAAAAACTGAAACTGGACCAAACTGAAGCCACTGTGTGAGATGGGGGTGGTGTGTGTGTGTGTGTGTGTGTGTGAGATGGGGGTGGTGTGTGTGTGTGTGTGTGTGTGTGTGAGAGAGAGAGAGAGTGGGGCGCGAGCTACAGGCTTCAGACAGGGGCTTCTTTATCTGCCACATGAGTGAATGTGTGTGTGTGTGTGTGTGTGTGTGTGTGTGTGTGTGCGTGCGTGCGACACTCTTGACTGTCTGTGTTTGATTTATATTGCTTTCACAAACAAAAAATTCTGGGGGGAAAGATTTCAATCCAACTGTAGCCTTGAGCTAAAGGCCCATGACGATGTGATGAAGATGAGATGATGAAACCGAGTGATTCTGATGATGAAGAGGGTTTGTAATTTGGCTGTGAGTTTTTATAAAGCACCCCTCTGTGTGTGTGTTGATTTTTGTACCTGGGACACTTTGCCACACTGTCGCTTCGACCTTTGACCTTTGACCTTTCCACTCCATGACCTGTCCCCTTTGACCCCCAGCACTGCGCTGCGTTTTCATTGGCTCATGTGGGCACATGCGGTATGTGTGTGTGTTATGCCTGTTGTGACTCGTACTTTAATAAATGTCTCCGATCATCACCACGCACGACTCCGACTCCAGTTCTTTTCCTGAACCAAATGGTGTGTGTGTGTGTGTGTGTGTGTGTGTGTGTGTGTGTGTGTGTGTGTGTGTGTGTGTGTGTGTGTGTGTGTGTGTGTGTGTCTGGTGTGTGTGTGTGGATTTTCCTGAACCGAATGGATCGATCCGATCATCTCCGAGTGTGAGTGTGAGTGTGAGTGTGTGTGTGTGTGTGGATTTTCCTGAACCAAATGGATCCGATCGTTTAAACAGGTCTGGCTCTGGTTGTGGTTCCTCATGAACTACAAAGTTCCAGGAACTCAGAGGGGTAACTAGATTCTCCCGAACCCGTTAGTGGGTCACTTGTGTGTGTGTGTGTGTGTGTCTGGTGTGTGTGTGTGACTGTAAGTGTGAGTGTGTGTGTGTGTGTGTTAGTGGGTCACTTCCAGATCGCGCTGCAGGAACTATCAGGAACTGGCAGCAAGGCATCCGAGCCAATCAGGTCACTGGAAAGACTCTCGTCAGTGGTGTGGTGTGTGTGTGTCTGGTGTGTGTGTGTGAATATGAGTGTGAGTGTGTGTGAGTATGAGTGTGTGTGTGTGTGTGTGTGTGTGTGAGAGTATGAGTGTGTGTGAGTGTAAGTGTGTGAATGTAAGTGTGTGTGTGTGTGTTTGAGTATGAGTGTGTGTGTGAGTATGAGTGTGAGTGTGTGTGTGTGTGTGTGTGAGTATGAGTGTGTGTGTGTGTGTATTAGTGTGTGAGTGAGTATGAGTGTGTGTGGTGTGTGAGTGTAAGTGTGAGTGTGTGTGTGAGTATGAGTGTGTGTGTGTGTGTGTGTCTGGTGTGTGTGTGTGTGTGTGTGTGTGTGTGTGAGTG
>NC_045174.1:23520581-23525581 GCF_900700415.2 Clupea harengus | reverse complement strand
TATATGGCCACATATTAAAATAAAAAAATTAAGAAGTTGGCCATTACACATAGACATATATACATAGACGCTCCATTGACCGCCTCAGCCCGTTGCTGCGACGTGCTAATGTGATGACGAGGTGATGACTGGTCTGTAAACAGACGCAAGTAAATGATGGAGCTGCAGTTTTTCTGGATAAAAAGCACTATAGATAGCGTTTACATTTCTCAACCGATTTCACTGAGTCGTTTTTATATTCAAGGGTTTATGATCTACGTGGAGTACCAAAAAAAGTTTGTCTCCATATTACTTAGAATCTCGTTGGTTTGGCCGTAATCGCCGTTGACATATGTATATGATAATCGCTGCTAGATGCTCACTGTTCTTGTGCTGTCACAGCTCATTCACTTTGAAATACTGAAAAATAAATGCCTACACCAGACACTTTTCAGTCCATATTTTTCAGTGTATTGAATCTTGCCCAACAGTCGAGGATTACTCAACAAGTAGGCATGACAGTCCTTGCAGGTTATGTGCTTAAAAATTGTACTGGGTATCGTATTATACGGCTCTTCAGAATGTTCAAAAAAGTTCCGTTGATTTGAATGGGCCACCCCAACGTTCGCAGGTCTGTAATTTCTTTATTTTCACTGCTGCGAAAATGTAATGACCGCTGACCATTTTTCATATCATTCCGCAAGTAGTCCGGTCATTTAACGTAACGGGAAGTAATGGGTTGCTACGCAACACCTGAAACTTTAGAGTTCTATTTTATTTCTCAGCAGAAATCACAAAACGGCTAAAAAATCGTTAAAGAGGTATTTTTGGAGGAATGTCTATTGTTTTGGCGAGTTACTGTATAATAAGAGGGATGAAGTATAGTTCGGAGGTCATTATCTAAAAATAAATCGATTGGATTTCAAAATAAGAGTATACCGCGGTTGAAACGGTATGGCCAAATCTCTCCCGGTAGACACATTTCTACCGTTGCACGGTATTTACCGTCATACCGCCCAGCCCTATTGTGATATGTTGAATAGGCTATAACTGCTTTTATTATAGGCATTACATTGAGAAAGTGAGGTTATATTCAAATGAATAAATAGTGAACAGAATATGAACAGACAACGTCTGTCCCTCTCACAACTATATCACAGCCAAAATACGTATTGGTAATAATCGAGAAATTAGCTGGCAGTAACAAAACATATCAGGAACAAACCTTCAATATAAAGTTCGAAGCGCAAATTTCCTAATTAGCCGTAGTTTATTACTCGGTACAGATTCCATGTCCTCCGACATATCATCAATGCGACGTTTGATCGTGTTATCAGAGAGGTTTTTTTTTCCCATTTATTTTGCAGCATCTGGCCCTAGCATAGCCTCAACCAGTTTTTTGCAGGCTGGTAATATGAGCGACTCTGCTAAAGTGTGTGGCTTTTTAGATTTAGCAAGCAACTCGGCAACTAAAAAACTAGCCTTTTGTGCCTTCTCACACACACGCACGGTAGAAAGCATACGTTCGCTCTGTGTGGTAATCTGTGTTTTAAGTCTTTTAAACGTCAATTGACTTTGTTCGTCAATACGGAATAACGAACAAAGTCAACGAAAGAACTGTTGTTGACGTTACGCCCTGAATAAACTGTAGCCTATTGTTGTTTGTGCTGCAAATTTTAATTGATATAATTACAATAAAATTAATGTTGAAATTGATATTATGTTTTTTTTTTTTTTTTTAAATGTCATTAAATGATCAAGCCTTGGGACATTCCGCGGCACCCACTTTGAAAACCCCTGGTGCAGGTGTGTGTGTGTGTGTGTATGTGCGTATGTGTGTGTATGTGTGTATGTGTGTATGTGTGTGTGTGTGTGTGTGTGTGTGTGTGTGTGTGTGTGTGTGTGTGTGTGTGTGTGTGTGTGTGTGTGTGTGTGTGTGTGTGTGTGTGTGTGTGTGTGTGTGTGTGTGTGTGTGTGTGTGTGTGTGTGTCGTACCTGTGGGAGTGGGGCTGTTCTGGAGGCGTGGTGAGGGGGAGCGGGGGGGTTTGGGCCTGACGGGCGGGGGGGGCTGTTTCCCTGGCGATCCCATCGTGCCGGGCGGAGCCAGCGAGTGTGTGTGTGTGTGTGTGTTGTGAGTGTGTGTGCGAGTGTGTGTGAGGAGCCTCCGAGTCGCTCCAGGTCACCTCCAGGTCGCTGGACGTCGCGTCCGACTCGCTCATCCTCGGACTCGACCCCCGCTTCCGCTCGCCGCCCGCCGCTGCCGCCGCCATCTCCATGGCGATGGTCTCCGCAGCGACGGTCTCCTTGGGCTTGTGCCTCCTCTTGACGGTGTCGGACTCCTTGAGGTTGAACTCGGGGGGGTCGGGGGGGTCGGGGAGGAGGTCGGGGGTCTTGGGCTCCGTGCTCTCGGGGCGTAGGGGCCCCCCCACTTTGGGGCGCTGCTTGATGGTGAGGTTGCCCTCCTCGGCGAACGGGATGCACTCGCTGGAGCTGTTCTGGGGCGACCCCCCCGACCCCCCACCTCCGGCCTCCAGCCCCCCCCCACGCCGTTTAGCTCCTCCTCCTCCGAGTCCGACTTGGCCGCGCGCTGCTCTGATTGGCTGACGTCCTGTGGGGGGGCGGCGCCGGATTGGCCCTGGCTGAGGGCCCGACGGCGGGGGGGCTGGGAGGGGTCAGGCGAGGGATGCAGATGTGTGTGTGTGGGGGTGTGTGTGGGTGTGTGTGTGGGGGTGTGTGTGCGTGCGTGTGTGTCCTGTGTGTGTGTGGCCGCTGCGCTGGCGATGGCTTTGGCCGTCTCCAGGTTAGCCACCGCGTCACGCACCCCCCCGGGGAGCCCTGTCTCCATGGAAACCCCTCCCAGGCTCTCGGGCGAGGTGGCGGGCGACGGCGATGACGCCTCCGTCTCCGTGGTTTCGCTGCTGCTGACGGAGCTGAGGCGCTTGGGGGGCGGAGGGGGCGGACCCTTGCGCCGCGTGCGGACGGCAAACGATTGGCTGCGCCCCACCGGCGAGGAGGCGGAGCTGGAGGAGTTGGAGGCGTGGCCCGAGCCCTCGGGGGCGGACTGGAGGCGGGACACGTGGTGGCGGCCGGGGCGTCGGCTCAGCGTGGCGTAGGACGGCACCGCGCAGCTAGGGGGCGACGGAGAGTAGTCCTCGTCGTCGTCGTCGTCCGGCTCCCCGTCCGACAGCGCGTAGCGCGTCAGGCTCTGAGACCGACCCCCCCGCGACAGACCCCCCCTCTCCAGCGTGGCGCTGCCCGACAGCCCCCCCGCCAGGTAGCTGAAGCCCCGGTGGGCCGCTCCGGGCATCCCCGTCGCCATGGCGATGGCGCTCTGGGCTTTGGGCTTGGCGGGCGGCTGCGGCGCGGGGTACTTGTTGGAGAGGGCGGCCTTGGCGGACGACGTGTGCGTGGGGGTGTGTGGGTGTGTGTGCGTGGGGGTGTGTGGGTGTGTGTGCGTGGGGGTGTGTGGGTGTGTGTGCGTGGGGGTGTGTGGGTGTGTGTGCGTGGGGGTGTGTGGGTGTGTGTGCGTGGGGGTGTGTGGGTGTGCGCTGTGGCCTTCCGGAAGGTTCCGCTCCCGGCCGGGGCTGCTTGCCTCGGAGCTGGACAGGCTCTCTCGGGAGCGGCTGGGGTGCGTTGTGTCCCCCCCGGCGGAGCGACCCGACCCGCGCGACCTCGCGTCCAGACTCTCCTCGCTGTGCGAGAGCCCCCCCGAGGCGCGGCCGAGGCCCAGCGACGCCGACGCTGCTGCTGCTGCTGCTGCTGCTGCCATGACGATGGCGGCGTCGTCGCCGTGGTGACCCGCGCCGTAAGGCCTGCTCATGGCGCTCTGCAGCTCGGCGCTCAGCTCGCTGTCCTGGAAGCTGAGCATGTCGCCCCCGGAGACCAGCCCCGCCCCCCCGCCCCCCCCCTCGCAGGGCTCGATGGCCAGCAGGTGCAGAGAGGGGGGGTGCTTGCGCCTCAGCGTCCCCCCCCCCGCCAGCTCCGCCTGAAGCTGACACCTGTTGATGTCACACAGCTTCTTCACCGCCAACATCAGCTTCTTCTGGTGGCCTGAGACAGAGGACAGGAACAACTGTCAGCTGTGTGTGTGTGTGTGTGTGTGTGTGTGTGTGTGTGTATACATGCGTGTGTGTGTGTACATGTGTGTGTGTGTGTGTGTGTGTGTGGTGTGGTGTGTGTGTGTGTGTGTCTGTGTGGTGTGTGTGTGGTGTTGTGGTATGACATGTGTCTGTGTCTGGTGTCTGTGTGTGTGTGTGTGTATACATGTGTACATGTGTCTGTGTCTGTGTGTGGTGTGTGTGTGTGTGTGTGTGTGTGTGTGTTGCGCGCGCGCGCGTGTGTGTGTGTGTGTGTGTACTTGTACGTGTGTGTGTGGTGTTTTTTTTGTTTTTTTTTGTGTGTTTGTTGGTGTTTGGTGTGTGTGTGTGTGTGTACTTGTACGTGTGTGTGTGTGTGTGTGTGTGTGTACTTGTACCGTGTGTGGTGTGGTGTGTGTGTGTGTGTGTGTGTGTGTGTGTGTATTGTGTGTGTGGTGTGTGTGTGTACATGTGTGTGTGTGTGTGTGTGTGTATGTACTTGTACATGTGTGTGTGTGTGTGTGCGTCTTACCCAGTTTGTCGATGCCGATCTCCTGCAGGTCCTCCCAGGTGAGGTCCCTGACGATGGTGATGGAGTCGTAGCCGTTCTCCGACAGCTTCTTGTGGTACTGGGGCAGACCGATGGCACTCAACCACTCCCCCAGGTCAGCCTAGGGAGGAAGAGGAGGAGAGGGGTCACTCAGGGGTCACCCAGGGGTCAGAGTAGTGACGGAGAGGAAGAGAGAGGTCACCCAGGGGTCAGACTAGTGACGGAGAGGAAGAGAGGGGTCACCCAGGGGTCAGACTAGTGAGGAAGAGGAAGAGAGAGGTAATTTCATCATATCCAATTGAACCCGTCCCCTGACAACAATATTGATGAGTACTGTTGTGTTTACTAACTCTGTTTACTAAACCAGTAGTCTGTTGTGTTTACTAACTCTGTGT
>NC_045174.1:23516729-23520323 GCF_900700415.2 Clupea harengus | reverse complement strand
ACATATGTCCAACCTCACACACATGTCCAACCTCACACACATGTCCAACCTCACACACACACACACACACACGTCCAACCTCACACACATGTCCAACCTCACACTCACACACATGTCCAACCTCACACACACACACACACACACCCACACTCACACACATGTCCAAACTCACACAGACACACACACGTCCAACCTCACACATATGTCCAACCTCACACACACACACATGTCCAACCTCACACTCACACACACACATGCCCAACCTCACACACATGTCCAACCTCACACACACACACGTGTCCAACCTCACACACACACACGTCCAAACTCACACACACACACGTCCAACCTCACACACACACACGTCCAAACTCACACACACACACGTCCAACCTCACACACACACACATGTCCAAACTCACACACACATGTCCAACCTCACACACACACGCATGGCCAACCTCACACACACACACATGTCCAACCGTGTGGTACTGACGCAGTGTGTGTGTGGTTGGTGTGTGTGTGTGTGTTACTGACGCGGTGTGTGTGTGTTACTGACGCTGTGTGTGTGCGTGTGTCACTGACGCGGTGTGTGTGTGTGTGTGTGTGGTACTGACGCAGTGTGTGTGTGGTTGGTGTGAACTCATGTAACAAACAGGTGTCCACCCTGTTGGATTATGAGTAGCATGTGCACATAACCCCACATTTCCAACGCCATGACAACGCCATGACAACGCCAGACCAGGGGCTTCTGCTATGTGAACAGCAAGCCATGATGGCACTGCCACATTCAGTTTCTGCAGCTAGGGTCTAAGACACGATCACACACACACACACACACACACACACACACACACACACACACACACACACACACACACACACACTGCACCACATCCAGGGCTCCTCTGACAAGGCAAAGCTGCAGAGGTGGACAGCCAAACACACACACACACACACACACACACACACAGATAGACATAGACACACACACACAAACACACACTGCTGAGTGTGGGTGGACACATACACACACACACACTGCTGAGTGTGGGTGGACACACACACACACACACACACACACACACACACACACACACACACGCACAGGCTGCTGCTTCCTGGTGTCACTGCATCTTATTACACAATATTTTCCTGGCTGTCATCATCCAGATGTCTTGCCAAACTCAGAGTTCACCAGAGGATCAGTGGCCAACTGACACACACTCACACTCACACACACACACACAGACACACAGACACACACTATTTGCAGCTCATCTCTACCACACAGCCAGGTAATGCAGTATGGGCCAGCGCCAGGACTGTGTGTGTGTGTGTGTGTGTGTGTGTGTGTGTTCATGTGTGTGTGTGTGTGTGTGTGTGTTCATGTGTGTGTGTGTGTGTGTGTGTGTGTGTGTTCATGTGTGTGTGTGTATGTGTGTGTGTGTGTGTGTGTGTGTATGTGTGTGTGTGTGTGTGTGTGTGTGTGTGTTCATGTGTGTGTGTGTGTGTGTGTGTGTGTGTGTTCATGTGTGTGTGTGTGTGTGTGTGTGTGTGTTCATGTGTGTGTGTGTGTGGTGTGTGTGTGTGTGTGTGTGTGTGTGTTCGTGTGTGTGTGTGTGTGTGTGTGTCTGTGTGTGTGTGTCTGTGTGTGTGTGTGTGTGTCAGCCTCCACACACGTCTACAACTCAACTTTCCTCTGACTCCTCCTCTCCTCTGTCCTCCCCTCTCTCCTCTACTCTCCTCTCCCCTCTCTCCTCTTCTCCTTCTCTCATCTCCTCACCTCGCTCCTCTCCTCCTCCTCCTTCTCCTCCCTCTCCTCGCTCCTCTCCTCCTCCTCCTTCTCCTCCTCTCCTCCTCTCCCCTCTCTCCTCTCATCTCATCTCATCTCCCCTCCTCTCCCCTCTCCTTCTCTCCTCTCCTCTCCTCTCTCCTCTCCTCTCTTCCTCCTCCTCCCCTCGTCTATGGACTGTCACACTGAAGTCTCCATTCTAATTCGGAGCTCTGAGCACATTAGTCAGAGTGTGTGTGTCTTCACTTTTTTTAACTTAATCACTCTGATACCACGCTCAGAAACTTCCTGCAACACACACACACACACACACACACACACACACACACTCAAACACACACACACACACACACACACACACACACACACACACACACACACACACACTAACCTCAGGCTGATTATAGGTTAGATTGTGGTAGATCCACTTCCTTAAACTACTGAACAAACAGCACCGCGGTCAGCTGGGTGCGAATGGGGTGTGTGTGTGTGTGTGTGTGTGGCCTTATTCCCTTACCCCTCCCTCTGTAAATATTTTCAAGTCACTTAGTGCCAAAGAAATCGGCCCGCTATTAACCCTTATGAAATTCAACGGGCAGTACAGTGCTCCGACTCACGAGGTGTGTGTGTGTGTGTGTGTGTGTGTGCGGGGGGGGGGGGGGGGGCCGCGGCCATCGCTTTGCATGAACTTTAACAAGGAAATCCGTGTGATGATCAGGGCGACGTGTCTGTCTGTCTGTCTGTTTGATGTTCTGTTTCCTTGTCTGTCTGTTTGAGCGTGTAAAGCATGTTTCGCTAACAGCTTGTGTCTCCGACATGTCACAGATGATCTACGTGGGAAATGGAGCGTGTGTGTGTTGTGTGTGTGTGTGTGTGTGTGTGTGACTGACCAAGAGGGTCTTGAGGGCGCTGTTGAGTGGGCTTCACTTAACTACCAACCCGCCTGTGAGCTGTCACCCATCACCACGTCACCAGAGTGTGTGTGTGCGTGTGTGTGTGTGTGTGTGTGTGTGTGTGTGTGTGTGTGTGTGAGCTGTCACCCATCACCACGTCACCAGTGGAGCCACAGAGCTAGCCTTAGTTTTGACCAAATAGATAATTGACTACTGGCAATAACAATAATAATAATAACAATAATAATAACAACAACTAGACTTGATAATTGACTATTGGCAATAACAACAATAATGATAATAATAATAATAATAATAATACACACCTTGAAAGCTATGTCAAAATATTCATTGACAGACGCACATCTCTCCAGCGCGTTTCTTGAAGTCCCGTTCTTGAATGGCTCCTCAGAGACCGACGGCTTTTTGGTGGACATGATAAACACTACGAGGATCCGGCTCCGATGGTACGGTGCCGGTACGATCCGTGTGTGTGTGAGAGAGCTTGTGTGTGTGTGAGCTTGAGAGTGTGTGTGAGCTTAATCTTCTTTCGTCTCTCCCGATGTCTGCACTTGAGTCCCCGCTGCTGCCACATGCAAACACACCATCAACAACACGCGCACATCACGTAGCATGCACCCTCGATCTGTCCGGTAATTACTCGCGGACTCTTCAATTTCAGCTCGGCAACCCGGGTGCCACGTCCGGTAACTCACACACAGGTCCGCGAGGGTGATTGAGGGACGCGGAACGGAACAGCAGGCAGAGGCGATCACGGCCACGCGCGTTGGCTACTGTCACACGGTCAGCGCGCAGATCATTAACCAACCGGAGTCTCTTATTAACGCCAGCAGGCTACTAACGCCATAACAGTCGAGCCGCGCGCCAGATCAAAATGTAGGA
>NC_045174.1:23501729-23504229 GCF_900700415.2 Clupea harengus | reverse complement strand
GACAAGTCTGGTAGCAAATCATTTTTTTTTTTTTTAACGTTGGTGGCGTTAGACACAGGGAGATGACACTGTCATGGTTGAATGTAGATACCAGCTGACTGTACGATGCTCGTGCGCCTGGGTGGCTGCTGTACCATGGCAACCAGAGAGGACTCTCCATTTGCCCCGAGGGAAGGAGGATCATCCGGTAGTAGGCTACGGACGAGGGGGAAACAAAGCTTCAAGCCCACTTATCAACCGGATGAAATGAACCCAACAGTACATCAAACCTGACAAAAGAAACAAACACGATGCAGTATAATTTAACATTTTTATTGAGCCGCCAATCGACCTGTTGCCGTCTCGACAGCTTGGGCCGCTCTGTGTAAATCCGGCGGCTGTGGAGATGGAATCTACACATGGAGACAGACAGTACTGAGAGTCTCGCTGTCGCTTCTTACACACATCACCTACATACGACCGCTTTCAAATCCACACACACACACACACACACAAGAGCGGGAGACAGCGAGACAAGTGCGTCCAAGCAGTCCAAAAGCAGCGTCATGACGTGACTGACGACAGAAAGACTTCGTTCAGCAAGAATATAAATACAAAAATATGGATATTCTCCCATTCGTATCTTCTCTCTCGTAACCGTTTCCGCTGCGGCTTCTCTGAAGCTCATGTGCAATTAAAAAAAGGACACTTAAAAATTTCGTTGAGTGGATGAAACCGTGCCAAAAAAAAACAAACACACAGGGATACACTCAGTCGTTATCCACATTTTACACGTTAAGATTGACATACAAATTTAAAACAGAAAAAAAAAAAAAATTAAAATACAAAGTGAGTAAACCGTAACCTTTTGACCTAAGACGTAACACATTTGACAGAGGTGATTTGGCGATTTTTATGAAAGCACGGGGGCCGCCGTACTTCCGTACAGAAGAACAACGCAGTTCTGGAACACCACACGTCACAAAGGGGAGCTCGAGCTCTCACACCGGAGGCAAACCACCAATGGGAGAGAGGAACAGACAGAGGGAGAGAGAGAGAGAGAGAGAGAGACAGACAGAGGGAGAGACAGACAGAGAGAGAGAGACAGAGAGAGAAGCAGGGAGACAGACAGAGAGAGAGACAGATAGACAGAGAGAGACAGATAGACCGAGATAGAAAGGTAGGTAGAGATGAATAGTGAGAGAAAGGAGTGAAGTAGTGTTTCAGTTGATGATAAATAAATCCCAAATCAGTCTCTTTGCTCCACGGTGAAGCGCGTGAGAGGTGTGGCTTCACGTTCAGGTTGGGTGTGGCATGTTCACAGCACTCAGGCACTTCCTGTCTCTCCCAGCATGCTTTGCATGAGCACCCATCAACGAGGTGGGCAGAGGGAGGAACATTACCGACGAGGCTGGCGCCTGTGTCTCTCCTCTATGACGTCATCACTGATGTCATCACCATGAGCCAACGCTTCAAATTGTCCACAGCGTCTTTTGTCCAGACGGTGGAGAAGTGTTCATGTGTGTGTGTGTGTGTGTGTATGTAGCTTAGCATAGTCCATGCCAGTTAGCCTCGGCTTACTCTTTGAGAGCCACTCGGAACATCTGAAACAAACAGGTGTCATGGTGACGCGTGGTTGCCAAGCAACCGTTGACATCACAGCCTGGGAGTAAACACAGTCACACACATTCACATATCTGACCAATGTCTGCGTGAGGGCGGGGCTATCCCATAAGCCCCTCCTCCTGGTAAAGTGCACTTGAATCTCAGGCTTCTGATTGGCCAGATGGAACACACGCTGCAGCCGGTCTCTCACCACACTCTAATATGTGCACATGATCTTTAGGGGGTGTGTGTGTGTGTGTGTGTGTGTGTGTGTGTGTGTGTGTGTCTCTCACCATACCGGTCACTCTAATATGTGCACATGATCTTTAGGGGGTGTGTGTGTGTGTGTGTGTGTGTGTGTGTCTCTCACCATACCGGTCACTCTAATATGTGCACATGATCTTTAGGGTGTGTGTGTGTGTGTGTGTGTGTGTGTGTGTGTGTGTCTCTCACCATACCGGTCACTGCTCACTCTAATATGTGCACATGATCTTTAGGACGTGTGTGTGTGTGTGTGTGTGTGTGTGTGTGTGTGTGTGTCTCTCACCACACCGGTCACTCTAATATGTGCACATGATCTTTAGGATGTGTGTGTGTGTGTGTGTGTGTGTGTGTGTGTGTGTGTGTGTGTGTGTGTGTGTCTCTCACCATACCGGTCACTGCTCACTCTAATATGTGCACATGATCTTTAGGACGTGTGTGTGTGTGTGTGTGTGTGTGTCTGTGTGTCTGTGTGTGTGTGTGTGTGTGTCTCAAACCATACCGGTCACTGCTCACTGGTCACTCTAATATGTGCACATGATCTTTAGGGTCTGTGTGTGTGTGTGTGTGTGTGTGTGTGTGTGTGTCTGTGTGTGTCTGTGTGTGTCTGTGTGTGTCTGTGTGTGTCTGTGTGTGTCTCTCACCATACCGGTCA
>NC_045174.1:23491729-23496729 GCF_900700415.2 Clupea harengus | reverse complement strand
CACACACACACCTGGATCCTGACGAGGTCAGGGGGCTTGAAGTCGTTGGGGGAGCACCCACACCAGTCCACGATGTGCTTGTATTGACACTTGCACCTCTCACACACACACACACACACACACACACACACACACACACACACACACACACACACACACACACACACACACACACACACACACACACACACACACACACACACACACACACACCTGGATCCTGACGAGGTCAGGGGGCTTGAAGTCGTTGGGGGAGCACCCACACCAGTCCACGATGTGCTTGTACTGACACTTGCAGCCCAGTTTCCGATTCCAGTTCGTGACGCGCAGGTTATTATCCACCAGAGTCTCACACAGGTGACTGTTACCCAGCACTGTGTGGAAGAACGACTGCAGAGAGAGAGAGGGAGAGAGAGAGAGAGAGAGAGAGAGAGAGAGAGAGGTCATGTGATTGTTACCCACACACACACACACACACACACACACACACAGGCATCAGTGACTCATCTTACAAGTCTGTGCTGCTCCAAGTCTGAGCTTGTTTTGAAATTAGAAGATTTATGAGTGTCTGTGTTAGTGTGGTTATGCATACCTGTGTGTGTGTGTTTGTTACGCAAACATGTGTGTGTGTGTGTGTGTGTGTTACATATACATATGTGTGTGTGTGTTATGCATACATATGTGCGTGTGTGTGCGTGTGCGTGTGTGTGTGTGTGTTATGTGTACATATGTGTGTGTGTTATGCGTACATATGTGTGTGTGGTTTACCTCTGCAGGCAGGAGTGTGTGTGTGTGTGTGTGTGTATGTGTGTGTGTGTGTTACCTCTGCAGGCAGAAGTGCGTATGTGTGTGTGTGTGTGTGTGTGTGTGTGTGTGTGTGTGTGTGTGTGTGTGTGTGTGTGTGTGGTTTACCTCTGCAGGCAGGAGTGCGTATGTGTAGAACTGTTTGAGCCCCGCGACCAGCGCGTCCTGTGAGGTCACCACGTAATCCACAAAGTGCCGCGTCAGGGCGAACCAATCGGAGCCTCCCGACACCTCAAGGCCTTCTGGGACGCCTCGCTCCCCGAGACGCCACATGTGGTTATCACACTCGTGGAAGAGGCGGTCCAGGCCCTGCTTCTTGATGAACCTACACACACACACACACACACACACACACACACACACATACAGACAAACACTTAGGTCAGGCAGTGTGTGCATGCATGTGCATGCGTTTGTGAGCGTGTGTGTGTGTGTGTGAGCGTGCGTGTGTGTGTGGGTGTGCACACGTGTATGTGTGTGTTAGGGCCCTCTTTTGACGGCGAACATGGCTGCCGGAAACAGCCTGTTCCATCCGGGCGGGCTGCCTTGAACTACGGCAATAAATTCAGCTCTTCGCCGATCTATCTCAGATGTCCTCGAAGTTAACAGACTTAATGCGGTTCATCTATCTCAGATGTCCTCGAAGTTAACACACTTAATGCGGTTCATCTATCTCAGACGTCCTCGAAGTTAACACACTTAATGCGGTTCATCTTTCTCAGACGTCCTCGAAGTTAACACACTTAATGCGGTTCATCTATGTAAGACGTCCTCGAAGTTAACACACTTAATGCGGTTCATCCATCTCATAGGCCCACGAAGTTAAAGTAACAATATGTAACAATTTTACCTTAAAATAACAGCTTGAAAAAAATTGTGCAGCTACAATTACTTTTAATATGGAGAATGGCCTCTCCACCATTGCCATCGGGGGTCTGTAGGGAAAATACTGCGGTACGTAAGATTTCTGGAGCCGCCCGGTCCTTTGTGTCTGAGCATGCGCGACTAGGATCGGGTAGCGATTTCAATTCAGAGCTAGCCATCTTTCTGCTGGATTAGTAAGTCGTTTATTTGCTGTCCTGCTTTGTCTTGTCTTGCACTTGCTTGATGTTTGACTGTGTTAGCAAAGTTGTTGACTCGCTAGTTTGTCATAAACGAGGAAAGCAAATTTCAATAGGTTTCGCCACTAGGGGGAGCTCCAAGCCAAAAACTCCTTAGTGCTGCTTTAACACACACACACACACACAGTCACGATGACTCAAATCTGATTATTAACACACATCCTGTGTTAATGCAGCTTAATGCGGTTCATCTATCTCAGATATCCTCGAATTTAACACACATCCTGTTAGGCTTTCAAACACGAATGAAAAGGTTTGTTTAAAAAGTTAAACCCTTTGAAAGACTTGAGCGTCTGGGAAGAGGTAGGCCACACACACACACACACACACACACACACACACACACACACACACACACACACACACGAGTCTTATTTGTGCCACTTAAATTAAATACTCAGTCAGCAGTAAACAAATGTCATTCATTATGCTAATAGAAGTAACAAGAAATGTCATTATTGTGTTCACACACACACACATTAGACTGAGATGTCATTATTGTGTTCACACAGTAGTCTCATTAGACTGAGATGTCATTATTGTGTTCACACTCACACATTAGACTGAGACGTCATTATTGTGTTCACATAGTAGTCTCATTAGACTGAAATGTCACATAGAACCTCATTAGACTGAGATGTCATTATTGTGTTCACACACACACACATTAGACTGAGATGTCATTATTGTGTTCACACACACATTAGACTGAGACGTCATTATTGTGTTCACATAGTAGTCTCATTAGACTGAAATGTCACATAGAACCTCATTAGACTGAGATGTCATTATTGTGTTCACACACACACACTCACTCATTAGACTGAGATGTCATTATTGTGTTCACACACACACTCACTCATTAGACTGAGATGTCACATAGGAGCTCATTAGACTGAGATGTCATTATTGTGTTCACACACACACACACACATTAGACTGAGATGTCATTATTGTGTTCACACAGTAGTCTCATTAGACTGAGATGTCATTATTGTGTTCACACACACACACACATTAGACTGAGATGTCATTATTGTGTTCACACAGGACGCTCATTAGACTGAGGCTGAGGAGGAAATGGCGTGTCCATTTTCCACAAAAGATCTCTTTCTTGGCCGCCGAGGAATGCAGGAATGCAGGTTCTTTCCCTGTCTCTGGGATATCCCATATCAGTGTATCCACACACACACACACACACACACACTATCTCTGGGAAATCCCATATCAGTGTATCCACACACACACACACACACACTCTCTGGGAAAGCCCATATCAGTGTATCTCCACACACACACACACACACACACACACACACACTGGGAAATCCCATATCAGCGTATCTACACACACACACACACACACACACTCTCTGGGATATCCCATATCAGTGTATCCACACACACACACAAACACTATCTCTCTCTCTCTCTCTCTCTCTGGGATATCCCATATCAGTGTATCTACACACACACACACTCTCTCTCTCTCTCTCTCTCTCTCTCTCTGGGATATCCCATATCAGTGTATCTACACACACACACACACACACACACACACACACACACACACACACACACACACACTGGGAAATCCCATATCAGCGTATCTACACACACACACACACACTCTGGGATATCCCATATCAGTGTATCCACACACACACACACACACACACTATCTCTGGGATATCCCATATCAGTGTATCTACACACACACACACGCACACACACTCTCTGGGATATCCCATATCAGGGTATCTACACACACACACACACACACACACACACACACACACACACACACACACACACACACTATCTGGGATATCCCATATCAGTGTTTCTATACACACAGTCACCAGTAGCCTCATGTTACACAAAAGAATACCTTAATATGGCCACTCTCTCCAGGCGATCCAGTGCTCAGCTAAAGAGACCTTCTCTCCCCTGTTGGGTTCTGTTGGGTTGGGTTCTGATGGCGTTCTCTCAGATAAACAGACCTTCTCTCCCCTGTTGGGTTCTGATGGGTTCTGATGGGTTCTCTCAGATAAACAGACCTTCTCTCCCCTGTTGGGTTCTGATGGGTTGGGTTCTGTTGGGTTTTCTCAGCTAAACAGACCTTCTCTCCCCTGTTGGGTTCGGTTCTGATGGGTTCTCTCAGCTAAACAGACCTTCTCTCCCCTGTTGGGTTCGGTTCTGATGGGGTGCTCAGCTAAACAGACCTTCTCTCCCCTGTTGGGTTCGGTTCTGATGGGGTGCTCAGCTAAACAGACCTTCTCTCCCCTGCTGGGCTCGGTTCTGATGGGGTTCTGCTGGGGTGCTCAGCTAAACAGACCTTCTCTGCCCTGCTGGGCTCGGTTCTGATGGGTTCTGCTGGGTTCTGGATACATCGACGGTACCAAATAGGCCACAGTCTGTTCCCTGATTAGTTCTAAGTGAAAAAGCCACGTCCAGGATAACATCTCAATCTAATTAGCATTGAATACCATAGTTACCCGAGACAAACCTAATGCGTGCGTGCGTGTGTGTGTGTGTGTGTGTGCGTTTTCGCGTGTGTGTGCGTGTGTCTGTCTGTCTCTGTATGTGTGTGGGTGTGTGTTTTCGTGTGTGTGTGTGTGTCTGTCTCTGTATGTGTGTGTGTGTGTGTGTATATATGTGTGCGTGTGTGTGTGTGTGTGTGTGTGTGTGTCTGTATGTGTGCGTGTGCGTGTCTGTATGTGTGTGTCTGTATGTGTATGTGTATGTGTGTATGTGTGTGTGTGTGTGTGTGTGTGTGTGTGTGTGTGTTTTTGTGTGTCTCTGTATGTGTGTGTGTCTGTCTGTATGTGTGCGTGTGTGTGTGTGTGTGTCTGTATGTGTGTGTGTGTGTGTGTGTGTGTGTGTGTGTCAACATCGAATTCCGTAGCTATCTGAGATGAACCTAATATGCTGTTTCAGTAGAAGCTTAAGATCATTCCTCCGCATCACCACACATTACTTATGGTGTGTGTGTGTGTGTGAGTGTGTGTGTGTGTGTGTGTGTGTGTGTGTGTGTGTGTGTCTTATAAACTTATGGTGTGCTATTGGTGACAT
>NC_045174.1:23482293-23484793 GCF_900700415.2 Clupea harengus | reverse complement strand
TCTCCCTGTCTGACCCCACCGGCCTAAGCGATAGCTGAGCCCAAACTCAGCGCTAGCCTGCCTGGCGGGTTAGGAGGGGGAGGGAGAGGGGGGTGGTTGAAGAAACGGCACATTCCAGCTACTCGTCGCGACTCGTTGCATGTTGAAACTGAAGCCACATCTTCTGACCTCAGGATAATAGCGGCTCTGTTGTCGGTCTCTAATCTGTCTTGTTTGTAAAGGCAGTTCGCAGCAACACGGGACAAGTCATACACCTTTAATTTAATAGAAAGTGCCTTGTGTGTTTAACGGAAGGGACAGAGACGCTGTGTGTTTCTCGTTAAAACCATACAGCCAGGCACCACTCGAGTGTGTCGATATTCGTATGGCAAGAATGCTAAAACAAAAACACATAACACCACGTTTTGTGTTCTCGACAAAAGTCACGAAAACAGTAACAACAATCTTCACTGCTACATGAATTTGATCATGTCGGCATCACGGCCGGTCTAGACACTTCAAATTTGACGCTGGCCAATTCTGCGTGACAACCCCGGGGCTAGCAAGTTAGCTTGCCAGATCTTGT
Organism: Clupea harengus; assembly: GCF_900700415.2. Classification (NCBI taxonomy): domain Eukaryota; kingdom Metazoa; phylum Chordata; class Actinopteri; order Clupeiformes; family Clupeidae; genus Clupea; species Clupea harengus. Next base: position 23,484,228 of record NC_045174.1, on the reverse strand, counting down.
TTGGTTGCCTTACGATTCAGCTGACTAAGGACAAGCAGGGAATATTTCATTTCCTCAAACAACACCATGACACATTGTCAGTCCAAAGACAGCTTACTAGCTACGTTGCGTTGACGTTAACTAACAGAACATCAGCGACGTCCTCGCTAGCTCTCGGGTTTCACAGTCTGCTGGACATACCGGGGGTAACGTTAACATGGCCAATGAGACAGCAGCTAGCTTAGTTGTCCACAGACCTACTTAGTATACAGTTGAAATAAAGTCATTTGACATATTCTTACCTCTGCCTCGCCCTCCTCTAAACTACGAAGACTCCATACTACGAGTCCTTGTATGAGGAGAATTGTCAGTGCGGCGGCAATGGCTAGTTTGTAGCGTCGGAAGATCCGCTGTACTCGACTGCTTGCCACCATTTTTCCCACTCCCGTAGTGTACGTTTAGCAACGAGCGTTAGCAACGAAGGAATTGGTTCAGAGGAATCGGTTCAGCACGTTTGAATTCTGAGTAACCGGGACATTCTGAACATTCTGAACAACTCATACTGGACACCCACCTCGGACATGGTCACAAACTTTGACTGAATCTCTGCCATATATATAATAATAATTATAATGATCATATAATAATAATAACAATAATACATAATTATCTCATGTCACTTTTAAAATTAAAATCCATCTGTCATAACACACGGTCACAGAGCCTCATCTTCCTTGAAATCCCCCAAAAACTAATATAGGTAAAATAGCTTTTAAGTGCTTTGCTTCCCATAAATGGAACACTGTTCAAGTGGAGTTGAAACTTACCAAGTATTTGTCTGTCAACCAATTTAAGAGCCTTTTAGATGCTAAGGATTTGCCTCAATGCTGTTGTTTTAAATGATTCTCTGATTTAATTATTTTTACTTTTATGTAATTTTTTTTATACTTAATTTCTGAGTTGTTTAATGTGTTTTGTTTATTTATTTTGTCTGTTTTGTTTTGTTATGGTTTGTTTATTTATTGTTGTATGTATTATGTAGCCTCAGTCGGGGCATTGCTGCAAAAGAGCCCTGTGCTCAGTCAATTCTCCCTGAATAAACAATGATGATGATGATGATGATGATGATGATGATGATGATGATGATGATGATATGACAAATTAAAAATAGCTTCACATTTTAATTTGTAACAAGGGTGACACGACAATTTAACTATAGCCTCTAAATAACAACATGATACAATAAATGAAGGTTGTTTGTTTGGAATTCTTAATGACCACATACTTGTACATGCCGAATAAGAAACAGACTATAACCTTGATAATGGAGTGTTCATCAACATATTGAACTTCAAAAACATACACTTTTTTCCCACTATTATTGCGACAACACGTACAAGTGGGTGTGCATATTTTGATATAGCTCATATTTTTTGAAGGCAAAAAATAATTTGGCGAAATAAAATCCCCATTCATTCAAGTCATTTTTTTAAAAGGACCATTGTTGTACGCGTTGTTTCTTATCTCCTTGCACTTCAACTTTTGTCCAGCAAGCGGCGCCATTTTCACAATCCTGTGGCCGCGCCAGCCCCTCTCCGCATCTCCAAGACAACCGGCGACTCTTGTCGGAATGCAGTGCTCTGTCCTGCTTCATCAGCAAGACACAAGAACCAGCAAGGCATGAAGACAAAGCCCCCTCTCTAAATTTGTTAAATGCGAATTTGGTGTTTATATGCTTTGCCCTGAGATGGACGACCCAGAGTGAAAGTTAAGCGACTAAGAAGGTGGACGGACATATCTCATTACAATCCCTTTATGAGGCCGGGAGCAGGAAGTGCGCTGTCTTTCCTGTCGCCGGCGTCTAAAAGACAGCGCTTTTCAACGCTTCTCGACACTCTCCGCTTTCAGAGAGAGGGGGACAGGAGACAGAGCGACAATGCGTGGCGTGATTAGGAT
>NC_045174.1:23432293-23434793 GCF_900700415.2 Clupea harengus | reverse complement strand
AGTGAGGTTACAGAGCAAACAGAGCAGCAGCAACAGTTATACTTTCTTGGGGCTGTGAGTAAAGCAGGCGGGTCGCCAGAGCAATGGGCCGTCGAGTTACTGTTGGGCTCTACACCAGTTGACTTCAAAATCGACACAGGGGCCGATGTTAACGTCATCTGCGAAGAGACCTACCACTCACTCATCCCCAAAAGACCACTGGAGCCAGCAGAGATACCACTGGACAGTCCAGGTGGCGAGCTGCAGTGCATAGGACAGTTCCAGAGCACTGTGACCTACAAAGGAAAGACTCACCCACTCACAGCATATGTCATCCGCGGACGTACTGTAAACAACCTACTCAGCAGGCCGTTGTCTGTGGAAATGAATCTAGTGAGGAGAGTGAATGAAACAGTGTGCGACAGAGGACATCCACAGGCATATGGCGAGCATGGGACTTTAAAGACTGAACCGGTGAGAATACTGCTGAAAGACAACGCTCAGCCATATGCTGTATACACAGCACGACGCGTGCCTCTCCCTATGCTGCAAAAGGTAAAGGAGGAGCTCCAGAGGATGGAGGGAAATGGCATCATCGAGAGGGTGACACAGCCAACGGACTGGTGTGCACCCATGGTGCCAGTCTTGAAGAAGAGCACAGGTAAAGCCCGCATCTGCGTTGATCTCAAGAGGCTGAACGAGGCAGTGAAAAGAGAACAGTATATCCTGCCTACTACTGATGAGATTACAGCAAAGCTGAGTGGGGCCACTGTCTTCTCTTCGCTCGATGCCGCCAGTGGGTTCTTCCAGATACCGTTGCACCCAGACAGCTGTAAGCTCACTACCTTCATTACGCCATTCGGCAGATTCAACTTCAAGCGGCTACCGTTCGGAATTACGAGCGCACCTGAAATCTTCCAGAGGAAGATGATGGAGACCCTGCAGGGGCTGGAGGGTGTCGAGGTCTTCATGGACGACATTCTGGTCTATGGGGCCACAAAAGAGGAGCATGATGGTCGCCTGGAGAAGGTAATGCAGCGCATTGAGACAGCTGGTCTGAAGCTCAATCGTGAGAAGTGCTCCATCAGGCAGAGTCAGCTGCGGTTCCTCGGACATCTCATTGACCGGTCCGGGATCCGGCCTGACCCCGACAAAGTGAAAGCTATTCGGCAGCTGTCACCACCAGCAGACGTGCAAGAGTTGAGAAGGATACTGGGAATGGTGAATTATCTCGGAAGATACATCCCCGGACTCTCTACCGTAGGACAGCCGCTGTACGAGCTCCTGAAGGACAAGAATTCATGGACATGGAGCCACGCACAACAAACAGCTTTTGAACACATCAAGGAGCTGTTGACAACTGCACCAGTACTCGCCTTCTATGACTTGAACAAGCCCACGGCTGTGTCAGCGGACGCAAGCAGTTATGGTTTGGGGGGTGTGCTCCTTCAGCTCCACGGGGAGCAGTGGAAACCTGTGGCATATTGCTCCAGACGCCTCACTGAAGCAGAAACACGCTACGCCCAGATAGAGAAGGAAGGCCTGGCTGGTGTGTGGGCATGCGAGAAGTTCGACAGATACCTCAATGGACTGGAGCAGTTCAAGCTCATCACTGATCACAAACCGCTAGTGCCTCTCATTAACAGCCGCAGTCTAGACAATGTACCCATAAGATGTCAGCGTCTTCTCATGAGGCTCATGAGATTCAATCCAGTGGCAGAATATGCGCCAGGGAAAACTCTGGTCATCGCGGACACCCTGTCACGCAGTCCACTGGCCAGCATGTGTGCAGAGACAGACACACACAGTGAGGTGGCATGCTACGTGGATAGTGTAATAGAGGGGATCCCTGCGTCGAAAAGCAAGATGGATGAAATCAGAATGGCGACAGCAGCCGATGCCGAACTGCTGTCGGTTGTGAAGCTCATAAAGAAAGGATGGCCTGAACACTTAAGCAATGTGCCCATGGACGCGAGAGAGTACGTCCAAGTGAAGTCAGAGCTATCTGAACACAATGGCCTGGTCCTCAGAGGAAGCAGGATTGTCGTGCCAAGGCAAATGAGAGGTGAGATCCTTCAGAAAATTCACGAAGGGCACCAGGGCCTAGTCAAATGTAGGGAGAGAGCGTGCTCATCTGTGTGGTGGCCCGGACTCTCTACGGACATAAACAAGCTTGTGACGTCATGTCAGGTGTGCTGTGAACTGAAAAGAACACAACAAAAGGAACCTCTCATCTCCACACCGCTTCCAGAGCGACCCTGGAAAAGAATTGCAATGGACCTGTGTGAGCACAACCACCACAACTACCTGGTAATCTCAGATTATTATTCCAGGTTCCTAGAGATACTGCAGCTGCCCTCGACAACGAGTGCACAAGTGATCCAAAGACTGAAAGCGGTCTTCGCCAGGTTTGGCATTCCAGATGAGGTGGTGAGCGATAATGGACCCCAGTTTTCAAGTGCGGAGTTCAAGGAGTGCGCGAGGCAGCTCGACTTCAAGCACTGCACATCCAGCCCTCACC
>NC_045174.1:23385362-23390362 GCF_900700415.2 Clupea harengus | reverse complement strand
ACACACACACACACACACACCTCATAAACACACACACACACACACACCTCATACAACGCCACCGCCAAAGGACGCAAGGCCAGCAAGTGAAATACAGACTAGCACACACACCTATACACAATTCTACCGTCAAAGGCCGCAAGGCCATTAAGTGACTTGTACAACACACACACACACACACACACACACACAAACACACAAACAAACATATACACCTCTACCGTCAAAGGCCGCAAGGCCATTAAGTGACTTGTACAACACACACACACACACACACACACACAGCGCCAAGGCCAAGATGGCCAGCAAGTGACTTGCTCTTTTCTCTTTTGCTCTAGTAGAACTGTTTTATGATTGTTTTTTTAATCAGTTTTATTTTGATCACTGTGTCTATTGCGTTAGCCTTATCAAATCTCTTAATGTTATCGTTATCTCTTCAAATCCAGCGTTCACATCATGGAAAATGACTTCCTGTTCCTCTTCAAATCGAGTTAGCAAAGCGCTAAGTGGCATTAGCAGTCTTCACCCTTCCCCCGTCGCCATGGAGACTGGAATCCTTTTGCACTGAGTCATTGGTTCATGAGTCCTCTTGTCCTGGGATGTCATTGGCTGCAGGCCAACCACACTAACCAATCACATGCCGTGATACTCATACTTCCCTAATGTCTTAAGGCAACCTAAGCTCTCAGGCTCTCTGCATTTATGAAGCACTGGAGTCAGTATGACCCATTAGAGGCCGTTCCTGTACACACCCCATACACACACACACACACACACAGTATGACGCCACAGCTTCCTGTGATAACCAACACTTGACACGAGTGCTTAACATGTCAGCACCACCTGAACTCAGAGAAACAGCGCGCAGATACGATACGACTAGCTGTCCTCACGCCGAATGATCCGAAGGAATCACCTGTCGACAGGTGATTCAGACCAAGGTAAATGACTACCTGTCGACAGGTGATTCAGACCAAGGTAAATGACTACCTGTCGACAGGTGATTCAGACCAAGGTAAATGACTACCTGTCGACAGGTGATTCAGACCAAGGTAGATGACTACCTATGGACAGGTGATTCAGACCAAGGTAAATGACTACCTGTCGACAGGTGATTCAGACCAAGGTAAATGACTACCTGTCGACAGGTGATTCAGACCAAGGTAGATGACTACCTGTCGACAGGTGATTCAGACCAAGGTAAATGACTACCTGTCGACAGGTGATTCAGACCAAGGTAGATGACTACCTATGGACAGGTGATTCAGACCAAGGTAGATGACTACCTGTGCACGTATAACTGAGTCACATACCTCACCTGTGAAAAGGTAGTTAAACTTGGAGGTGTTGAAGAGATGGAGGCGCTTACACCTTTTCTCAGGTGATTCAAACGTAGCTTACCTTTTGCACAGGTAACGGAGAGTGCCGCCTGTGTGTCGACATTCACACAGGGTCACCTAGAGTGGCGTCTGCCTGTTTATTGCCTTCTTCCTCGCGTACCCCGCCGGATCAATCTATAGAATTGCTACCCCCACCTGCGTCCAGGTAACTACAACAGGTCTCTAGAAGTACATCTGTGTGCAGGTGATTGATTGAGCCACAGCTCTGGGAGAGCAGGTGTATGTATGCAGATGATCTGTAATACTGTGTCAACATGTTCATTATTAAACTCCATTCACTCACTAACTGAGGCAGGTTTGGTTTATTGTGTGAAAAAAAAGATGGTTTTACATTAATAATGTTGTCATTAATGCTTTCAGTGTTGGTATTGCATTTCCCCAACATACACATTTTCATAAGTTGCCTCTGGAACACACATTTCTAGATGACTTTAATACGATCAACGGTGATTTAAAACACACTTCTAGATCACTTTAATACGTTCAGCTGTGATTTAAAACACACTTCTGTCACTTTAATAGGTTCAGCGGTGATTTAAAAACACACTTCTAGATCACTTTAAAAGTAACAGTATGTAGCAATTGTACTTCAGGGTTAGGATTAGCAAAGTTACCTTAAAATAACAGCTTAAAAAAATTGGGGCGCTACAATGACGTTTCATATGGAGAATGGCCTCTGTGCCATACCAGGGTCCGTAGGCATATCACTGCGTTATGTAAGTTTCTGGAAGCCGCCCGGGTACTACTCTCTGCCGGACTAGTAAGTAACTTATTTGCCACCTTGCTTTGTCTTGTGTTGCACTTGCTTGATGTTTGACTGTGTTAAGAAAGTTGTTGACTCACTAGTTTGTCATAGTGTCAAAGTAATCACATTTCAACAGGTTTCGCGAGGTTTAGCCACGCTAGCATCTCATTAGCGATTAGCAATTCCTCCGTTGTGCTGCTTTAATACGATCAACGGTGATTAAATACACACTTCTAGATCACTTTAATACGATCAACGGTGATTAAATACACACTTCTAGATCACTTTAATACGTTCAACGGTGATTAAACACACTTCTAGATCACTTTAATACGTTCAGCGGTGATTTAAAACACACTTCTGTCACTGTAATACGTTCAACGGTGATTTAAAACAGACTTCTAGATCACTTTAATACGTTCAACGATGATTGAATACACACTTCCGTCACTTTAATACGTTCAACGGTGATTTAAAACACACTTCTGTCACTTTAATACGATCAACGGTGATTTAAAAACACACTTCTAGATCACTTTAAAAGTAACGGTATGTAGCAATTGTACTTCAGGGTTAGGATTAGCAATGTTACCTTAAAATAACAGCTTAAAAAAATTGGGGCGCTACAATGACGTTTAATATGGAGAATGGCCTCTGTGCCATACCAGGGTCCGTAGGCATATTACTGGGTTATGTAAGTTTCTGGAAGCCGCCCGGTTACCACTCTCTGCCGGACTAGTAAGTCACTTATTTGCCATCTTGCTTGGTCTTGTGTTGCACTTGCTTGATGTTTGACTGTGTTAAGAAAGTTGTTGACTCACTAGTTTGTCATAGTGTCAAAGTAATCACATTTCAACAGGTTTCGCGAGGTTTAGCCACGCTAGCATCTCATTAGCGATTAGCAATTCCTCCGTTGTGCTGCTTTAATACGATCAACGGTGATTAAATACACACTTCTAGATCACTTTAATACGATCAACGGTGATTAAAAACACACTTCTAGATCACTTTAATACGATCAGCAGTGATTAAAAAAAAAAAAAAAAACTCATGTGTAGTTTGACATTTTTAAGACAATCTAAAGACTAACTACTCCATCAGTCCCTCCTTCAGTACTCCCTCGTACCCAGGGCCCTAAAGCAGGAGCAACGAGCATCGTGTTCAACATGCGGAGGTATGGAGTAGCTTGTGAGGCGAGACTCCTTGGAAGAAACAACCACAGATGTCTGTATGACACGGGTGAACCACAGGTGAGCCGTGGTAAACCAGAGAGAGAGCAGAGCTGAGCAGTAGTAGTCCAGCTTTGGGTCTTTATTCAATTTCACACATTTTTCACTGAACACACAAAAAATGAAAACACACACACACACACACACACACACAAAGATGTTTGTCCTGAACACTTTTAATGTGGACACAGGTGAACAGTAATCTCCAACTGTGACAGATGAGAGAAAGTTTACAAAGAAAACCTTTAAAAAAACAAAACAAAAAAAAAAACAAGAAAAACAAGATGGCGGCGATGAGAGCGATTACCCAACCAATCAGACCAGTGCAGATCATGTCTACCCAAAATCTAAAAGCCCAGAACCAGGTTGGCCTCAGAGCCGAGGTCACGCGGCAAGGTGAACCGGGTCTTAATTCATGACTAACGAAAACCACAGATTTCCATAGCATACGGATGAGCATAATCCAAAATGGCCACTGCTCCACACATCTCTAATCCCAGTCAGCATTCGTAAGAGGAGACTAGACTAGACTAGACAAGGCCTCTGCTTCAACAGTTAAGATGGAACCGCAAAAGTCTCAGGGTCCACACACACACACACACAGACACAGACAGACACAGACACAAACACTCTCTCTCTCCCAATATGTTCATAGAGTTCTGGATCATAGGAAAAGCAGCTTGGCAGGCGTGTGATGTCTGCCCGTGTGGAAAAGACTCCGGTACTGAAATAACATGAACTAGTACCGGGGTTCTGGACCAGACCAGACACGTGAACCAGGCTGGACTCACACAGATAGGTCCAATCAGCCCGTTAGGGGTTCTGATAATTCTACATGATCGTTTTGGAAAGTTCACCTCTGATGAATTCTGGGTAATAATGACCTCCCTGTGTGTGATCTGCGCCTGTGCTTGAGGTGTGTGTGCGTGTGTGCGTGTGTGTGTGCGTGCGAGTGTGTGCGTGCGTGTGATAACAGCCCGTGTGTGTGGAGTATTACACGAGTGGATCACTGCCTCGTGAGGTGGGTGTCTCCCCCTAGTGGTGGAATGTAGTAAGTGCTACAGCGTGCCTCAGAAGTCTGGAAGGGTTTAGAGCTGGTAGGGAGGGAACCGCCATGATATATCAAATCAGTAAACCCCATCCCAAATCAATAATCCCAAATCAATAATCCCAAATCAATCATGAGGTGTACATTTAGGAGGTTTTGCGCCCGTGATTAGTGGAGTGTAAAAAAAAAAAGCCCCCTTGATCTCAGACAGAGGAGGCAGCTGGGCCCCCCTGCATCTATACTGGCCTTCATGCTTCATGTTCAGCCTATCCCTCATCAAGCCAATGGAGCGAGACAGCAGGCGCAGTGACACCCGTTCGCCACCAGGGGGCAGCGTCGAGCCACACGCACACAGCCTCAACAGAGAGATAGAAACGGATGCAACAGGAGCTCCAATGCAGATCAGACTAGAAGAAGAAGAAGAGTTTAAAACACTCAGATATAACTAATGACAGGAGCCTGACTGGTCTGACTGGCCTGACTGGTCTGACTGGCCTGACTGGTCTGACTGGGGGGGGGGCGGTGCTCATCGGACTGATAGTGGGGGAACTCAACCAGCGGAGGTCCCGTTCTAAGGC
>NC_045174.1:23362862-23365362 GCF_900700415.2 Clupea harengus | reverse complement strand
CACACACACACACACACACACACCTGGCAGGAAGTAGAATGTGTGTGTGCGAGAGTGAGCAAGTGTGTGTGTGTGTGTGTGTTGGGGGCAGACAGAACAAGAGAGTAAGGTGTGTGTGTGAGTGACAGAATAGAATGAGAGGAGAGGAGTGTGTGTGTGTGTGTATTCCCTAATAATGACGAATAAAGTTCATCCCAGACAGAGTGTGTGTGTGTGTGTGTGTATATATATTCGCCAATAATGATAAATAAAGTTCATCCCAGACAGAGAGAGTGTGTGTGTGTGTGTGTGTGTGTGTGTGTGTGTGTGTGTGTGTGTGTGTGTATATATTCACTAATAATGATGAATAAAGTTCATCCCAGACAGAGAGTGTGAGTGAGTGTGTGTGTGTGTGTGTGTGTGTGTGTGTGTGTCCCACCAGGACAGAGGACCTTGAGCGTCAGGAGAGCTCCACTCAAAAAAATCACAGGAGCCCAAAAGGTCACCATAAAGGTCACCATAAAGGTCACACACCCTCAGCTCAGAAAGCAGAGCATTCCACCCCGCCCACTTGGCAACCCTGTCCCCGTTGCTATAGAAACACTAAAAAAAAATGTTTTATATTTATTTATAAAAAAAATAATAATAATTCTTTCAGTTAAAAAAAAAAAAAAAAAGTAGTTCACTCCTCCTGGGACACCTTCTGTTAACACACACACACACACACACACACACACACACACACACACACACAAAAGAATGTGGAGCCAAAATAAACCTGGTCCAGGTTGTCCGAAGGGGTTCTGTTCTGAAGACGTTCCTGTCCATTAATCACACCGAGGACATGGACCTGGAGGACACTCAGAACTCACTCTGAAAGGCAAGGAAGGACACCCGACACACACACACACACACACACACACACACACACACACACACACACACTCCCCCCAGTCTCTGTCTGGTTTGTGTCACCCACAGACAGACATATCAAGAGTGTGGGCGGGGTTGCAGAGAATAACACAATCGCCCTCAATTCCCCTCTTCCTGAGATCACTCCCACACACACACACACACACACACACACACACACACACACACACACACACACACACACACACACACACCCACCCTGAGATCCTTGGAGAGACGGGGGGCAAAGAAAGAGGGCAGAACGCGCGAGAGAGAAAGAGAATAGAAGAGAGAGAGATAGATAGAGAAGAGATATATAGAGAGAAGATAGAGAAGAGGAGAGAAGAGATATATGGAGAGAAGAGAAGAGAAGAGATATAGAGATAGATAGAGAAGAGAGGCTGGACTTAAAAGCCTCCTTTCTACTTCGAGATGCCTTCTGTGCACTGGACTCTGTCTGTGTGTGTCTGTGTGTGTGTGTGTGCACGGTCACGCTGGTATTACACTACAGACTGATTGCATAGGTAGCATCTGGTGACCCTGAAAATGACGTGGGCCCCTCACTTCCTGTTTCTCTTACCTCACTTCCTGTTTCTCTTCCCTCACTTCCTGTGCCATCTCCTCTGCACAATGGCTGCCCTAGGTGGAGGTCATAAAACCAGGAAGCCAACTTTGCACTCCTGCTGCTAAGTTTAACCCAATGCACACACACACACACACACACACACACACACCTGTGGACCACTGCAGTAGACCACCTGCAGCTGATGTCCGGTCTGGTCTGATACACACAGTTGACCACCTGCAGCTGATGTCTGAGCCTTTCTGCACAGCCAGCCACCCATCCACACACACAGATCACATTTCTGTGAATCCACTGACAGCTAATCTCTACCAGTGTGTGTGAGTGTGAGTGTGTGAGTGTGAGTGTGTGAGAGAGAGAGATTTGCCATTCTGGAACACCAGTGCAGTTCATCCTACAGCCCCATAGCTCTAGGCGGTTCTGTTTGTGTGTGTGTGTGTGAAACAACAACAACAACAACAACAAAACAACAAACATACCTCATAGGGCCTCTGAATGTCACCTCCTCCCTACATTCAACTGAGCTTCCAAACAAGGGGGATATTTATTGCATTACATCACACAGGGACAGAGGGGCCGCTGCCACTAGGGGGCGCTACCACAGGAGCGCCTGTACAACCAGGTTACATCACTGTCCGGTCTTCATGCAATCTGGGTGTCTTAATTCAGATGTAAAATAGATTGTATTGTCTGTGCTTGTTGCTATGGCGATATTCTACTATGACCAATTTGAAAGTTACAGGGAAAATACCATTCTACAAAAAACAAGCAATAGATAAATAATAAAATTAAAATATTCTTTATTTGTATAGCACTTTCCATGCAAAACAATGCAGCTCAAAGTGCTTAAAAGGTTTAATAAAGTTAACATAGAGAGCTGATAAGTGAAATTGAAAGCCTTTATTGTTGTTGAATTTGCATACAACGAAATTTGAAGTGTTTCTCCTGTTGGTGCCACGAGCGACAACATATAACACAACAACAACACAGTAAGCTAAAAAAGATTACGAGTTCAACAATGGTGCA
>NC_045174.1:23340362-23357862 GCF_900700415.2 Clupea harengus | reverse complement strand
GAGGATCCTTTAAAAAAGCCGGAAAAGCCTCAAGGGTTCTGGACAGATTTACGGGATCTTCACAGAACCGCTCTTAGCAGGCGCCTGCTGTTCTGGACTGCACCTCTTTTAGGTGACACGCACAGCATTTCATCACGATTTTAATATCTTAATTAGACATTTATACCCATCGGGGACGAATTAATTTACAATTAATGATTTAATTTACAATTGGCTGTGGCTGTTGGTGGTGCTTAAACCAATATAATGTATTATACTGCTATTAAATCAGCATGATGTGCGCCCTGAGAAAAGGCATCATGGCGACGTTAGCCGTCCAACCCTGCCCTGCCGCACCCTTTGACCTGCTGAAGCAGCACTTACCGGAGCTCACAGGCATCTCTGACTCAGCAGCTCATGGTCCCACCAACAGGACTCTGATCAGGCCCGGAGGAATGAACTAGTGGTGGGATTATACCTGACTGCCTCACCTGTCCCTTCCTGGATGTTGTTAGGTGAAAGTTCACCCTAGTTACCTCAGGACTCCGGAGCTGCATATAAGTATATTCATTAGACAAACAACAACAATTGCAATCGGGCTCACTCCCAGCACAAGGCTGAAAGTGAAGCAATGATAAACACATCGCACAAGGTTTATATAGACAGAAGTTGAGCGTTCAGCAGGGAAAACCATGTGGTGGATTTCTGACGTCCGAGGCAAGGATTGAAGTTTTGCAAGGTCGGAAGAAGCACAGTTCGACCCTTCTTATCACTTCTGTTCTAAACATGCTCTTGTACATATGCAGACTAAGTGGCACCTAATAATCTAAGTTACACACACGCAGAAACACAGAAAAGCCATGTTCCTGCTTTCATAAGCACAAGATTCATACAAGGAATATATTAATACAAGGCACTTGATTCATATATTCTTAAGTCATTAACAGTGGTTGGAAATTATCTCCATCAGATGTAGTCAGTGTGGTTAGCATATTTGGGTTAACGTTTATGATGTTAGTCTTCTTGAGCCTGTTTGGGGTTTGTGTTGTTTTTGGAGGCTCATGATTGGCCAGTTTCTGTTAATTAGTACAGCTTGACATCCACCTGGCTGTGACATAAAACTAGCTTTGTCTTGAGAGAGGCTTCCCGCTTGACGTCGTGAAGTGGTTATCTCACACTGAACTGCGAGGACATCTAGTGGCCATTGGAGGTATGGCCCTAACGCTTATGGCCAAATGGGATGTGTTGTAACAAGCGAAACAGTACACACATTTACAGAACACAGTACACACACATTTACAGAACACAGTACACACACATTTACAGAACACAGTACACACATTTACAGAACACAGTACACACATTTACCATTTCTTGTTCTTTTCCATTGGTGTGATAATGTAACGGGGAAATGAACCTCATGAAGACTATGTCCCTTGGATTACCATAGCTTGTCAAATCTACATCTCACATTTAGTTGATGTATGTTATTACTGTATATGCCTATATTGCTTCCTTTTGGCAACTTCTGAAATGCTCAAAAAAAGCCCTATGAGTGAATCCATGTGGTGTGGAGATGAGAGGTTTCTATGCTTCTGCTCTGCTCTGCTCTGAGGAAAACTGCTACAGACGAACCATGTATGGACTGTTGTTGTTGTTTTTGTCCATGTATGGACTCGTTTGTTGTTGTTGTTGTTGTTGGTGGTGGTACATGTATGGACTCTTTTTTGTTGTTGTTGTTGTTGTTTTTGTCCATGTTTGGACTCCTTTTTTGTTGTTGTTTTGTTTTTGGTACACTTATGGACTCTTCACTGGACACTAACCTTAGTGAAGTCCTCATAGTTGTGCTTAGTGGCCTTTTATCTAGTGAAACCTTTTATCTAGTAAAACCTTTTATCTAGTAAAACCTTGTGTCGAGTGAAACCTTTTATCTAGTAAAACCTTTTATCGAGTGAAACCTTTTATCTAGTAAAACCTTGTGTCGACTGAAACCTTTTATCTAGTAAAACCTTTTATCTAGTAAAACCTTTCCACAGCCGTGTTGTTGCCAGCTACAATTACAACTTATTGATACATTGTTGCCAATAACACCAGACTTTGTGGCCCAAGGCCTGAACCTACAGCGTTCTTGAGTGACCCATGTATTCAGTTAGACCTTATGCACACTGGCTGCATTGAGTGTGTGTTGCGTGTGCGTTGCGTGTGCGTTGCGTGTGTGTTGCGTGTGCGTTGCGTGTGCGTTGCGTGTGCGTTGCGTGTGTGTTGCGTGTGCGTCGCGTGTGCGTCGCGTGTGCGTTGCGGGTGCGTTGCGTGTGTGTTGCGTGTGCGTTGCGTGTGCGTTGCGTGTGTTGTGTGTGCGTTGCGTGTGTTGTGTGTGCGTTGCGTGTGTGTTGCGTGTGCGTTGCGGGTGTGTTGTGTGTGCGTTGCGTGTGTTGTGTGTGCGTTGCGTGTGTGTTGCGTCTGCGTTACCTGTTGATGTTCATTTCGGCGCCCATGTTAAGAGTTTAAAGCTTGCACACTGCAAACGTGAGACGTGCATCTCAAGCATGTCTCGAACCGGTGGCGTAGCCAGTGCCAAAAGAGCCTTGCTCTGGGAAGAAGTTGCTCAACATTTCCTGACATTCCAACATCTTGCTCTTTCACCTCCCCAAACTCACACACACACACACACACACACACACACACACACCAGTGTACCTGAACTACTCAATACACACACACACGCACACACGCGCACATGCACACGCACACACACACACACACTCAATACACACAACACATAAGAGGATTGATTTATGTAAATTGGGGGATTGTAAATGATGATACATGTCAAATCTTGTAACATGCTGCGTATTAAAGATACACACACACAAACACACACACTCGCGTCTCAAATGAATGAGTTTGTAACTGAGCAAGAGTTCCTGTTTCAGCATCGGAGCCAGGACTGAAGTGCAGACCAGAGATATCACTCCTCTAAGGCATCCTCGTCCATCTCTGGTTGAAAGCACACACACACACACACACACACACACACACACACACACACACACACAGACAGACACACACACACACACAAACATGCCTTTGCTATCTCTATAGAGCTGACACACACACATGCCTTTGATATCTCTATAGAGCTGACACACACACACACACTCTCTCACACACACACACATACACACACACTCATGCTTTTGCTATCTCTATATAGCTGGCACACACACACACACACACACACACACATACATGCCTTTGCTATCTCTATAGAGCTGGCACACACACACACACACACACCTTTGCTATCTCTATAGACCTGGCACACACACACACACACACACACACACACACAGACACACACACACACACACACACACACACACACACACACACACACATACATACACACATACACACACACATACACACACACACACACACATACACACACACACACACAGGCCCAGAGCTATGGCCAGTCGGTCTGTGTCTCATGTGGAGACAGACCTCGAGGCCAGACTCATTTTTTGATGCCAAATGAAGAGTATTGGCAGGGATGTACTTGTCTGAAGTTTGAAAGTAGTGTTCTTTTGAGCTGACACACATACACACACACTCACACATACACAAACACTCACACACACACACGTCTGAAGTTTGAAAGTAGTGTTCTTTTGGCTGAAAATAAAACACCTTTACCTTTAGTTTGCGACACAGAAAAGAATTCTAAGATACACAGAATAAGCCTTCTATTTCATCAAGCAATGGTCAGCAAGTCGCACCAATGGACAGTCAGGGAGTAGATCCCGTATATTTAGCCGTCTCAAACATTTGATACCATTTCCTAGTCTTGGTTTCAGATGTAAACCAATGCGCTAAGGCGATTGTTTTACCAGCCAATCACATCCATTTCCCATCACTACTGCCATGACAGGTGTCAAACATACCGATATCGCCCATCTATTTTATTTCCTGTTTATTTATCTCTAGAAAATCTGTGTTTTTTTTTTTTTTTACAAGTGTTTGCATCACCTTCAGATTAAATGGGCTTGTTTGCACTAGCCTTCCAGGCTATGCGCCACATAGCTTTGTTCAGTTCTGTTCAAATATAAGCCTTCAGGCTACAATATTGAAGAAACAAAAAATTAAGTTATCAGTGCCAACTGCCAACTTTGTTTGGGTAGGAAGCTCACTGGTGACCACAACTCTCTAAACGCCATTTTTAACCAGGTGGGCCCCCAAGGACCCAAGCTCCTTGCTAAATGATTTAGGTCACAACAACTTGGCCCATTAGTCTAGAGTCCTGCCCTGTGTCTAGACAGAGGAAGGTCATACACCACCTTAGGTTTCCAGACAGAAAGGCATGAGGCAGAGGCAGAGGCAGACATACAGGTATGTTTTAGGGCTGAACGATTTGGGAAAATAATCTAATTGCGATTATTTTCCCCAATATTGCGATTTTTAAATATGTTATCTTTTTTCCCCAATAAAATGTAATGAATGATTTAAATATGACCAACACAATATTAAGATACATTTAGTGTAAAATATGCTTTCCCACATTTTACTGCTCATTACAGAAACAAGAACAAATTGGTGGCTTTGCCACTGTGCATTTAAGTTATTTAAACAAGGTCATTGTAAGTACAAACACAAGGCATGCACTTTTGAAACACTGCAAAATGTACTCTTTTTAAAAAAAAAAATCTTTTTTTTTTAAACAACGTTGTAATTGCGGACGTTGTGGTTAGAAAAAATCACATTTTACCATATCGCGATTTAATCGCAAATGCAATTAATCGTTCAGCCCTAGTATGTTTGCAGACAGAAAGGCACGAGGCAGGCAGAGGTTGGTAATACACAACTGTAGGTTTATTCCAATGATCTACAAGGGGTAAGGGGGAACAGACAACAGTGATGACACACCCCCCCATTAAATCCTACAGTCAAGACCACTCTCTTCTCTTTTTTGAAAAATGAAAACCAAAAACGCAAAAGAGCAAAAGAGCAATAGGTAAAAAACATTCTGGAGCATTTTAAAAGGAGAGAAAGAAATGATACACAATTTTAAATCACATCTGAAGACGACGTCAGGTGTAAAACTTTCTGAAACGGTCCAGTGCTATATCCACGGCGACCACGGACTCTCGTGATTGGACAGGCAGAGCACAGGCGGGGAGGTCCGGCACTTTAGGTGGTATCCATCTGCACAGAGGGGAAAAGAAATAGGAGAGTCAAACACTAGCCATTACACACACACACACACACACTCCCCCAACACACACACACACACACACACACACACACACACACACACTCCTCCATCACTAGCCATTAGCATCTCCACCACTAGCCATTAGCAGGTCTGCAACTAGCCATTAGCAACTCTGCCACTAGCTATTAGCAGCTCCTCTGAACTTCAGTAGATCATATTTGACACATAACCGCTACAATGACACTCACGCAGACATTACACTCGGCTGACAGATATGAAAGCTATGAACAATCACTCCAGGACACACACACACACACACACCAGGGAAAGGTGGCTTGAGTGTCTGGCTCAGTGTGTGTGTGTGTGTGTGTGTGTGTTGACCAAAGCCCGCTGGAGTTAGCCTCAGAGTGTGTGTGTAGCAGACGCGTGCGTGGTGCTCACCCTGGCGTTGTAGGCGTCTAGCTGGGCGTCCAGCTCCTCGGCAGACAGCTGCTGTTTGTTGTCTCCTCGGCCGCCGCCGCGACCCCTGCCCCGACCTCTGGGTCCGCCGGCCCCTCGACCGCCTCCGCCGCGACCCCCCCTCTGGACGAAGCCCCCCACTCTGCTCCTGTTCATGCCCCCGACGCCGCCACCACCGCCGCGGTTCAGCCTGAAACACACACACACACACGCAACCAGCAGGTTAGAAAGCCCCATCTAGCAAAGAGGGGTGTGTGGGAACGAGACCGCACGTGGCACTGCCAGGGCAAATACTAGCGCAAGTTTAACCATGACCAGAGACGACATTCAAGATGGCTACGCCTTTAGGTGTTAGTTTGTCATTAGTCACATCTCTGCTCCCTGACAACTGTTCCCCACCTAAAGCGCCACTACTTCATGGGAACTTGATGTGGCCGGAGACAATGATCATTTTTGGACGAGGCTACAGGGCCCTGATGGACGTGATATGATCTACATCCTTGAAAAGGGGTATTCAGTCAAGATGCTAGAAAATCCTATACACTGCCCCTTTAAAATCACACCTCAGGTCTCGTTAGTAAGGCACACCTCAGGTCTCGTTAGTAAGGCACACCACACACAACACACACACACCAAACTCACCCCTGCATCGGCCGCCGCTGCTGTGTGTCGATCTGTGACGTGACGAGCTGAATGTTCATTGGTCGCCCTGGAAAGAAGAAAAAAATAAATAAAAATTAAAAACACATTCATTACCATCACATGAAGTTCACACCCCTTTCCCATAATGCATTACTAACAGTCCCATTGCAGATCCACATAGACGGCGACATTCCCTAGATTCCATTTCCCCATACCATCTGCATTAAGACCATGCTGTGTGCTCAGCAGGAAACCCCTAATATACCACCCGCTGATCAACAGCACAGCACGTCATCTAGCCGTCAGGGCACATGCTACTGGATCCAACACTTGACCACACACACTGGAGCCAACACTTGGGAGAATGACCACACACACACACACACACACACAGAGGGGCCCATAATACACACACGCACACACACACACACACACACACGCACACACACACACACACACACACACACACACACACACAGACAGACAGATCAGTGAGCACTAACACAATCACTCGTCAGCACTTATATCCACTTAGTCTCTACATAGTGCCCATCAGTAGCGAGCGGCGCGGTGCGTACCGTCGAGGGGGACGCCGTTGTACTGCTTCATGGCCTTGAGGGCGTCGGCTCGCCTCTCGAAGTGGACGTCCGCCGTTCCGAGGCTTCGGCCAGATCTGTCGTAGTGAACCGCCGCTTTCTTCAGGGTGCCGAACTCTGCAAACAGTTCCTGTGGACGAGGGAGAGAGAGACGACACGTCAGAACAGACCAGCAACACACTCTACAAACACCCCCCCACCTCACACCATCAGGGCCTAGGCTAAAGGTCAAACTACATCAGACTGGAAAAGCTTGACTTCACACAGGTCAATAACAGCAGGGTCCAGTTCTTAGCCGATTGCACTGTTTGAGGCAAAAAACTGGACAAACTGCATTGCTCGTCCAGTACTCTAATGCACTACTGCGAGTAGGGCTGAACGATTTGGGAAAATAATCTAATTGCGATTTTTTACCAAAATATTGCGATTGCGATTCGATATGCGATTTTTTTTTTATCCTCTTTTTTCCCCCAACAAAACGTAATGAATGATTTAAATATGACCAACACAATATTAGATACATTTAGTGTAAAATATTCTTTCCCACATTTTACATTTTTATTTAACTGCTCATTACAGAAACAAGAACAACAAATCGGTGGCTTTGCCACTGTGCATTTAAGTAATTTAAAAAAAGTAATTTTAAGTATAAACACTAGGCATGCACTTTTTAAACACTGTGTGCAAAATGTACCATCTTGTGACCACGTTTTTTTTAAATCGCGAACGTTGCGGTTAGAAAATCGCGTTCCATCATATCGCGATAAAATCGCAAATGCAATTAATCGTTCAGCCCTAACTGCGAGGGTCTAACCCGATCAGTGTGACCTGATGGTGAGGGAGTCATGGACCAGATCAGTGTGTTGTGCTTTCACACCATCATGGGTCATATACAGGGGGCACGAGGGGACACTGGTCTACATTTCATACTAATCACTTAACACAACCTGTTCGGTGTGATGAGCTGACGCAACCAGCTGTCACCAGTGAGCACACCAAACAGGTGGCGACACCGATGAGCACAGCGAACAGGTGGAGTCACTCCGAACAGGTGGTTACACCAGTGAGCACACCGAACAGGTGGCGACACCGATGAGCACATCAAACAGGTGGCCGTGGATCAAAGGAACACAAGATATGTTTGTGCCATTAATGCAGTGGTTACCCAGGGGGCATATGTTGAGGGTGAAAAAAAAAAGAAGCTACATTTTGTATGGCAGTGCTCTTAGAGCATAGCAGCCTATAGCCAAACAGTTTGGTGATTAGGTTATAGCAGTTTGTAGGCTAGTTGTATGATTGACCAAAACAGCAGGCAATGGCCCCCAATGTCACAATACAAGAGATGGCTAGCCTAACCAAACCAAAGTGTTTTAAGAACTACTGTCTTAATGGAACCTCCCTGAGCACTCCACTTCAGAACGTCCTCAAAACCAAGAACCTAGGTCAAGCTAGTCACAACCTAAAGCCAGGAACCTAGGTCAAGCTAGTCACAAATCTAAACATTGGCTGGACTTGTTCCACAGTTAGCAACATGTTTATTTGTACATCGAATGTCTTACTTAAAAAGGAAGGGGGGGGGGGGGAAGAAAATCCAATAAACACATTTGAAAAAAATTAAATAAAAATAAAAAATGTCTTACCTGGATATCTGCGTCCGACACACCGAAATCGAGGTTGGACACGAGCAACTTCCCTCCGGTCTCGACCCCCGCGCCTCCTCCACCTCCTCCGCCGCCGCCCATGGAGCTGAAGCCGTTGTCGTACATGTCGTGCTGCCACTTTTCGGGGAGCTGCTTGGGCTGCAACACAGCAGAGAGAGAACGCACCTGCTTGACTGCCAGATCCTCTGTCTGCCGACCGACCACCGAGTCCGCCGCCCCCGGGAGGGATGGGTTGCTGGGAGCAAACAGGGGGTACGGGGTACGGGAGGGGTCCACGCAGACGCCACACACCAGGGTAACACGGCTCTGTCAGGGCTCGGGGCGCTGGGTGCCTCCAGCCCTGCCCACCCCCACCACTGGAGGGGACTCATGGTGTCAGGCGCTCGCTTTCACAGCAAATGGCAACACAGAAATTCACAGAACATGCCACGGAGGTCTAGAATTAACAATTAAATGCATTTGAGAAACTGGAGAAAAGTGTAGAGGTATACAAGCTGGTAGATATTAGCTATGGACCTTTCCCCTACAGTGAGCCACCCACCCCCACTCACAAATATGAAGCTCCTTCGTTCTTTTCTTAGTCGAGAGCACAGGTTAACGTGTCTCTAGTATGTAACCTAAATGTGTTCATTACTTTCAGACACACATCATTTATGAAATGTCCGTGAAGCCTTCAAAGGTCGGTGGCACCAGTTACCCCAGAATACAGACACATCTGCCTGCCCTCGGCGTTGCTAGCTAGCCACCAACAATTCCGCGAGGTCTCTCGTGGTGCCTCTCCAGAAGACGGCAAATCCCATTTCGTCGAACCTCAGGCTTCGTCGAAAAGAATACCGCTTCGTCGGAGGTTGTCAAGCCAGGAAGGTGATCCGCCGTCAGCCAAAATGTGCCGTGGATTAGTGTCCATGGTTGAAACTAAAGGTTTAAAAGGATCCAGCTGGCCTAGTTAGCCCTGTGAGCAATGGCAACACAGAGGAGGATCACAGCGTCCATTTTGAAATCACGCCATTTTGGTGAAGCTAGCCCGGGATGGGAATGGGCTACCTGGCAGATGATCGTGATATCATGGCTAAATTTTAAGGTTGAAGATTCTTGGCCAGAGGATGGAAAAGTTCATTGGAAGCCTCTTTTGTGGTGCCGCTAGCATTAGCCAGCTAGCTGCCGCTAGCAAATTTGGCGCCGCTCAAGGGTGTTTGGCCAGCGAACCCCTCCCAAACAAAGGACTCCCAGCTCGGGTTAGAGGCCATATTTTGTGAAATAGAAAAAAAAAACAATGCATCCATCTTCCGACTTCGTTCTCTCTTCTTGGGGGTCATCTGGGGTTGGACAGGCTGTGCTCGAAGAAATTTAGTGCCCGTAAACAATCAATTCGATGGTGGGGAGATACTGTATCCAAAATGGCGCCGACTTTAGGAACGCAAAAGGTAGCCATTGAGCTGGCTAACCCTTGCCAGGATGTAACGTTAGCCTATACGCTGCATTCGATTCTTTGCAAGGTGATTCAAGACAAACAGGTTGGGAGAGAGAGAGCATATTATGCATTTTAACGCCTTCTTAACTTAAATGCCAATTTAACAGCTTCGCCTCAATACCACTTCTGAGAAACTCCAGGATTATGTAGAACGGCTGACTAGCAAGCTAGCCATCGTGTTTGCTAGCAAGCTTATAGAAAAAGGACTTCACCCAGGCAATTGTAGCTGCCCAAGGCTTTTTCCTCTTTCTCAGCCAATTTCTGTATTTTCTCATACCCTGTTGTACGGCGTTGGTCTGCTTCTACCGCGGCTCAGCGGTTGCCGATTCCTCATGGGGCCTGATCCGCCGCCTCGGCCTCCAAAGCCTCCGCCGGCGCCTCCGAGTCGCCCGACGCCACCACCGCGACCTCCGCCTGCACCTCCCCGGCCGCGGCCGCCTCTTCCACCGCGACCCCCACCCCCGCGCTTACTCTGTTTGATGATATCATCTAAGGACATATCCATCTTATCTGCCATTATTATGACGCCTATCTGACTCTAAAGCTTTCGGTTAAATGGAAAATAAAACAACGAGTAGAGGAGTTCTTGCACGCGGAGCTTGAACTCGCAAAAAAAAACTGTTGCAAAGATGGTGGCTCGCGCAGGTTTTATACTCGGTGGCCACGTCAGAGATGAGAACGTCACGCCCCAACGTCACCCCCTTCCGCTTTTTCGTTACAGTAATAATAATAATACATTTAATTTATTGCCACTCATATCAAAGTTATAGAAAACAACCGGCCAGGGCTCAACTGTGTTTGGACACGTAGTTTATCTTTACAATATTATTTTTCTCCAGCCAAATGTATAAAATGTATTTCACATGATTGTAGAAAAAATGCATCAAAAAGGGTTTATTATCATTTCATTGTGTCAGTATATGTAGTGTTACGAGTTTTTACTTCTGACTCATTGGCCTGAATGAAAATTAAACACTTGAATCATCTGACAGGGGGTCCTCTTCCTGTGATATTCCCAACAGTACAACAATAACAAGGGCCTAAATCAGTATAAACACAACAAGGGCCTGAATCAGTAAAAGCACAACTGTGGATGTTTCTGCTTGGGTATAACAACAGTTTCTTCCCCCTCGCCGTCTCACTACTGAACAGCTAACCCACTGTAGCATATATTTATCCCTGCACTTCTCGCACTCTCCACTTCTTCTTTGCACTACTGTTTCACAGCTACTGTATATAGCCATTCCACCTTGTGTATATACTTTCTTAAACTTTCTTAAACTTCTTAGACCGTTGCACTGTTGCACTGTTTGTTTTGTTTTGTATTGTATTGTGTTGTAATGTATATTTTGTGTCCAGCCCACTGAGAGTCACTTTACCAAGTAAAATTCCTTGTTTGTGCAAACTTAATAAAACCTGATTCTGATTCTGATTCTGATTCTGAAACACGTGGAGATAGATAAGAAAAAAAGAATGTGGCTAATTATAGAGTAAAGACCAGCACCAGGGTCCACTTGCTATACATGTGTCACGTTCAGATGTGTCCTACCTGCGCTGGGCTCGTGACCTCCGAAGAGGAGGATCCGAGCACCGGGATGATCAACAGCGTTGTGTTCAGACAGGATTTTAACAAATTATAATGTTTGTTTTCAATTGGTGATGTCCTCTTTTCGCCTCTTTTTTTGATGCCAAGTGGGCAGAAGTGAAAGACAATACCTGCTGTGACGATGTTGGATGACAGCAGTGTGATTAGTGTAAATCCCAGTGCAAACACCCGATTCAGCCACGGAGGAGGGAGTTATCAGGGTGAACCCAGGGGTGTTGATAAGACAATTCACACTTCTGTCTTTTAACAATGTTCATTGATGTTTGATTAGACGCTGGGTTGATCTCATACTACCCTGAGGAAGGGGGGCTTTTAAAACCCACCACAGATAAAACTCTGCATGTCATTGATAACACTCCATGACTAACACTAACACTCTATGACTAACACTAACACTCCATGGCGTATCCAATCACACACAATTAATAATTAAGACCTTTGTCGGGTTTTTTAATGGCACACACGACACACTGGAACACACACGTGCATATATGGAGGCGACACAGGACGGACACACACACACACACACGCAGGTAGGCCTGAGGTCGCGGTGAATTTATTTTCTGCTTTTTCCCATCCTGGACCGTCCTTCCTCAAGGACCCCCCCAGGAGCAGTGGGCAGCTTGTAGCGCCCGGGGACCAAGTGAAGTGAACTGTCCATCTTTGGTCAGGGATGGACATGTGTTCTGTTATTTTGTATGTTTTTTCTGTTGGGGTCCTTAGTCGAGGAAACCCCTTGTGAACACGGGGAGACACACGGGTCAGTCCTGAGATAAAGGTGCGTTCAGGAAATCTAATTATATGCACTTTTTGTCTTTTTTGTCTGTCAGTTCTGTGTGCTCAAGCAACTGTGTTTGTACAGTCTCGGCTCAGTGCATGGGAAAGATAGTAGCTTGGACGAGCCATACAAAGATTCAGCCAATAAACACGTTGCTTCAGGAACAAGGAAGGGAGGGGTGTGATTTGAATTTGGCTATTGAGCTCAACTAACCAGAATAGTGGACTGTACCTTTACGTAGCCCTGAAGAGAGGAAATGTTCTTTTTAACATAACCAACCCTAGTTAGTGACTTCATATATTCATATTCACCAGAGATGGAGTGTTCTTTTTAACATAACCAACCCTAGTTAGTGACTTCACATGTTCATATTCACCAGAGATGAAGTGTTCTTTTTAACATAACCAACCCTAGTTAGTGACTTCATATATTCATATTCACCAGAGATGGAGTGTTCTTTTTAACATAACCAACCCTAGTTAGTGACTTCACATGTTCATATTCACCAGAGATGGAGTGTTCTTTTTAACATAACCAACCCTAGTTAGTGACTTCACATGTTCATATTCACCAGAGATGGAGTGTTCTTTTTAACATAACCAACCCTAGTTAGTGACTTCATATGTTCATATTTCACCAGAGATGGAGTGTTCTTTTTAACATAACCAACCCTAGTTAGTGACTTCACATGTTCATATTCACCAGAGATGGAGTGTTCTTTTTAACATAACCAACCCTAGTTAGTGACTTCATATGTTCATATTCACCAGAGATGAAGTGTTCTTTTTAACATAACCAACCCTAGTTAGTGACTTCATATGTTCATATTCACCAGAGATGGAGTGTTCTTTTTAACATAACCAACCCTAGTTAGTGACTTCATATGTTCATATTCACCAGAGATGGAGTGTTCTTTTTAACATAACCAACCCTAGTTAGTGACTTCATATGTTCATATTCACCAGAGATTGAGTGTTCTTTTTAACATAACCAACCCTAGTTAGTGACTTCATATGTTCATATTCACCAGAGATGGAGTGTTCTTTTTAACATAACCAACCCTAGTTAGTGACTTCATATGTTCATATTCACCAGAGATGGAGTGTTCTTTTTAACATAACAAAGTTAGTGACTTCATATGTTCATATTCACCAGAGATGGAGTGTTCTTTTTAACATAACCAACCCTAGTTAGTGACTTCATATGTTCATATTCACCAGCAGGAAGAGTAAGAAAGATGGAGTGCAGGGATGAGTTAGATAGAGAGGATAGAGAGGTAGAGATAAAGAGAGGAGGATAGAGAGATAGAGAGAGAGGAGTGATAGAGAGAGAGGAGTGATGGAGAGAGAGGAGGATAGAGAGGTAGAGATAGAGAGAGGATAGAGAGGTAGAGATAGAGAGAGGATAGAGAGGTAGAGATAGAGAGAGAGGTAGAGAGAGGAGGATAGAGAGGTAGAGATAGAGAGAGGATAGAGAGGTAGAGATAGAGAGAGGAGGAATGAGAGGATAGAGAGGTAGAGATAGAGAGAGAGGAGGATATATAGATAGAGAGAGGAGGATAGAGAGGTAGAGATAGAGAGAGGAGTGATAGTGATGTAGAGATAGAGAGAGGAGGATAGAGAGGTAGAGATATAGAGAGGTAGAGATAGAGAGAGAGGAGGATAGAGAGGTAGAGATAGAGAGAGGAGGATAGAGAGAGCTAGGGGAGAGGTCGAGATTGAGAGAGGAGGATAGGGAGGTAGAGATAGAGATGGAGAGAGGGGAGAACGATATACTGTAGTTATTATGAATCCTGCCCACCATGGATATGCATGCTTAACTACAGATGCCCGTGACCTGAACAGGTTAAAACCCACACACTTAAAACACACTTAAAACACACTAAACACACACTAAACACACACTAAACACACTAAACCTCCACAGTCCTGAATGGAGGGAGCTGAAGAGGGAATCACACGTTTTAAACTCTGAATAGAATGAGCTGAAGAGGGAATCACACCTTTTAAACTCTGAATGGAGTGAGCTGAAGGCGTAATCACACGTTTTAAACTCTGAATAGAATGAGCTGAAGAGGGAATCACACGTTTTAAACTCTGAATAGAATGAGCTGAAGAGGGAATCACACGTTTTAAACTCTGAATGGAGAGAACTTGTTGTTGTGAATGGAGTGAGCTGGAGGCGGAATCACACCTTTTAAACTCCTAAATTTCCTTCAGGATTAATAAAGTATCCATCTATCTATCTATCTAAACTCTGAATGGAGTGAACTTGTTGTCGGCAGCTCAGAATGTTGCTGTTGGAGATCTGTACTTCACACAGCCAGACACACGAGATAGAAGAATACACACTTTTTTTCAATAACGCCCTGCTTGCAAATTAACCAGATACAGCCGGTACATCCAATTAGCTTAAAACAATACTGACAATCTTTTGACAAATTACCTAATTTGGCTCATCATGGAGGCTGTAGTAGAATGTGTGTGTAGAAACACAGATGACTTCTTGGCATTACACACACACACCTCTCCTAATTGAATCACATGGTAAAGGAATGCTACAGCAATGAGCCGGTGCTATAGCTTTAGCTTCAGCAGCAGAGCATTTTAAAAAAACAGCAGTTTTTCCGCACAAACCGGGAAACAGTTTGGTTTACGAAGTGACTATTGGTATGGAATTCCGTGTCAATAAGATGAGCACTACTGCTGCAGGTCCGTGGCAATGCTCCATTATCAGCCCCCAGCTCCTATTGGTCCAGTGTATTACTGATGCATTATCAGCCCCCAGCTCCTATTGGTCCAGTGTATTACTGATGCAGCCCCCAGCTCCTATTGGTCCAGTGTATTACTGATGCAGAGCTCCTATTGGTCCAGTGTATTACTGATGCAGTGGCAGCCCCCAGCTCCTATTGGTCCAGTGTATTACTGATGCAGCCCCCAGCTCCTATTGGTCCAGTGTATTACTGATGCAGCTCCTATTGGTCCAGTGTATTACTGATGCAGCCCCCAGCTCCTATTGGTCCAGTGTATTACTGATGCAGTGGCCAGCTCCTATTGGTCCAGTGTATTACTGATGCAGAGCTCCTATTGGTCCAGTGTATTACTGATGCAGTGGCAGCCATAGACATATATACATAGACCCCTCCTCTTCTGTTGCCTCGCGAGTGACGTCACAAGAAATGGTGGCGTCTAGCATTCTCTAGCGTCTAAGGCCATTATAGCCTTGCTATCGATATTCAAAGTAACATGGAGACAAAACTTTTTGGGAGAACTTCACGTCGATCATAAACCCTTGAATATAAAAACGACTCAGTGAAATCGGTTGAGAAATGTAAAACGCTAGAGTGCGTTTTATCCAGAAAAAAATCGCAGATCCAACGTTCTTGCGTTTGTTTCCAGGCCAGCTGCCCCCTTTACAAGATGGCGGCGACGTAACTCGTCAGGGCAACGGGCTGAAGCAGTCAAGGAGGGGTCTATGTATATATGTCTATGGTGGCAGCCCCCAGCCCCTGTTGGTCCAGTGTATTACTGATGCAGTGGCCAGCAATGATGCCTTTGAAGCAGCTGACATGGGTTTGATTCTTGATTAAAACAAGTTTCTTTTATATATATATATGCGCTTCACGCCCACTTCTAATGAATTGATTATGGTCAGTAACTTTAAATCAATTTACCATGTAGTATCTGCAAATGGAAGACAAGTCGCCCTTCAAATACACATAAATCAGTGAACAAGAGCGGTCGGACTTTAAGGTGACAGCCTCGGGATAGAGAGGGTGACGGATGACCGGTGACACCCGTGGGTGATAAAGGGGGGTACGCCTCAAGGTCACGACACTCCTCAAGGTCACGACACTCCTCTAGGTCATGAGGTCACTAACAGCCAAAAGCAACACGATCTGACAGATACCATAAAAGTCACTTTATTTCAAATTCTGTTTCAACGTTGGGGTTGATATGGGAGGGGGTGGGTGTTTTTCTTTTCTTTTTTTTTCTTAAACGAAAGTCTTTTAAAGGTTTCAAATATAATAATTAAAAATGTAGGTACCTCTACTAAAAATATTTGGCTTTCCAAACTTGCCTGTAACTATCTGTCTGAAATTCCTATATCTTTTCTTTTTTTTTTTTTTTTTTTTTTATCCTTGATCTATCAAACTACCTTCCTTGGAAAAAAAAAAATTAAAACAACAATAAGAAACTAAAAACAGGTCAGCCCTTCAGCACAGTCCCCACGGTAACATGTGTGGATTTAAAAATGAATCAGAGTTTATGGTGAAGGTGCAAGAGTCTGCTCTGAGTCAGTCTGCATCAGTCCAATATCAAAAAGAAATCAAATCGAGCCAAAAAAGAAAAAAAAAAAGTAAGGAGTAGCAACAAAAAGAGAATGACTATGGAAGTATCCAGAAAAGAACTGAATGACTATGCAAGCATCCGGAAAAGATCTGAGACCTCATGGCATCTGGGCGTGATTGCCCAGCAGGCTGGCTCCCGGGCTCCAGACGCCCTCACACTCCTGTTCAGCCGGACACACACAGACAACGGGGAGAGAGAGGGTGTGTGCGTGTGTGTGTGTGTGTGTGTATGTGCGTGTGTCTTTAAAATTATGTATCTGTATGCATGTATGTAATTTTTTGAGTGTGCATATATATGTGGATATGTTTATATGCGTGCGTGTGTGTGTGTGTGTGTGTGTGTGTGTGTGTGTGTGTGTGTCGGGGGACGCGGGAGCAGGGTGGAGCTGTTGAAGACCACCGCCTGGCGACGACGATGAGGATGAGGAGAGGGGATGGTGGGTAGTCCTGGCTGAGACGCGGCTGACAGACGGCCCAATGCCGGCGCCTGGTTGGCGGACAGACGGCCACAGGAGAGTGACGTTTCCCAGGAGAGAAAAGAAAGAGAGAAAAAAAAAAGCCTTAAAGCTGCTCTTCCCAGGAGGACCGCGTCTGGCCCGCGTCTGTGCCGCGTCTGGGCCACGCTCTTCCCAGGAGGACAGCGTCTGGTCCACTAAGACTTCTTGGCGTCCTGTGTGTTGCGTTTCTTGAGGTCACTCAGGTCAATGGGTGTGAAGGCTAGAAGAACAACACAAGCAAACAT